>NC_143586.1:87202378-87509494 GCF_048544385.1 Mastigoproctus giganteus | reverse complement strand
GATGTGTAGAGAAGTTTTGAATCGAATTAAATGCACTTTTTCAATATTTTATATATTCAAAACAAAAAGGATCCTTTTTTTTTTTTTATGAATGACGTGCAGATTTCTCAGAATTCAGATTTTGAAATGAGATAATTATCAATAGGTTATCATTTGTGGTTCTATATTCCAACTTCTCTCTCTCTCTCTGTCTCTCTCTGTCTGTCTGTCTGTCTGTCTGTCTGTCTGTCTGTGTGTGTGTGTGTAAATATCATTTTTACACAAGTATATTAAGGAAGAGAGTAGAGATTGCTTCACCTTGAAGAATTTCTGCATTAACAGACATCTGGAATGTGTGGTTGTTCATTGAAGCAAGATTTCCCTATTCATAATTGATTTGCGGATGAACTTGAGAATATTTTATAGAAATGTTTAGGAAAGCTCATTGATTCCGCAGGTTTCATTACATCAAAAGCTGATGAGAGGTCTGAATAAGCTACAGAATTTTTTTTTTTTTTTTTTTTTGTTGGCTTCAGACATGAGGAATGATAATTCTGCAAATATTGCTAATACATTTGCTCGAAAGGAGAATTTAGGAATTCAGGACAGCAAAAAGGAATCACTAAGCATCTTTCAAGAACCAGTATTTCATTAGGATTGACAAGTTTCTTTTTGGAATAGGATAAATGACATACCGATTGGAGGAAACATTTTTCAGCTAGAACCCCCCCCCCAAATAAGTTGGTTAGAGGTTCTAGAATAAAGAAACTGGAAAATTTTAATACAAAATTGGGAATGAGGTCTAATTTTGCAGTGTTAGCAATAGGAAGCAGTTCATGATCCTGAGATAGCGACTAGTAAAGCGGAAAGAAGACAGTGCCCTGACAGAATGAGTTTTCCAGCCATGAGATCTTTTCATTGGAGCTAGGAATTCCTTTAGCCTCCCTACATGCTGCAGCCATTCCAGAGGATCAGATAGAAGTAAGAACTTTGTTCTGTTTTGATAAGATTCTCTGACATGAGTTCTAACATCAAGGAAGTTGATTTTTAATTAAGTGCATAAAATTTGAGAGAAGGTTAGGAACTTTGTATTTACTTTTTAATTGCTCTGAGATAACCCTAAGGACTTGTTTCCCTGCATGAGAAGTGTGTGTGTTCTGGAAATATCTCTAGAAATGGTAAGCCCACAAGATCTACTGAGACCGCTGAATAAAAATAAAGGCGGCCGCCTTAGCCGAGTGTTCTAGAAAGGGGGCATAAGTACATGTGCCTTGAGTTTTTTTTTTTATGAAAACCCCAAACACGAAAGGTATCAAAACCTATAGTACTTAGTACCGTGCATGGGTTGAAGGAGCAGTATGGGGGGAGGGGGATGCCGGAAACTTTGCTTTAGAGACTAAACATGGGTTTTACCACTTCAAGCCTCCAATAAGCAAAGTGGTGGTATTTCACCAGTTGATGAAAGTCATCTACCACCGGGGTTCAAGCCCGTGACTGCTAAATACGGTGCTGTTTCTTGTATTCTCTCTATCTTGTGGACGCCCCTGTCCGTGTGGTCGTCCCGGAGTATAAACAGAAAATTTAAATATCCGAAGCTTGTAAATCGTCAACATCGAGCTTAGGTATTTTAGTAGAAGGGATATTGTCCAACGCCTGGGTATTTTGCAGAGGATACTTTAAAAGTTACGAGACAAACGCTAATGCTACGTCCGTACAAGGTCAAATCTGTTCAATCAATAACTCTAAATGATCATATAAACAGGATGAATTTTGATAACATTTGTGTATCAAGATTAGATGAAAATCCAGAACTGCTATTTAATTTGTTGTGGACAGACGAGGTTCATTTTCACATTCATGGAATTGTGAACATCCACATGTTAGGCTATTTGGGAAAAGGAGAATCTCCTCTCAATGTTGAAAAAGTTACTGACTGTATGCTCGTGAATTCACGTCGCGATTTTTGATTGCCCCATATGTTGTACTCAGGATTAAATTTTCTGTTTATACTTCGGCACGACAACCAAGTCAGTAGAGTTTACAATAAATCGTCAATACAAATATTTATCGTATTTAGTAGTCACGGACTTGAACCCCGGTCCACTCAAGGAACGCGTGCCAGCACTCTCGCTCCTGACCACTCGGCTACGTCAGGCCGATTTTTGTTAAGATAACTGAAGAAAGATTTGTCGAGCATCGTTCAGGTGAACTAGGCGTCCTTCACAGAACCATATTCCAGCAAGATGGAGCATCACCTGATATTCATTGAAGTGTAGCTTAGCTTTTGAAGGATACAGTAATTTCATTGGCCGGGTTCTAATATTAAATGGCTCCTGATGAGCTTCGACATAAGGCATCGCCAAATAAGGCTCCTTTTCTTGAAAGATAGTTTTTTTTTTTTCAAACCCAACCATTCGAATTTATTAGAATGGAAACGTGCAAGTAGAAGGGCAGTTTTCAATATTAACCTAGACTTATCTGAACAATTAATAAATCGGCCAACTACTGAGTTCCGGGCACTCAGGATGAAGGATCCGTAATCACGAATGTTCGTTAGTGTAGTATCTCAAATAGAGAGCTTTATGGTAACTGAAAAAGGTTTCTAGTACCTCGGCTTTAATTTTCTGTTTATACTTTGGCCCGACAACTCGGCTTGGCCTAAAACTGAGGAACTAACGAAAACGTTATCTATTCGAGTTTTTCCAGTTGTTGTGAATGACAAGGGTGTGAGAAGCGATTCAGACTTCTTCCTGGAGAAGGGTTTAAAGTCTTGGGGGAGAAGCGACTGGCATGTGAGGGCCGTGCAAAACTCCGCGCAGGCGCCTCCCCACCATCACCGCCGCCTCAACACTGGCTCTCTGAGTACCTCCTTTCCGGGACAACTCCAGCTTTGAAAATTGTTAAAAAGTACTTCTCGTCGCAAAGTTCATGAATGACCTTTATAGAATTATTAACTAACTAGCAACCTTTTTGTCACCAAAAGAAGAGTTACTTAGTACAAAGAAGCGCGCTATCGAAGTGCAATAAAAATTTGTTTTTTTAATTTTAACACAAAGTAAATGATAGATTTCAATCGAATAGTTTTCCCTTGATAAGCATCGAATAACGGATGTATAGGTATGTTGAGGGTCTGACGGCTCCGGGGATTTCTCCCATCTCCGCGTGTGTTCTTTGTATCGAGTGACAGTACCCTGTCTATGCCAGAGGTTTAAAAATAATGTATGGGTCATGTGGTATGTAGTTTGTTGTGCCCATTGTTCATCCGGCCTGTTGGCCGCCGGGCCCCCAGTGGGACCCGGCGTTACCATACCTAGCGACGGGGACACCGGCCGGGTGTACCAAGAGACTAATTATACTCTGGCAGGTCCTGCCACTTACTTTCCTGGGATTTCGGTGGCGAGGACCTAAAATAAAGGTTGGAGTTATCGCTAAGTTGGAGTTATCGGTTTAAGTAAAATTGCATTTAGAAAGCGCTGCGTGGGGTTTTACGCTGAAAGAACTATTTCTAGAGAGCCTAAAAGGTCGGGCAAAATTTGATGTGATTTAAATTTGGACATGTGGGGCAGTCGCTGTACAAGAGAAAGTGTTGGGAGGGGAGGGTGAAGACTGGGGGGATGAAATAGGAAGAAGAGGGGTCGGATAGAGAGGTGACCCCCCATTTTCAGTGGGGCATGCCCATGCCCCACCAGAGTGACGGATAGATATTGTGATTTTTAAATTTTTAACTCCATTAGCGACGGAAATAGAGGGGGAGGGGACACGAAAATTACTCACATTTTCCTGTCTGGCGCCGCCATTTTTAATTTTAAAAATATTTTAAAATTATATTTTCAACCTACTTGTTGAGCTCTTTCCAACGGTGTATAATAAGCTATAGGTTGTCGGCAACATTTTTGTCCCCTTCCCACAATTTATCCCCAATTTCTCAGACAAATTTTTGTCAACAACGATCAATATGGCGTTATGTTGACCCACATGATGTACAAACCCATGCAAAATTTCAAGTCAATAGGCTGAGTGATTCCAGAGATGCAATGCTGTGACCGACGGACGGACAGATAGACAGACAACCGAGTGACATTATAAGGGTTCTTCGTTAGACTACGGACCCTAAAAATGAAAGTGGCCGTATGGAAGACTAGAATTAAGGCTATGAATACAGTACTTTGCTCCAAACTAATTTTGCAGTGTTTTTTATTCCTCTATTAATAAATATCTGTTATAAAATATAAATTCGTCCAGAAGTTTTTTCTTCACCTTGTACAATACTTTAGAAATACCTATCGTAGAGCACTAGGTTGGAACTGTCATTAAAAAAAAAAAAAAAAACCCCTTTATTTTCTGTTTTTAAACAGTTGCCGCAGAGTAAATGAAAGAAAGAGAAATCACTCTATTTTGCAATTAATGTTAGAATATGAATTTAAAAAAAAAACTTGCAAACGTAGGGTGGTTATTTTAGCTTTAATATTTTTATATAAAATTATTTTTTGATGCTTTATGTTGTATAGCTATGCGATTAACGAGAGTATGTATTGCGAATAAACAGGAAATACCATTTTCCATTTGCTAACACAAACATTCTAAACCATTTACATACTATATATATAAAGTGCTTTTATGTCTCATCTTCCGAATTTGGAGGAAATTACATTTGACACGGTTTTCGCCAATATTTTAAGAATTCTCACTATTAAAAAAAAAAAAAAAAAAGTTATTATAAGTGAGAGAGTTAACGTACCCTTGCTATACAGCCATGAGGAATTCGTGCATTAATCCGCACTTCCTGTGAGTTGCCTTGTAGAATACATGTTAGTCTTTGGCAAATTCCGGCACTGTTAGTCAGCTTCCTTTAGTTAAAAACAGACAGATATTAAGACTTTGCTTTCAAGGAAATATTTTCATGAGAATTACACTTGGTAGATTCAGCAATTGATCCAGTTATGAAAGGAAAGAGGATTCGTTATTGGTTGTACAGGAATAATATACAGTACTGTACTGGCAAATGCAATTGTCTGAGTTTCAAGAGTATAGTTCCTTGAGCATCCGTCTTGAAAAACTCAGTATTAATTATACAATAAATACAAGCTAATTAATATTAAAAATAATCTTGTGTAATTTATGCTTATTAAGAATAGAAGAATCGTTTATCAATGTGTTAGGTTTAAATAGCAAAATAAGTTTATCAGTATAAGTAGTTACATTAGAACTTTCCTCTCCCTCTTAAAATAATTATTATATGTATTCTTAATAAGTTATAAAAATAAGCTGTTACCAATACAGTGAACTTATTTTAATTTTTATTAAAAAGATCTTAAATCAAAATTAAAGCGTAGAAAATTTTTTTGTCATACAAATTGAAGTTTAGAATTAAAGTTCGCGATTTGATAGTGGGCGGGTGATGGAAATCGAGTTAAATCTGACCTCCTGTCCCGATACTGCCTGTCGTGTCGAGGTCATTTGAAACCTGCTCTGAAAAGTAATCTGCATAACTGATACCTTTTATACACGCGGATGACATCTCACGAGAGCCTTGATCCAGTCAGTTCGAGGCTAGGTGTTCTCAAACTTTATTCAACAAAACTATACACAGCAATATGACCTAATCTGTGTTATTAGTTAAGCGTGAATAATGTCATATATGGAAAGGATGAGGCACACTACTGGTTAAATTATTCATATCAGAGTAGATCGATTCAAGCTCTTTTACACCACTTATAGTGTGGAATAAAAGAGCTTCGAAATGTATCGTAGTAGTGGAAACTGTGACTAAAGCTTATATGGAGTTTGAAGAGTTATTGAGTACCTTCGTTTGATGTTCAGACGAGTACTGATGTCTGACACGCTTGACAGGTTGATAGAAGGTGATGATGAGGAAGATCCTGGCACTTTGCTCTGCAGGTGCCAGGGTCCCCTAACCTGGTTCAGGGGACGCTGTCCGTTATTTCCGAAGTTTGTTAAATTGAGGTCTATTGAAGAGAAGGTTTACTGTAATTCTGTTTACCAAAACAGTTTTTCATTTGAGATAAAGGGCACAAGCCTAATTTAATTAGTAGAGTTCAATAAAAATTCTCATTTGTGTAATTCCAGAAATGATTACCTTCCAATTGGACTTTTCTGCTGGACAGTTACGTGGTATTGAAATGCTTTTTTATAGGAACAATTTTGCGAATGGTTATGAAGTATGATGCCGTGTTGCCATTTCCGGATCAATGGCGAAATCGGCGAGATCTGCAATGTGGTTGCGACAGGTTAGGGATAGGCTTGGATCTGCGACATTACTTTTGATTGGTTTATGTTGAGCTTGTGTATATTTTTGAGAATTAGGCGTCGACTTGTGGGTTGACCTTTTCTGCTGTTCTTTGCACCAGTAATGATGTCGGTCATTATAGGTGCATCGCATTGTCTTGTCAGGAATTTTCCAAGCGTATGTAAGTTCCTAGCCAGTATGCACCGCGGCGGATTTTCATGTTGGCTTGCAAGATGGACTTAAAAATGGTAAACGGGTTGTCCCCGTCCAGGTAAACCAAAGAAGAATCCACATTTCATGCTCGACAACCTGTGCTTATAATGTGGTGGCGCTGAAGACTACTCCGAGTAATAAAGCGGTTTTCAGGGTGGGTTTCTTTGATTTCAGAGAATGTTCTTGGAGGTTAACTTCTCATCCCACACAGTCCTGGGTCTGTGTGGAATGCAATCTTCTTATCCTGTATCCAAAATACATAATTACATGTAAATGCATATAATTATGTCATTTTTCGTTCACCTCTTGGCTTGGCTGAACAAATTATTTCTCAGTATGTCCTACCCTGTATTTCAGGTCGTCGACGTATGTGACGAAGTTTGGGTAAGACGCGGGGAAAGGTTCCACTTCATCTACAAAAGGGGTGGTAGACGAAGTCCCTCTTTTCTGGGGAAGCCCTTTCTTTACTTTTAAGCTGGAAGTGTCTTCTCTGCATTGGAAAGTTTAAAAAAAAGTATGAATTAATGAGTTTTTGAATTGACCTATTTTTATATAAAAGTAGGGATTAAAACCCCTTTATATAGATCAATTAAGCATTAGAGATTTTCGTAGTTTTTAATGTCATTGCATATCGATGGGTATTTTAGAATTGGTGGTTATCTATGTAAAATTCTAAAGGTTCCTAAATATTCCTTCAGCCGCATGGTGCGCAGATATATCAAGAAATGGAAATTGGTGAAATATTGAGCACTTCAACCTGCATGGAGTGTAATCTGCCTCTAATTTTTTTAAAGAATTACAGATTGTTCTCAGACGTTTCGTGGTACTTCCTGTACCACTTTTTCAGTGAAGCCATTACAAGAATTCGCTGAGGAAGTACAGGAAGTACCTCAAAACGTCTGAGAATAATCTGAAATTCTTTAAGAAATTACACTCCACGCAGGTTGAAGTGCTATTATTTCAATTTTCAGTTCTAGAGGATTTTAAATATTTTGCTTTCAGTTTTATTATTATTTTTTTTTTTGAAAGGTTTTAGTGAATATTATCATGGCTGTTGTATTATGTAAAATTCTTTATTCATCGTATTCACGGTACTGCTATATGATTTGGCGCCTCCGTAGCCAGGTAGGCAGGAGCAGCAGTGCGTAGCACACGCTTCTTGATTAGACCGGGGTTCGAGCCCGTGACCACCAAATACGGATGATGCGAAAGGTCAGGTAATGACCACCGCATATACCCGGAGCAATATGGCCTTAGTTGCTAATGCTCCTAAAAACCAAATAACAAACAATCAAGTTATATGATTTGACCTACCAGCAGCGTGGCTTGTCGGAAATACATCATGCACGTGTTTCTCCGGTAAAATTACTACCGCTCGTTAAAGAGCTTGGATTTAAAACTGGAAGCCGGCAGGCACATCTCTCCTTATATTGATGGCTACATGAAGCATTACTTTGTCACTGTGACGGGAGGGAGGGAAGAACGGTGGGAAAGAGTCGTGATTGTGTAGACCTTATCATGAAATCGTGACGCCATTTTAAGGGACCATTCCTTTCCTTGATTAGCTGTTTTCTGATTAGCACATAGATCATCTCTAGTGACTCTACTTGTGATTTATTGACAAACTTTCTTCCACTCAATATCCTATAATCTTACAATTAGCAGTGTGGGCCAAAGTCATTACAACGCGCGATTGCATTCATGGATATTGTAATTTGCTGTCATTAATAGCTGTAGTGTGTCAATTAGGCCGCACCCGTCTTATCATGGATCCAGGTCACCTGACGTGGCTAAAATGGAGGAAACTTTTCTTGAGATATAGATACGTTGTAGTTTTCTTTCAGACTCATTGTGTGTGCGTGCGCGCACAAAACTTTCCAAACTCTCATGTGATGGTCGTCTCTTTGCTGGCTGATGGAAAGGGTATATTTTTGTTTTTAGCTTTTACCGATTTTTGTGAGTGCACGTATCGTGAAATGTTGCCATAACCTTCAACACGGCTAGAAAGCAATTCTTCAAGTTCAGTCGAGCGTTCCGACGTTTCTTAACCACCAAATTAATCAGTTGCAAGAAATACAGGATGATTATAAAGAAACATGGTCACTTTAGGGTCGAATATCTCAGAAACGGCTGGTTGAAGGCTTTTGAAATTTCATACGTAGATTACTTGGACAATACACTGAGGAATGCAGCTGTTTCAGCTCTTTCAAACAGTGTCATTGTTGTTGCCATAAAGCAACGATGTCACTGATCGATTGTCACGATTGCATTTCACTGTCTTCTGTGTCTCACTCTCCAAGGAGGGGAAATGTTATCCAACATCTGCAATCGGTGCAGTGTTCGAAATAGAAAATTTTAACAAAAGGGATGACCGTTCCGGCTCCTGGACCACTGAATCATTGGATAACGGACATTAAAACAGCAATACCTCATTCATCCAAAACGTCTAATATCCTGAAACTTTGAACTCTACAATTTGCAGCAGTGAGGTTAGACGATCTTCAGTTGTTTCCATTATATCAAAAAAGCACTTGAAGAGGACTTTGTCCTGAAAATACTTTTGCAATGAAATTACTGCCTTCCAGCTAGGCCACCGTAGCCGATTGGTCAAGCGCGGGGGTACAAAAGTATGCGCTCTTTGAGTTTCTGTGGTTCAAGCCACCGCCACTAAAATACGGTAATGTTCTTGTATCTATCTACTTGGTGAATTCCACTTATTTCATATGTCGTCCTGAAACATAAACAGGAAATTTAATTATTTATTTTAGCTGTGACTATTCTGTTCTTCCGTAACGTGTAGAAAATCCAAGGTTCAAATCCCCTCTCTGTGGAAAGAACTTTTATGTGATTTTTATTTATTTATTATTTTTTTTTTTTTTTATGGCATTGTAGTTATTCGGGCTAGGATGAGGTCCATTTACCTCTTCGAAAAGGTAAACGGACCATATGATACACAGTACCTAGATGTTCAGTTACCATCAATAAAACCTTATGAAGTAAATTAAAATGCAAGCTACTTGATTCAGTTCTGTAAAAATTGTTTGTGAAAGAGTACTATTATAAAACTTATACTGCGTATTAAAGTTATTATTTTATTTTAATGTTTTTATTTATTTTTTGTGTTAAAGCGAAGGCTATGAGGCGAAAAAACTCAATTCACTCTGTGAATTGAGTTTTTTCTTTGGCCAGTTTGCCAGATATAAGAACACGAGTTTCGGGGTGTGTTTTTTTTTTTTTTTTTTTTTTTTTTAAATCCACATCTAGCAATAATCCTATCAGTCCAAAACAGGTAATGCTCTACCTGTGTTCATCTTCTATAACATTCAACTTTCATACTTTTTCTTCTTTTTTTAATTAATTTCTAATATTTTTTGGCATAAACACTCGTTCTCTAACAAAATCTCGCTGTTAACCCAGCAAAAGTAATAAGCTGATTCTGCCAAAAAAAATATTATTCCCATATATAGGACAAATAAGGTAGAAATTAATAAATAATACTTACTAAGAAACAACACTTCATTTTACTCAAATTTATTTTAATAAAATTGAATTGCAATTTGCTCTGAAAAAAATAATCATTAATTCTCATCATCATCCTTCTGATGATGAGATTTTTGTAATTTTCTTAATTTTTGGGAAAATTAGATAAAATATTAATTTCTCAACACCTCTCGGGTACTACAAGCTTTCGACAATTTCTTGCCCTCGCTAGTAGCGCAGTGGATAGTGGGCAACTTTTTGTTTTCGCTGCCCTGTCATGCATTATGGAAAAGATTTGATTTGATTCTTTTACTAGCTAGTGGAAGTTGAGAAATATGTCCTGTCTGGACGGGAGGAACTCTTATTGGCTTATTTATTATGTTATTTCCTGTCACACCATGGCTGTTAGTTGGTTTCGCACGAGAGTTGCATGTTTCCTCCCTCTCGAAAACTTGTGGTTTTCATCCCGCAAAGCTGACCGTTTATAGAATTTGCGCAATTTACAGACAGTGTACTGGCGTTTGATGACCATAATTATAATCCTAAACAACGAGCAGTGTTCCATATTTAGGATCACCATTAAAAAAATAATAATAAAATTTTAAAAAAATCACAACGGAAAGGAAATTGTATAACTCTGTCATAAAGACGGATGATATTTTTGAGTGGAAATACTGTAGTTTTATGTCCATTCAATAATGAATGAATGTTTTATGAATGAAATATATTGTGTAAATAAATTTATCAAACCAGAAAATACTTTTTGTTGTGTAATAGTTTGTATTGGTATAATTGGTAATACATCGCTCTGTTCCAGTTTGAAGTTGGTTTGTGAAAAGAATACGACTTTATGAATGTATTGGCAAATCGTACTGAGGACATTTGTAAGGATAATTAATTTGTTATACAGTATATACTTCCGTGATGTTATGCTTTAGTTATTTCTATTTCTTTTTATTTAAATTGGACAAAACAGACACACATTAAACGAAAAATGACCTAAAATGTTCTGTTCCTTCCATAGATCTTGTTTATAATAAAAGCTTGTGCAACTTATTGTATTGCGCTGAGATTCTTTAATTGTGGGCTGTTGTTTCGTGAGGATTTGATGATTGAAGAAATAAAAGGGGAGAAATGGTGTACTTGTTTTTAATCCTCAGCACTGAACACCTAGTAGGAGTAGATAACCCGTTGGTTTCGTGTTGTAGCTAGTTAAGTTTCAGTCGGTATTTTGCTAGCCATTTTAGAAAGTTATAATTCTGAATTATCGGAGTCAGTTAATAAAAACGTACACACATCCATCTATCCATGTTTAAGTTAGGCCCCTGGCTATTATCTGCGCCCAGTCTTAAGTTTGTGTAGGGAAGGAAAGCAACTATTTGCTTAAACGGTTTATATATTCTTAGGCTTTATAAAAGTAGCGCTTGCAATCTTTTGTTTTGAGGCTAACGTGGACCTTCCTCCCATCGTCATTCACTTCGAATAACCCCCCTCGAGGGAAAAAATGATGGATTAGGCTGTCCCTACTACAGCTGTCTTCTGTTAGTCATGAGATCGGTTACCAAAATAGTTTGGCAGGACTTTAGGAGAGGGGAAAAAAGAACTCAGTTGCAGCCTCCCCTTCGGAAGGGGCACACAACGCAACTTATCCTGTCTGCTGTTATAAGTTCACAAATAGCAATTTTTTTTTTTTTTTTTTTTTTTTTTTAAATGGCCTGTCCTATATCGGGCAGTTGACGTATAACTCCGCATGATAGATATTCGCGAAGTTAAATTTATTTTTCTGTTTAATTCATTTCTAGGAGTTTTCAATTTGCATTACAAAAAGAGAAGCCCGGCTAGCGGCGTATTAGTAGGTCATGGTTCTTTGTAGTTACGGAGTTGGGTTAAAGGGAATGATTGTGCGCCCTGACGAAAGCGGAATGGAACACGTTTATAAGTAATACAAGTAGCGGCTGCATGGCGACAACCTTGAATGCGGGCAAAGACAGAAAATACTTGCTGCCAAGAATGCCACATGAAGCAACAGGTTGTACTATACACGTATAAAGTTGTAAACTATTCAAAGAATATTATGATCGCAAATAAAAATGGCTGGAAAATGTGCTTATTCATATTTCTTTCCTTTAATAAAAACGTTACAGCTGTAGTACTTATTTTTGTTTTTCATCCATGTACACAGGGGGAGTCATATCACTAACCCTATTTGCCGCAACGCTGGAGCCCTTTCTGGCATCCCAAACTGACTTCCAGTCATACGTTGATGACCTGAAACTTTATATCATATCTTCTGACCAAACTCAGGTTCTTAGCACTACCTTGCAGGCAAGTAAAACCATACATAACCTCCAACAATATTTGGCTTCCATCGGACTACAGATTAATCAAGCAAAGACAGCTCAGATGTCCACCTGGAAGAAGTCACGCAATGACATTAATCTTACCATCAATGGATCACCCATTCAGAAAGTTAAAACACACAAGGATCTCGGATTAGTATGTGATGAGGGGTTGACATTACAGGCTCACCTCCTGAACACAAAAACCAAAATGTACACCGCTCTGTGGGCGATCCGCCAGGAACTAACGGGAATTCATGACGCCGACCTGGTAAAGAAATATGTTGTCCGATGTGTCTATCCCATACCTCTCTATGCCGCAACCATTTGGTCCTCTGCTCCCACAACACACTTCAACAAGTTCCTCAGCCTGGAATTCTGGCTCCTGAAATTGCTCAACTGGCGGACTGGCAACCAGTACACCATTTCTAGGGCTCAGTTCTACATAAATCTGGAAGTCACCCCATGGAAACAACAGATTGTGGCAGCAAACCTTCTTACACTTGCCAGACTAATCACAAGACGACTCGACACCCCTGACATTACTGATCTAATAAAAACTCCCCGCATTGCCGGAAGGAATCAAATGGACCCAAGGCTCTCACTCACAATCAGTTTGAACAACCTGAAAGGATTGAGACGCACGTTCCCAGGAAACACGGTTGATTTGATGAACAGTCTAACCATCGACCTGGATAGATTCTGTGAACAGCATACATACAGACGTCAGAAGCTAAAGGACACATATGCAAACGTACACTTATGAGACGCCACGAAGGAAAATGCCACCACAATGCATCCCGTTAACGATAGGTGAAAAGGAAAATAAAGTGAAGCCATCACTGGTTCTCTCTCTCTCTCTTAGAATCTACTACTTCAATGACTGTGAGCACTATTACAGTCAAGATTGAAGAGATACCACGTGCAACAACCGTTGAAGGACCGCCTCATTTCTCTATATTTTGTACATTTCTCTCATGCTTTTGTAATTTATAGCACTTTTGAGAAAATAATATCCTATAATTCTTTCAATTATATAAAATAATAAACACTAAGTTCTGTACCTTTCGGGTTAAGCATACATGTGCCCCATGTAACCGCCAGACACATGTCCCTGTCTTAACCTCTTTATGTAAATATCAGCCCCCTAGCTTCCTGCTGTCCAGGGGGTGGCTCTTCGGCAGAGCAATAAACAGATTTAATAAATAAATAAATAAATAAATATAGTCATTTGCATGCGATTTCATTTTTACTGTCTTTGCCTTTCATCTTGCATTGTACCTTTTTATATTCTATAGAATATGATGCGTATTCTTCAGCCTTCAGTAGGTCTATCGTTTCTAAATATAGAAAGTATAGTATTGTACATTATGAAATTAAAATCTGTGCGTCAGAGGACACTGTACCCTTAAGAACTTCCGGCACTTTCATTAATGATTTCGGCTTACTTTACCAAGATTATCTGATACTCAGCAAGCACGTTCGCTTGCGCAGTTAAAGGATCATAGTTTCTCTATCATTTTCTTGACTAAAATGCTTTTGTAGCTAACGCATATTCTACTGTTCGTCTGGGGCATCTTGATGAGTCTATAGACGTTTCGCACTCCTTACCTTCCAGATATGAGTTTATGAAGATTTTCGGGGGTAGTAATTAGCTTCTGTGGGGTTGTTTCCAATATGAGAATGACAGTCTTGAAGATGGTAATGGGGGGTCAGCTACTCGAGTTAGCTATCTTAATATAGTAGACTCTCGATTAACCGGTGAGATTTGGAAATTAATTTCCTCGGATAATCCGAAAAATAAGCAAAGAATCGGGATTATGTACAATATACATTTATTAAATTAAAAAAATATTTTTTTTTCTATTATTTGTTGAAAAAGGAAAGTAAAGAAGTCTATGTTACTCGAAAATCCAACAAATCAGATTAATTTAACTTCATTCTTTTAAATCTCTCTCTCTCATTAATACTGTACTTTTTTTTATTAAAGCTGACACTCCAGCACTTTTTTCATGTTTATTGATGGTTTTTTTTTTTTTTTTTTTTTAATGAAAACCCCAAACACGAAAGGTATCAAAACCTATAGTACATAGTACCGTGCATGGGTTGAAGGAGAAGTATGGGGGGGGGGGGGGAATGCCGGAAACTTTGCTCTAGAGACTAAACATGGGTTTCACCACTTCAAGCCTCCAATAAGCAAAGTGGTGGTATTTCACCGGTTGATGAAAATCATCTACCACCTGACGTTTTGTATTGAAAGACCAATTCTTTCTTTTTAACATGATGAGTAACTTTAAAACTTTTGAAATAAACTCAAGCAGAATACGTATGTACTCCCTGAATAACCGCAACTCCAGTGTGCCTGCCCGCTTAACATGCGGCAGATAATAATGAATACATACCTGTTTGTATGCGCACGTGCCTAAGGATTGAAGGAATCCCTAAGGAACAGGATTGTATAGTAGACTATACAATCAGTGGCGGATTAAGGGTTTGTGCGGCCCTAAGCCGTTGATTTTTTTTTTTTTTGAAGACATTTAAATCAAAAATTTTTCGTCCCCGGTTAAGCTGTCTTTAGATAATCCGGAGTTCACTGTATCCTGCTATAGCCCGATGAACCTGCTTCAGATATATTTGTATTGCCCAAATATGGTAGGCAAAAAGAGTGATTGATGTGGCGCAACTCTGGTTATATCTTGTAACGAAATTCAACATGCTCTTGTCTGGCAGTCTAAAGAGCAGCAACAAGTGATTTATTCGTTGCTTTCCTAAAATGTTGTTGAATTGGAAAGATTTTCTGTCTTATACCAAGTTGTGGGGTTGTTAAATCTCCCTCCTGAATCAAGATGCCATTTATAGTATATGGTAAAGGGTTCTCTTTATTTTTATGAAGTTCATCTGCGCCGATTTTGACGGATTTATTTCTAGATTGAATGATCAGAGATAATCGATATGAGATTCACTTCACTGCGTTTTGAAAGATTGTGGGTATTTAATCAGATTGGCCAAAAATAATGTAAACATGTTATACATATTTTAAAAACTGTGCTGAAAACAATGACTGTCTACAGGCCTGATTGAAATCGACACCCGGTCATCTGTTACCTGGTGTTCGTCCCTAGGCACGTATATATTGGCCAGGTAATACTGTCTAGTGCTTTCTGCACAAACAGGTTGTCCATTGGAGGGAGTACAATACCAATGAACAAGATATTGGCCATTTTTCATTTATTAACACACGACTGTATATACATTCTCAAGATATATATTAATCAATTTATATACAAGATTTGTATACATACTCTTATATATGTTGGGCCCCTTGCGTACATATGCACTTGTGTGTCCCGGTATGAAGGGTGGCTCCTAGATATAAGCCCATCTCCACCTATTACTCCTGTGATAGCTCAGAACCTCTGCAAAACAGGCCTGAGAAAAGTGTTGTCAAGCCATTTCGCCACCAGGGACAACCAACACCTGGATCAACCATTCTCTGTGTGCTATAATGCACAAATCCTGCACCCACCGGTTGAAGTGCTATATCGGTAGGTGCCAGCAATGCCGCCCCCAAGGCTGCCCGGACTTTGGAGGCCAGCAAAAAAAAAAAAAAAATAAAAATAAAAAAAAAAAAAATAAATAAATAAAAAATAAAATAAAAAAGATCCAACTAGGAACAATGTACACTTGTTGAAACAAAAGCAACATTATACAATTATTTACATGTAAATAGCCAGAGATAATGAAAATTTAAGGTTATCTTCGTATGATAAATTATGGCTGATAGTGAGACGTTCTAAAAAGGGTAGCGATCTCTTCTCGCCATGGAACCCCGCACATTTTTTCCCCCGGCGTGATTAGCTAAATTATAAAGTATATTGTCGTGAACCTAAGACTAGACATGCTGAAAACAATTATCGAGTTTTCAAAAATTAATCCAGCATTATATTCTAAACTTTGCCAAATTTGTGAAAAAGACCTTGTGTTATGTTTCAGTCAATGATACCATTTTGAGCATTAATCATACCAACTTTGGATTATTATAAAGTGTAATGAATATGTTGTCATAAACGATCCAGCTGCATTCTTCAGAAGAAAGCAGTGTTTTCCATTTCAAATATAATAACCATTGACGTGGCAAGTTTTGTTTGACACCACATTTTGGATGCGGTCATGTCCTTAACTGTATAGGATATTCTAATTATTCAAGCTTACAACGCGAATAAAGCATCCATCTATATTCTTTCATGGATACTGATGATAAAAGAAACGGTGGCGCAAGTTGAAGTAACTCTTCCAGTCCCTGGATATTTTACTTCTCCCCCCCCCCTCCTTCTACATCTGTTCAAAGAATTGTTGTGTGGTACCTGAAATAGACTAAGCTATTTCAGGTACCACACAGCATTTGTAGCGTTAGGTCGTTTCTCGGCCTAGGATTGCTTGGTTTTATTTACCGGAAACTTTTTTTTTTTTTTACAATCAGACAAACCGACCAAAGATACGCCCAGTTACAGGCAGAATATTCTGAGGCATTATTTGCTTTAACACACTCCAGCCAACGTGGTTCATAGAGACATTTCGCTTTATAGATGTTTGAATATTTTGTAACTGTTCGGCAGATTACTAAATGTAAGGTAGTTTATTTTTAAAAACTGTGCATCAGATGAAGTTTTTAAACAGCAGTTTATAACACGAGGAAAACTTAAGTGACAGCGCCATTGATTTATGCTCCTGAAAAGGATAAGACCTTTTGAAGCAGGTATCGGACACAGTTCATGAAATATTTCCCTACGCAGAACAGAAACTTGAAATAATGCGTAGAATGTGGTGGGATGTTGTGATTTATGATACATGCCATTAACGATGTGATCAATTAATTATACTAAGGTGAACCCTGATCGAACACGGAGGAAAAACAAGCATTGGGTTGTCGAGTAGGTGATTGTTGAAGTATGCATTAAAATTGAGTTAATCAATCACTGACTGAACTCTTTATAAAGAGAAGCAGTGATCAGTTACTTACTTGCACTTAACGACTATATAAAACAGCAGTGAATGCTGTTACACGGCTGCTTATTATTATTTTAAAAAATGAAACCTGGTTGGGTTTAAAATTCTAACAAAATCATATTGTGATTAAGGAGTTTTAAATACTTGAGGGGTTGAGCGTGTCAGGAAATAGTAAGTTTTCTGTGTAAAACTGTATAAAAGTAAGTTTTATGTGCGCCAAGAGAAGCTTTTGCGACTCTTTTGGTGGTGAAGCTAGCATTCCGTATCCTTAACTGTTTGCTTAAGATGGCTGCACTTATGATAGGCTGAAGTGTAGGCCTTGAAGAGGCCGAGAGATGCTGTACGAAGTAGGGAAACCAGTGGCAATAGAACTTTGCTGGCTTGAAAACGCGACGACAATAAAACCAGACGAATGAAAAAAAGGAATCCTACTCTATTTCTGGAAAGAAATGATGGAAGAATATTTTTGAGTTCTCTTAGCAGAGGAAAGTCAGTTTGGCGTTTAGTCATACAAAAAGACTGTTGTTTAACCAGTAATTGATAACCTACAAAGAAATAGTACGTATATTATTTCTGTAAAATAAACTGGCCTCCTAAATATTTATGGTTGCTGAAAAGTTAGAGATTTATATAAGTTGAAATAAAGGCCGAGTTGACGGTAGAGGTTCTCTAATAACTGGCAGAGCCCTAGGTAATAAAACTTGCACTTGGTCAAACGAGTTTCCACATTACGTCATCAACAAGTAGGGGCTGGGTTTTGATTAACGTGTCTCAATATGAACGCATCCCATTGGTATATTATTTGCATCTTCACCATAATCCATCAAAACTTCTTTGGATTAGGGCAGAATGAATGCAAATTACATAACACCTGACCGATGAGATCAATGGGGTCAATGTATCTAGCTGCTTGGCATTTATCGAGTACACGTGTAGTTCCTCTCATCCAGACATCAGAAAATTAGATGATTCGCATATATATATATTTTTTTAACCACTAGTCGCATGTGTGTGTGTACTAGTAGACCAGTGAGTTTCATCTGGACTCTAGTTGCAAAACCAAGTCCACTGCATGCCCATAAGGCGGTACTTCGTCGAGTACTTCAGAACCTCAAAAGAGTTAAGCAAGCCTATTAAAATCAACTGCATAAAATTTCTTTGTTTGTTTCCACCTACAGTGGCCTTTTCCTTTTGCAATCTGAAAGTATGTCAGTGGTTAGAGATTGCACCGTGCCAGAAATAAGCGCTAAGCACGTTATAAAAATGATTCTCTGTACCGAGGGTAGCCTATTCAATAAGTGGCGGGTATACCGGCCAGTTACACCCTTTCTGGTCAGTGATTTTTAAATCAAGGATAGTAAAACTTTTGGGCTCGACATCTTTTTTGTCGACAAACACGCACAATTAAATCTTGGAAACATGGCGCGCTATGCTTCAACCACTGATACTTCAAACCAACCAATATCAGAGATCCAACCACACATACACGCCGGACTATTCTTACTTGCGCTACACCACACACTACAATCTGCTGAACTTAGAAAGAGTTCAGCAGATTGTAGTACTGTACAAATATTTTAAGTACTGTACCATAAAGCGGCGTTGTTACTTTGCACTCTTGTTTCGCTGAAATTTTGTCATTGTTCAACCTATAGTGTCCGATAACGAACGCAGACTCGATAAACTATCGTCTAAAAGTATTCCATTGTTTTCTTCCGCAACAAAAGCGAGTTAATTTCTATATTTTCATTCATATTCTTGAACGTGAAAATTTGTATCCTCAGTTTGAATCTCTCAGCAGAAAGCATGAGTCCAATCTGATCATACTTTATCATGTTCAGATTGGAATGAAGTATGTCGATGTAAATATTTGAAGTCTAGATCTGCGCGAACTGTAATGATTAATTTGTAGCTATTTCAGTAGGAATCGGAAGGCAATGATTTAATGAACCTGTTGTTTTACAAAATTTTTGACGAGTTGGAACCATAGGTGTAGTCAGCGGGAGTGCAGTAGCACACGCTCTTTGAGTAGACCGGGGTTCAAGTCCCAGACTGCTAAATACGCTTGATCTGCCAACCTGCACTGGGCCAGCGTGACAGATTATGGTCCATTTCCCTCATGTATTGTTGAAGAGGCTTCCATCCTGCAGTGGGTTGATAATGGCTGCAGTTTACCTTTTTTACCGATGCGCATGAAGAACCGGCACAGCGTTCCGGTGCACTCTGATCTGAATCCAACAGTAGTCAATGATTAGTTATTAGGTTCCGATAAGCCGACTGGCATTTCATTCTGTACACATGATTGTTCGGTTTGGCCTTCAACACATGCTTCCACTTCATTTATTTTAAAACCTCTCGTGCAACTTTTTTCACCCTTCTTGCGCCCTCCTCCCCGACGCCGACCTACTCTCCGTTGATTGAGCAGTTTCAATGGACGGAATAAGATGGAAGATAAATAGAGATCAGAGTCATCGAGTACATGGTAGATTAACTAGCGAAGCAGAGGAACACCTGTTGACCGCACGCGCACTGTAATTTTCCCCTTACGTCCTACTGCCCAACACAAACAACTGTAAGGTGCACTTCATCTGTTAAATGATCGCCCGAAGGCTTTGCCGTTCTTCAAAGTGGGTCACTCGCTTGTGTGTGGTGTTCAGGTGCTGAGTTTGTCCGTAGCAAACCTTATTTGGAACGTGCTGGCGAAACACTTTTTTTCCCTTTCTTCTCTCTCTCCCTCTCTCTCTTCCACTTACGGTGAATATCTATTTAGAGGCGTGTATTTCAGAACGTCGCTATTTCAGTTAGCCTTAAAATACTACAAGTTCAATATTCTGAAGTAGAAACATTTGCACGTGTGTTTCCTACCTTGCCATCGATAATCTGTAACGTGCACTCACTCGATTACTAGCACTACCAAAAATAGTTTCCTTTTGCAATTCCAAGAACGTTTATTTTGAAACATTCTTAAGTTATTTGTTGTCTATGCTTTGTTCCTGCTATTGGGAATATCCAGTGTAGTCGCAAAAGGACACGCCAAAGTAGTTTCCCCTTGGTAACAATGAACGATTTTCAGAGCCATAGCTGTATTTATTGCCGTGAATGAATATTGCTGTACAGTACTTAGTCCACGTATTCAAAATCCAAGCGATTTTAACACTAGTAAGAATATGAAATGTGCTTTCGATTCTGTCGAATAATTGACTAACCTTAGGAATGATGCATGTTTTTGACATAATTACAAAGGGATAGTATAGAGGTTTGTTATTGCTGTGATAGTTACCCACGAATGGACTTTACCGGTCTAATCGTGTAGGCCCTGTTCCACTGGCACATGATTATCATCTGTTAAGTCGTAGTACGAAGGTTTGTTTTCATTAAAGTACGTCATCTGTGTAGGTTAGTATTCTAGTCACGCGCAGTCACCACAACTGTTGCATCTCACTTTTGTCATTATGATCGTTAATTCCCCTCCCCCCGCTACTTTGCAGTTATGTCAAGCCAATAATAATCAAATTAACTTATTTTATTTTTTATGTTTATACAGAGTCCCAAAAGTAAGTACGCAGTAAATTTGGAAGTAAATAAATAATGATAAAAAAAAGTATTCACTGCACGTTTAATAATCATTTATTGCGAAAAACAAAGTTCATTTATTCCGGGGTTGATGAACTAACGTGGAACGAACTTTACAGGAGTTCAACTGACTGCATCGCAACGTGCAAAATACAGTCGCTTTATCAAGCGATAATGTGCGTCATAGAAATTCCCTTCATAATTACTTTTGGGACGCACTGTACGAGAATATCCAGTTTATACTTTTGATACTGATGTTACGTGTTAATTATGGGAGGAATTGTGAAAGGAGTTGTGAGTAACGAATTACCATAATATAATGCCTCATTGGAATTAGCGAGAGGGGGGGGGGGCATCTTTTCACTTCGGACATGAGGTGGTGTCCAGCACAGATTCAACAGTATCGATAGAAACTGTTCTATAGAAACTGTCCAGATGTTAAGCCAGAGATTCTTTCCCCGCCACCATGGATCAATCTGTGGAATCCACATTGGAAGAAAGAAATTCAACTGAGATGCTTGTTTAGAAGAACAGTGTTCCATGGACATACTGTACCAGTTAAAATAAACAAACAAACAAAAAAGGGTAGCGAAAACTTTACGCGTGTATGATACATAGTGGAGCGAGTTTGAGAGAAATTATTCATTAAATTGATCTCATTCTTTTGTTAATTTAACGGAGTTTTGGAGAGGCTTTTGGGCAGCTTCCCCATGTATGTGAACAGTATTCGTGGCCGGGTAGAATTTAAAATATTTGTAATATGCTAGAATTTAAATTTAATCATGGAAGTTAAATCGGTTTTTTTATATGTGTAGTACCATGTTATTTTTCTGGGAATAAGACATTATTGGGTCTTAGAGGACTAAGGTTAACGAAGTTCTTAGCCCCACATCGAGAATTGATATACAGATCGGCATTTGAGAAACTCTTTGCTGGATGTTCGTTTAATTATTTGTGCAGAGCAAGGGAATGGGATTTTCAGTGAAAGTAGGTCTGCCAGATACTCAAGAGATATGAGTATCTGGCAAACCAATACCGGTATTCAAGACATGAGTAGGCGAAAGAATAGAACCCTGGAGTACTTTAATATTGTGTGAGAAGTTTAAAGACAGAGACCATTAAGTATGGCGTGAGGTCAAAGAGGAAACAATATAACCAATTAAAAAAAAAATCAAAAAGATAGACCAGAAGACATAAACTTAATTAAAAGATCATAATATTAAACCAGATGAAATACCTATTGAAATGTCTACTGTAATAGCCTGATTTTTCTTAAAATTCTTCCATTAATGAAAATTAGCCAAGAGGTATTTTCCCCCTTGGGAATCGATTAGTGGAATCTATATTGATGATCATTAATCAGATGGAAAGTTTGGAGATAGTTCAAACGCAAGCTGCTAATGATTTCTCCAGATCTTAGGAAAGAAATGAAGTAAGAGCAATAACACGGTAACTGACTTGACGGATTATAAGATAAGAGAATACAAGATCACTATCTTTTAAACTTCCTCTGGCCGTCTTGGAAGTATAAATAAGAAAATTTGGAGTTCTAATCGAAACTGACAACAGCAAGGATCTAAATAAACTTAAATCCTGCCCTAGGTTCAAGGAGTTAATTTTCTGTGGATTCCCCTAAAAAATTAAATCCAACTGTCATAATATATGACACCTAAAAATGTCAACGACTCTGATTTTCTGGAGGACTTATTCAATAAAAACCTTGTGGATCATGGGATTTCCCAGGAAGATTTCGAGTCTGTTAAGGTTCGTTTTAAAATCAGATCTTGGAACAAAAACAATCAACATTGGGTTCTTCAGATCCCAAATAAAATTAGGAAAGTGTTTTTGGCTTCAAATTGCAAGGTTTTTGTCGGATGGTCTGTCCATGGTATGAAGGATTTTTTCACAGCATTACGCTGTTTTAAATGTCTTAGCTACGGACACTCGGCTAAAAACTGCCACCAGTCCGAGTTTACCTGCGGACATTGCGGTGACCTGGGTCATCAAATCCAAGACTGTCCTAAAATGGAGGAACCTGTTGTTTGCCTAAATTGTCGGCTTAAGAACAGGAATGCGGACCATTCCTTCAAGGACGTTAAGTACCCTGAATTTGTGAAAGCCCAAGAGGTAACAAAAATTTGGACCGACTTTACCTAACTGGAATGTCTTGTGTATATACTTTACAGTTAAATTGTCAACGATCTTTATCGGTTTTAAGTGATCTTTCTAAGTTAACGGTCCAACACAAATTTCAACTTTTAGGGTTACAAGAACTGTATTCTTATAAGGGTGTGGTCAAGGGCCTCCCTCTCAGCTGTCGCATTATTTCTTCAAACCCTGTTACGGTCGGTGACCGGGGTAACGCCACCAGGGTTTGGGTCGCTCTGGTGGTTGCTGACCCCCTCATTTACTGTAACAATTTCTAGTCTTTGCACTGCATGTGCATGCTTGGAAGGCTGTTTTGGAAAAATGTATGTGGTTTCTCTGTACGCTCAATGTAGTCAGGCTGGGCAGGCCATAGAGCCATTTCTAAATTACATGGAATACGTTTTGATCCGTTTATCTGGTTTTCCTGTCATTTTTATGATGGATGCTAATGCTCACTCCCAGCCTTGGAATAGCCCTTCTACAGACTCTAAAGGTGAGCTTTTAGAGGAGCTTATTCAGTCCAATAACCTCACTCTGTGGGATATTCCAGGCCATCCGCCTACTTTTGTTTCTTCTCTGGGTCAATCTTATATTGACATTACCCTTTCAAACTCTAACCTTGGTTATGGCATTTCCAACTGGCTTAGCCATACTTCGTGGTGCTCGAGCGACCACAATGTCATCACTTTTATGATCAGTCTAAGCAACAATCCTAGGGTTATCAGGTGCTGTTTTGACTTCCCGCGGTTTAAGACAAAACACATTGATTGGAATATCTTTGATGTAAATGTTCATGAGCTTATTTCAGAAGAAATAATCGTCCAACTTGGCTCGCTTCCTGCTGATATGCAGGTTTCTAGGGTTCAAGAGATTCTAATCACCGTCTGTGAGTCCACTCAAAAAAAACGAAAAAATGAAGTGTTTCATGGTGGACCCCAAATCTCACAATTCTCAGAAGAAACTTACAAAATGCTCGTCGTGATTTTCAGACAGCAAAGAAAGCTAACAGGCCCAGAGATGAGATTGACACACTTGGTGAGTTGTATAAATCCAATAGAAGGAGTTATTTCAATACCATTTTCCAAGAGAAGAAACTTACCTGGGCAAGGTTTGTTCAGCATAACATAAATGAAGATCCGTGGAGATTACCCTACAAACTTGTTACTAATAAGGTTCATCCTGGCGATGTTCTTTCTTCTATTATTGTAAATGGTAATGAAACCCCGGACTTGAGTTTGTCCATAAATGCTATCTTGGACGGCTTGCTCCATGAGGACACTGCCTCCTGTGAAAACACCATCCAAACTACAATGAGATTAGATCATTTATCTTACCAAGGTCCCCGAACTGAAGCTCCTTTTACGGATACTGAGTTGGAATCTGCTAGCTCAACCTTAAGGGATGGTAAATGTCCTGGACAGGATCTCCCTGAGGTTTCTGTACTTAAAAGATTTTGGAAAAATTGCCCATTAATTATATTAAATCTTTTGAATGCTTGTCTGTCTTCAAGATTATTCCTGCTGGCTTGGAAACAGGCTAGACTTAAACTTCTGCTTAAGTCCTTTGACAAACCCTCCAATGATCCGGCCTCTTACAGACCCATTGCACTGCTGCCCATCCTTGGCAAAGTCTTGGAAAAATTAATTGCTTCTTGTCTTCTGAATTACTAGTTAGACAGAAATTTAAGTTCCCCACTTCAATTTGGCTTTACACGTGGAAGGTCTTCTGTTGATGCTATTTGTCAGGTTTTGAGTTCTGTTCAAAATTCCAATCCTAAATATGTCCCCAGTCTCTTTGTTGATTTCCAAGGGGCATTCGACACTGTTTGGTGGCCGAGTGTCCTGGCGAGGTCCAGAGAGGCCGGGGTCTCTGCTCCTATTTACCGTCTCCTTTCGAATTACTTTGATTCTTGCAGCATCACAGTTTCCTCAGGATTCTGCTGTCTCCAGATCTGTTTCTAGGGACTGCCCTCAGGGTTCTGTTCTTGGCCCTGTGTGCTAGAACATGGTCCTTGATGGATGGCTCTAGGCAACATCCTTCAGATAGCTTACGCAGACGACCTTGCTATTCTGATTTTTGGTAATTCCCGCCGGTAGCTAGAGTGCAGAGCAAATTAAGTTCTAGAGGACTTGAATATCTGGTGTCAAACACATAAACTTCAAATCTCGACCAATAAAACAACACAAATGTTGCTAAAGGGCTCCCTTGATGTGAATAGACCACCTGTTATTAAGTTGAATGGAGAAATGATTAGGAGTACTCGGCAGCATAAATACTTAGGAATTTATTTTGATGACCGTCTTAATTTTAATTACCATGCAAAATATGTACTTCAGAAAATAAAAGCTATGACCTATAAAATTATTAAGATTACCAGGAGTACTTTTGGTGTAAAGAAATCTTCCATTAAATTATACAACTCTTGTGTATATTTATACCAATTTGTGTGTTATGTGGCTGGGGCCTTTGGGGATGCAGAATCGGTAACTCCCTTGTTCAAAAATATCTTAACCTAAGCACAAAGATTCTTTCTTCTCGCTGTAAGTAGAGCTTGTCGAACTGTCTCTACAGCTGCTCTCCAGGTCCTCAGTCATCGACTGCCAATCCAATATGAAGTAATGTTACACTATATTTTATATTGTAGAAGAAAAAAACGTTCTTGCGATTGTAAATGGTATAACATATAATACTGACTTGCGAGAAAATGTAGACATTAAAAGAATGAGAAATGAATGTTGTAGAGCGTGGCAAAATACCTGGTCTACCTCTACTTTGGGTTGGGAGACCTTTTAAGTTTTTTTCCCGAGGTTGTTGATTACGACAAGAAAATGGACTGGTTCAATCCTGGTTTATACGTTACGTTTTTATATACCGGTCGTGGAAGTCTTAACTTTAAATTGTTCTCACTAGGATTAAGTAACACTCCTCTCTGTAGTTGTGCTGCTCAAGAAACTGTTGAGCACCTCGTCTTTCATTGTCCCCTGTACGATGATTTAAGACTGGACTTTCAACTTCTCACAAATGTATTTGACTGTTCCGAACTGCCAAGATTGGTTAACGGTTCTGAATATTATACTGCCTTCTCCACCTATGCAGAGAAATTGTTTAAACGGAGGAAAAGAATTCTTGCTCCTGAGGTTCAGTAAAATGCTAGACTGTTTCTTTGGATTACTCTTACCTGATGTAGGATCAGTCTGCTGGACTCCGAAGCCCAGTATTTATTTATGTATCGTCGTTTTATATAGTCGTTTTATGTATAATTAATCATTGTAATTTTTATAATTAATCATTGTGTACAATTTACAATGTATAGATTACTTTCAGCGGCGAATAGGGGACCCCTGGAGCCCGCCAAAAAAAAATAATAAAATACTTTGACTTGGCTTTTATTCTAGCCATCTTTTAAAGTAGCATATTGGCTATAAGGAGAAAGTACTTCGTTTTTATAACGACACCTAGTAGGATAATAATAATAATAGTTTATTTGTCTCTTTTTTTTTTTTATTGTTACACATGTGGCGGAGAACACAAGCAGAAGGCTTTTTAGGGGGTGTTCCCTTGGAAAATAGATACAAATGACAATATAATAATTATGCTGATCTGAAATAATATAATATATTGGTGTTGTTTTCGCAATAATTATTTTCGCAAATTTTCAAATATTTTGTAAGCGTTCTTATTGTTTAAATACTTGACACTGAGTAGTATGTCTTTGACGATTGGTGCCGTGCCCTTGTGTGCTGAATTCATCCACGGGAAGTGGCAACTTGTAGCAACGAGCATTGCTCTGGGTGTTCTGGTATACGTGATAAGTTGCACTCTCACTGACAACGCACTAATATCACACCCCACAGAGCACATCCTCCTGTGTGTCACGTGACACCCTTAAAGTGATATACGTGGCTCATAGTAACAAACCTTACTTCACGAAATCGCGGTTTTGGTTACGCAGACCACTTAAATGGCGTTAATCCACAAACATTGACCTAATTATATACCAGGCATCCCGAGCTGTTGCTTTTTTTTATTTTCATATTTCGAAGCATAAGTCGTCCTTGGCATTTTTTTGCATTCTTTACAGAAGGGAACGTTCTCAGTATTTATAATTGGTCATTAGGGTCACTGCATTTGTTTTTCTTAATTCTAAATTGCGTGTAAATGTCATCCTTATACAGTGCAAGGTTAACATTCGAAGAGACTGCCATCTATCCTGCATAACTCGTCATGTTGATTTAGAAAGATACCTATTTTTAATTGGGCTGACCTTTTGACAAGTGATTTCTCATAACAACGATAAGCTCTGGGAAATATTTTTGCTAGCAAAACAAAAACAGCGATAAAATAAATTATGGTTTGTGGTTGTGCCTGGCCAGATAAGAAATACCTAGAGAAGCCTTTCCCCTTTTCTTCATATGACCTTTAATGTCCACGATTAATCGTGAACTGTACATAACATTGCCTATATTACAGTATCAGCAAGGTATATTAGAGACAGTCTGCCATTTTGGTCCAACCATTTTAATGTAATAATCATTACTGGAATAACAGAGATCCAAGTGAAATGGGTTTTCATTAAGAGCTGCTTCACCAGTTGCTGGAAGCGGTATCTAAGCATACCAGAGTTTGACAGTTGTCGGCTTTAATACACCTGTGTAAATGGTAATGCGCCTCATCGGCCTGATGGAATTCGTGGCAGGATCCAGTGTGTAGCATGCCGCTTTCAACTGTTATAGGAAACTGTAGCACTATTCATAAGTTCATTCCCCGAACACACACATGCTGGAAGGGATACTACCGGGTCAAAGTACAATAGCTATAGCATCTACAATTCTTGATTGGCGGCAGCAGTGCATTATCAGTAATTGACCCATTGAAAATCTTCCTACATCATATTTGATCTTGTGACTGAGGTCAGTAACGTGCAGGTACGGTGTTCCACACTGCGCAGTTTCCACCACTACGTCATTTATTAAATGCGATTTAGTGCTTTCAGTCCCGATTTACAAGCGTAATTCGTGAACCGCATGGTGGATACCACTGGCAATGTGCTCTCCTTCTGATCACTGGTTAAGGACAGTGAAATATGAACATTGTTCTGTGACTTGGTTGTTTTAGCTTTTTAAATAATAGAAGCAGGGGTGGCCCGTCTATATAGGCGAATTAGGCAATCGAGTAGGAGTTCACATAAGAACGCATGGTTCGCCTAGGGAGTAAGTCTCTGTAAGCTGGTTTAGAGCCTCCTCTGAATAGAAGTCATTGAGATGTGTTGTCTTATGTAGGGCGGCTCCTGAACGCAAGTTAAATATCGCCGTGGTATTCTGTGTTTACAGAGTTGTGCTGACACAACTCTGTAAACAGGCCAGAAATGCTGAGAGTTTTATTTTTTTATTGTAATTTATTGTACCTTACGTGGGGATCTCCTGAACGTTAGTTCAACTCCGCCATAGTACATTGTAACGACACAGTTCTCTAAAATTGCCGGAATTGAGGTATAGTGCTATGATTGATGTGTTGTCAAGCTGCTTCTGGACACTTTGCTATCAGGAAGGCTGCTTCCCAAGTACCCGCCCATGCTAGTAGGAAGCGGGTCAGATCTATACGCATCGACTTCCCATGAGCACTGAAGCGAAATAGTGAACCAAGAAAAATCCCACAAAGTTGAGAAAAGAGAAATGCTCAAATCGGTGTGTTACCTGCAGAATCCACCTGAAAATGAGGTCAGCTACACACTGAATTGCAGTTTCATGCTTCTCCCATACCAGAAAAGAAGAAATAGAGAGAATTAAAAGAGGAAAGTAGACAGCACAGACATCATTACAAACGTTTTAAATAATCATGCACCTAAAGATAAAAAAACAAAAGGGAGGGGGGGGGGAAGAACAGATACCAGCATCCCGCACCTTTCGAGCAAGATAGAACTTGTTAGTGCGTTTCTCTCTGTCTATCCCATAATCTCCTTGCGTTGATTTTAGCTTATTTCGATCTGCTATGTTGAAATGATTGAAATAGGCTTCATTATTCACCATATTAAAAAAAGAAAAAAAAATGGTAAGTCTTTCTCATAGATTTTGAAAATGAACTTCATTTCGTTAGCCTTTTATAGAGAGAGAGATTGTATAGGCGTTTTCTTTATCTCTCTCTCTCTCTCTCTCTCACACACACACACACACACACACACACACACACACACACACACACACTTCATGGTACTGACTGTTTACTTAAGTAACTAACAGTCTGTTGATGATAAGGAGTGAATTTTAGCGTGAATTCCTCGCGGAATAAATAGTGAATTGATCTTGATTTGCCTGTAGAAATTCTCTATTGTAGTCCGTAACAATAGATGCCTACCTAGCGGAAGATCTGGAGTGCCAATTCTGACTACAATACGAGGATTATAGGTTTTAAAACCTAGATCAGGGGTGGCGAACCCATGGCACGCGTCCACATTTTATGGGCACGCGGAATTCAGAGCGTGCAGTGATTTGTTTGAAGGTCTGGGCGGTGAGACGTACTGACGAAATTGCGAAACGAAATTAAGAAAAAAATTCGAATATTTCACACATTTATTCATACCATAAGTTATTGGTATAGTTATGTGAGATCCACATTCAGTATTTAGTGTAGCCTCCTTCATTGTCAATTATAGTTTGTATGTGGCTTGGAGATTGTCCTTCATTAATTCTCATAAATATTTTAATTGCTATTTGCCCTTTACAGATTGTTTAGAATGTCAGCTCAACCAGCAAAGAAACAAAAACGTTCAAATGAAGAGGAGAGTAGCAGAGAATTTCAAGAATCTTGGAGGGAAAGATTTGTTATGATTAAGAAGGATAATAAAGCATTTTGTGTTCTGAAAGGCGAGAGTAGTTTTTAAAAAGATTTAGCCAATTTTGGCACGCACCCTTAAAAAGGTTCGCCACCCCTGACCTAGATAATTCTGTTTTTTATCTTTGTAAAATAATCAAGGCAGCCTTTGCAGCACGTAAAGTAAGAGATACATCACGACTTGGGTTCATTGAAAGGAGTAGATCGCTATAGTGTCAATGCTGTGACAGCTGTTTTGGCCTAAGTGCCGCCTCATCAGAGATTTATGACCCTTTTAACACTTTTCTAATTTAATTAATGAAGTTTATTTATTTATGATTTTATTATTTTTTTTTCTTTAATTTATTTATTATTTGTTTTACCGGTAACTTTAACTTATTACATACTTCTTTTGTGCATATGATTTTAATGTTTGAACCTGTTCATGTCAGTGGTTTATCTAGCTGTTGGATTTCTTATTATTGTTATCAACCCTGCTCATTATTCTGCTCTCAAATACACGGTTAATGGTTAGTTGTTGTGTAATTTGTTATTAATAAAATAAAATAAAACCCCATCAAAATAAGTTATAAGAGATAGTGCTCGAAATGCCGTATTTAAAATACAAAGTAAGATAAACTATGGGCAACCGTGATTATATTAAAAAAAAGTTCCTCTTTTTCTCTGGATTATGATAAGGACATAAATAAACTTAATATGGTATAGCGAGTCAGTGTTTCATTCTTCTAATTGTATTTATTTATTTTTTTCCTCATCGTATCACACTTCCAAATGTTCTTCAGACTACCAGACCAATGTTTTGATTGGTCGGGTGGTCTCTGAATAATATTTTGAAGTGTGATACGAAGTAAGTCCGCTTGAAAAAAGAGACTTGGCATAGTGATTTATCTCTAAGTTTAGTCTAAGTAAGGGGGCACAAACTTAAATCGAGTAGATAGCTTCAGGATTGATGCTCGGAACTTTTCTTTCAGCCAGAGAGTAATTGATTGTTGTAATGAACTTCCATCTGGTGTTATGGAAGTGGATAGTTTAAATAAATTTAAGGAAGCATTAGACAAATTATAAGAGGGAGTGGATAGACGACGGGTGAGCTGTGTTTTTTTTTTTTTTTTTTGATTGATGCTGTATAAGCTTGATTCTCTGCATCTTTTGCTACTACTGATGCTAAATGATATTGCTAGATCAGAACTTCCCAAAAGACAAGAATTGTTGCCGCTTAATCATTGCACCATGAAATAAATTTCTGAGAAGGAGAAGAACATAAAGTTAGGAAAATGTTACTTAATTCATGAGCTGTCTAAATCAAAGGCAGTTATGTCCCTGCTGAGCTGTGAGAGCCGATAAGTGTTTATTATGGTGTAAGACATTATTGCAGTTACTCTTATGAATTTACACAAACCATGCGCAGGTGTCTTTCATCCCACGCAGTTAATATCTGGTGAGGTACGGAAGCAGCGTGACATTCTGAATTTCTGACTGCTAGTAGATAGACGTATGTTATGGCGATCATTGCGCATTTCCAGACGAAAGGATACAACTGTCTGGGAGGTGTCAGCAGCCGGAGATCATTGTGAATGTGCTTTCTCGTGTCGGGTGGTAAGTGTGCATTTCGAACCCTAAAAGAGCACATGATAAACAGTTGCTGTGATTGATTGCATAATACGTCACAGGTCATAGTTGTTAGACATTTAACGAGGGCTTCCCCTTTGGGCTCTTCTATGGCATAGCCCCTTTGACTCATAGTAATGTCAGGTGTAGAGTTCACACTTCGTGAGTTCGAGCCTATACTACACAACAAATACGTGATTCACGTTTACAGCTGGTGGACAGGTTGTACTCGTCTTTCTGTTCGCCGTTTATAAATTAAGTATAGTAGTCACTGAACCATCAGAGTTTTTAAAGTGCCCATTTAACCCCTTGATCAGCGTCAGCTGCCTTTCACGCACAAACAGCAAACAGGCATCTGCACCCTTGTAATTTTATTAATGGTACGGTGGTCATCGCTTTCCTTTCTTTTAATTGCTTAAAACTTCACCTGAAGCAAAGCGCTAGGGTATTTCTAAAACTTGCGCATTTACCTTCAGCAATTTCAGAAATGGCAAACTGTGACCATATTTAGTCTATGCTTCTAACCCTATAAAAACAACCACCTGGCAATTTCATAATACAGTAGTTCTACCCGATTGCGATACAGACCAGATGTTTTTAGTATATCAAGAGCGACAGATCGGAAATTCCATTGTATTGAAACAGAACACTCAGTATATCATAACTAGTTAAAAATTTAAGATAATGTAATTATTACTGTATTTTAAAGAACTGCACTAGCAAATGTAATGGCGACCCAACTAGGTAAAGTTTATTTCTTAATAATTAAGACTGAATGTAAAAGAAAACAGCATCAGTCATACTTTACAATTGGGGCAGGCATATGATCAGAGTTGAGATTTTTGCGGTGGTATCTATTACAGATTGCATAATTGTAATCTAAGCCCGAAGGAGGTGACATCACTACAGAGGAATTAAAACTTGTAATTGTTAAAGAAGAAAAACAATCTGATACGACTGGAGAATTCTGTCTGATGGTTATTCAAAATTTTAACTTTTTGATTGAGACTAGATTAGAAGTACGTACTGCCAAAACCGTCCACATTTTGAATGCATACAAAATTACGAAAAATGATAAATTTTGATATATTTCACGGTATTAATATCCTCAACTTTCGCAAGATCTAATTTTCTCACCCAAAAGCTTTTTAATTTATTAGCGTATCAAATACGGAATTTGAAAGTTAATTGTCATTTAGTCTTTCATGATAGCTTAGTGATTTTTGTTACTCGTTTGGAAACGTCTAGGTTGAAATCCTACCAATGCTGAGTGAATTTTATAAAAATATTTTACTAGGGGCTATAATTAAGCCGGTCTCAGGCAAAGTGTAGGTTTCTTCTGAGTTTTTCATCCTACAAACATTAAATCAACCCCTTACTACATGTTTGATTTTTATACCAAGGAAGAACCAGAAGTTATCCGTGACTAGTTTCTCTGCTTGTTACTCGTTTTTTTTTTTTTTTTTTTTTTTTTTTTATTTATTGGTGCAAGGGCTATTAAGAACGTAATGCACCTATTACAGCCTTATTTGGTACAGGTTTGGTATATTAAACAAGAGTTCAGATCAGACGATATACTCGTTTATAGAGGTCTGGTTTCAAATCCCTTTAGAGACTGGAGAAATTCTTACAGCACTCTTCATTCACAGCTGCAGTTAGCCTATCATAGATGGAGGGAGTAGGAATTTTCTCCCCAAGAGTTATTCCGGGTTTTTAGCCTGTATGAATTCACGCGTCGACAGATACAAATAGACTGGAGCAATATGGTCTAAGATGCCGAAGGAAGTATTTCCATTTTCATCTACGCAGTGCCTATCTTCTATAAAGGATTTTATCAGATCGGACTGAAGCTCTTAAAGTCCACCTGCAATATAACGAGCTTTTCATACTCTGTTATAATTAATCCGTAGTCATTGTCTTTGCCAGTCACTGTATATCATGCAGTGATATAATGCAAAGTTAAGTCTTGCAATTACTTGTAGGTTGCTGCATCGAAACGGGCGAACTGTTATTAACATCGGTAAATATGTTTGTGCCCAACGCAAATGCTCAATTTTCTCCCGGCGTTGTCCGACTTCCTACTTCCAGCTGTGTGCATATTCATCCTCCCACCCTTCATCTCTGTAATATATTCATTTTCTCTCCTGGTTCGTCACGTACTGTTAAGTGGGTGATTCATGTATTTCAGGGAACTGAATCTGCCCCCCCCCTCTCATTGATCCCATCGTTACACTCCCACCGTTGCAACCATCTGTTTCCTTTGATTGTTATCGTAATATGTTCAAGTACTGCACCGGGAAATATTGAAATAGCAGAACACGTTCATTTTGTAACGATCCTGTGAATAAAAGGTAGACACATCTCTTGTTCTAAACTCCATTACTTTAAATTTGTATTATATTAATGAGTTGCTTATAGCTGAAACTTTTTAATTGTTGTGCTGTACATTATTTTCCTTGTTGAGAAACGCCACTGTATTATTACCCAGGTTTGTCTTATTTCCCTCCTTCGATTTTGAAATAGTTCCATTATTAAAGGCAACACTGTAGAGAATTGAGTTAATGGAAGGATTGCAAGACGGATTGAATATCCGACTAGTTCTCCCGTTACCAATGGGGTTGCCTTTGAATTGAGAGGCTGTACTTTTAAATCGACAATCCCCAATAGGGCTCTTTAACAATACTTAAACCAGACTAAAGACGCTATTTACCTTTGACGGTGGGCAATAGAAGGCTCTGGGTGCAGTTTAATACGGAAATATTTTATTTGTTGGCCACCTTTTATGCTGTCAGCGTTCTAGGCTTGGAGTAAAGTGCATGTGAGTGATGGAAGTCCCAAGTTCGTACTTGGACCTCCACGGGTAATCCATCTCCGCCACTAAATGGGGCTGCATTTCACACTTTCTGCCACTAAAAGGCCTCCTTCTAACGATGCTGCTTAATGGTCCAAGACGGCAGAAAAAGCTGCACTGCAGAAAGCATTTTCATGTTTCCATTTACCACGTCGCCATTTGCAAGCCAGCGCTGTAGCCTTGCAAGTTTTCTTTCTTCGCGTCCCTTGAAACCATATGGATTCATAAAAACTGACCTTTTAGTCCCTCAGATAGGACCGACTTAAATACTTTCTCTGACTCCCATCCTTTCCTCCCTCTTTACAGTTTCCTATTTAAGAAAAATGGCTATTTGCCCCTTTTTTAGTGAGTTAATTCTAGTTCAAGACTTTTTTTTTTTTTTTTTTTTTAAATCTTCAACTTTTCACTCCCTTTTCAAAGTGCAACTTCCCTCTCGCCCTCAACTGTTAGTGTTTGTGGAAGTTTTAGGAGTGTTGAAGGATTTGAATTTCCTCTACGATTACATTTTTCAGCACTTTATGACACTCGTAAGTATTTGGGCGAATTTGGGACGCGATACAGGAATATTGACTCGTTATCTTTTGTATCGGAGCTTTTATCTGATAGTACTGTGCTGACACCACAGTATAAACAAACGCTGCCAAAGTACCTGTATTCAGTTGCTCTATCCTTAAGAGTTTATTTTAGTTTGGCATAGTATAACTTTCCTCTTAATCTTTAAGCTTAAGTCAAAAAAATAGTCCTTTCTTTTTGAAATTAAATCTTACTTAAATTAATTGATAGAAAAGAGGGGAAAAAAGTCCTGATGATGTCACTTCTTTGCCCTAATTATTGTGAGGATTCAATCGGTGCCCACGATTTTTTAGGGTTACCATGCATATTTTCTTCCCGGACACATATGCATGATTTTACCTGCCCAGTAACATCCAGCCGGTTGCATTAAAACAGTTCCAGTGAAATTGTAAACGCCTCTTGGCCGTATAAATGGAAATTTTTACTTTATTTTATTTTTTAAATATGATAAATCCTTTTTTTTTTTTTTTTTTAAGTCGGTGAAGTTTCTGTGTTTTGCATATGACTTTTAAACATCTACTAGGATACATTGCTAAAACTTTGGGGAGAGACATCTCAACTTATTCAATAATTACACTGGATGTTATGTTATTACAGCTGTTGAAGACCTACATTGATTCCTTTCGAAAGCCTTCTACTTATGACATTACGTGTATTTCAAAGTATGCGTATGCTAGCGCTGCTAAATCTCCCTCTCCCACTCTAGGCAACCCGGAACGGTTTCCTCATAGTCGTCGCCAAATGAAAACTGATTTCGAAGACCTTGGCCAAGTTATCTTGCGGGGGTAGGCGGCAATTCTTGCTAACTACTATCAGTAGGAAACGTTATCCGATAATATCGTTGTTCATCAGCAGACGTTTCCTACGAGTTCTACGAACTATCCAATATAGTGTTAACGATGCCCGTTGAAAGCTGGTATCATATCTCCCTTTTACCTTCCCCTTCTTCGCATCCTTCATGGGAAATCACTCCCACAACTTTGAAGCTGTGCCTATGGCTGTAGACAAGTTTTCGTGTTGTCCACAGTACGATGCTTGTGTGTAGCTTGCGTCATCAACTTCTCTTTGGTGTTAGGTGAATTTCAGGTGGTGCAAGAGTCACTGTTGCTTAGGGCACCAAAGTGCCGTACTTAGGATAAATGACCTTCAACTAGATGACCATAATGAATACCGTGAAGCCATTTGCCTAACTGTTAACTCTGAAATGTACTAATTTTCTTGACAAGGACTATTTGACTTGATTCGAGAAGCGCCACTGGTCTCTCCAGTTTCAAGTAGTGATCGTCATTAACAGTGAACTCCAAAGCGACCCCAATTAACGTTATGCAGTTAAGCGAATACCTTTTATCGCTTTGGAGAATATCTTTAGACGATTCTAACAATTTTATTTAGCTAAATTAGTCGAGTGACTTGAATTCCTGGAAATTGGCTTCCATGCTCAGTGTCTCTATGCTTGTAATATACTCTAATAGAAAGCTGATTTTCGGCCTGGAGGAATCGCCGTTAGCTAACAGTAGATGATCTCATGGTGTTTACCAAAACTTCCACGCTGCATAGAGAATTGTTTGTCGACTGCTCCGTTTATCTCCAGAGGTTGTGAGAAACCTTTCTTGGTATTTTCTTATTTTTGTCTCACGAAAATTGTGACATTTCGCCCTCGATTAATCAGATGAAACATTTTGATGTTTTTTTTTTTTTGTTTGATAAATGATTGAGTGATATTTACCAAGCCATAAGCCAACGATTTCCAAACTGGGAGGCCCCATGAGGTATTAGGTTCGTTTTCCTAATTCAAAGTTAATTCAGTGTTTAATTGCTTTGATAACTTGAACAGGAGAACTGCTTAGCACTACAGAATCCCCTTCAGGGCCAGCGTACGAGAATCGATAAAAATTTGACCAAAGTGACTTCCTGATGATCACTAAGAATTATGTTTTGGGATTGTGGGAATAAAAACTGAGGTCAAAATTTTAGAGCCAATCCTTAATCCTCTTCTGGATGAAAGAGCAGCCTTTTTGATCAGAAGTTTGTAAGATGTGTTATTTTTCAATGTAGTTCCCAGTAACAAATGCACTTGATCTAATGGTATTGCAGATGGATTACATTTGTTTTGTTCTTGCAGATATTTATCTGTAGCTGCAGCGAACCGTGCTCTGTGATATTTGGATATGAAGAGCTCGTGTAAGGTAGTGTAAACCAGATTTATAAAGGGTGTTTTAGCTTAGTCATTGGGGGAGGAGAGTTTATCCCGCTTATTTTCTAGACTGTTTGTTGCCTGGATCTTTTTTATCCTTTGGTCTGAAATTTTGGTGTTAAAATAGGAATCTGCTGCCTTGCAGCAGATTCTTATGGTCGTCTTCATACATCTACTGGAGTCAATGCCTAGGCGAATAGTGGCTGTTAACTGTGCGAACGTTGGTCCAACACATTATTAGGTAGGTGGTCATAATTCAGCGATCACTGAGTATGTATGAAGAGCAAGCACAGAGTTACAGATGCCACATGTTCGAATTCCGTGATACCCCTTAATACGGTAATATTCTTGTAAACTCTAACCCCGATGTGTGTGGCCACTCAGATCATAAACCGAAAATTTTGTTTATTTTGTCTTGCCTAGTGACACGCTGCTTCTCAGACACGGGGTTAGCGGTATCCAGATGGCCAAGCTTTTGCTTTGCTTATGTGGATGACTTTTGCAGGGAAGAGATTAAAGATATTGACATGGAAAGGACATAGCTACTCTCGACAATTCTGGAAGAATATTGGAACCGAATTATTGGTTTTGCATAACATAGTCAACGAAGTATGGGCTTTCATTCACTTATTGGGTGTCTTTGAAACACGATTGCCGTGAACGACAGCTTCACCACTTTTAAATTCTGGAATTTTCAGTATTTTTTTTATTATTATTTTTTCATTCATTTCACTTGTTTCCTAACACTCATACCATTTCAGGAGCAAACAGTTTTTTTTTTTTTTTTTTTTTTTGCTATGTGCTTTGTTGCTTTCTGCAACCTTATTAAAAGGGTTTTGAATCATTCATTTGTGATCCTGGGAAGAATATGAAGGAAAGCAAACACGAATGCGTTTAAATAACGGTTGCAAATGCACATAACCGTGCGCTGCTGTCACACTAGGCAGACTTATGTCAACCTGTTCTCCGGCACACGGCGAACTCGGGAACATGTGGAAACACTTGAAATGCGCTGTTTCTCCCGGCCGAAATTTCTTTTTGAAGCTATAAATCTTATCAACTATTCGAAACACTGAAGCCATCAGTCCCTGCAGAGAGTACTCGGCTCACTCAGCGTCTGCTTGATATGCATGATTGGCGATCCAATCCATATACCCGAATGGACTCAGCCATTCGGGTATCTCCGTGAGAAACAATACCGATTCTCTGCGGGAATGCAAAACATACGTCCGTACTTTGATCAAGAAAACCAGACGGGCTCCAGTGTGAAGCTATAGCTGTTGATATCCATCTCCCATGACATGACATCATAATAAAGGAAACAGGCGGAATTAAGACGTTAGATTTACAGAATTGAGAAATTGTGCTGCCTGAACGAGTCCTTCAAGATCAGTAGCCGTCCCCCCTCCCCTTTGTGGCTGGGTGATCAGCACTAGGGAACAAATTAATTTTTGTCACACCAGCTTAAATTCCCTATCATAATCGCGCAGTTTTTTTTTTTTTTTTAGAATGAATGAAATTTCGTTAAAATACATCAAACAAATAATTATTTAAAATTAACATTTACTTTGTGTAAATATTGAGCTTCTCTTGCACCTGTGCTATGGAAATGTTTCTAAGCAGCATTACAGAAACGAAATCGAACACGTTCATTCCAGAAGTCGGCAAAGTGATCAGAGAAAATTTAAAGAATATTATTTAGTTGAAAAAATTGATGACACGATTCAAATATTAACATGCTTATCTGAGATTTAAGAGATTAATTTCAAAGCAGTTTTTATAAAAACTACAGATTTTAACAGTTCTTACCTATTTTGAGGGGCTTAGAGGGGAACAGGTATCCTGTGTGTTATCAGACACTCAGCCTAAAACACTGATGGATCCAATATCTTTCTATTACAGAAGATTTAGGAGAAGTCTGGTTGGCCTGCCTCCCTAAAATCCACTCATGCACACCTTCTCGATGGTAAGCCCTGTTACGTCACTTAGGTGGCAACGAACGTGTAGAGTGGTTCTCTTCAAGACGCCTGGTCAGCGTGAAGAGGAAAAGACCAAACCCTCCAGCAATGAGAGCACAACAATACAAATGGCCCTCAGTCCCCAGCAGCTTTCACTCTCCCTCTTACGGCAGCGAGAGGATCAGAGTGGAAGCAGAGGGTGCTAAGAATCTCTGGGTACGACCAGGCTGCCATGCACGGAAATTGAACTTGGCCTGTTATAACGTACGATCACTCATCGGTGAAGACAGGATATTAGAGCTGGAAAAGGAATTAGAAAATGTGAATTGGAATATCATCGGTTTGGCTGAAACAAGAAGAAGAAATGAATCACTTATAAGTTTATCAAGTGGAAATCTGCTGTACACCAATGGAAACAGTGAAAGGAGTGAAGGTGGAGTTGGGTTTCTGGTCCATAAAGATTTTAAAAACAATATTTTGGAATTCAAAAGTACATCACCAAGGGTGTCAAGACTAATATTCAAGATTTCTAAGAGGTACAAGCTAAAGATTATAATGATTTATGCACCAACATCGAGCCATGATGATGAAGAGGTTGAAGAAATGTACACTGAAATTGAGAGTCTTCTAGATGAGCAGAAAACCCACTACACTATTATTATGGGGGACTTCAATGCTAAGGTTGGAAAAAGGCAAAACAGCGCAGAAAGAGGAACTATAGGAAATTTTGGAATTGGTGAAAGAAATAAAAGAGGTGAAAGACTTGTGGAATTTGCAGAATCTCAAGGACTGTCAGTAATGAACACTTTTTTTCAAGAAAAGGGTGAACAGAAAGTGGACAATAAAGAGTCCAAATGGATTAACAACTAATGAAATCGACTTCATCCTCACTAACAGAAGATATATTGTGAATGATGTTACCGTCCTGAATAAGGTAAATGTTGGAAGTGATCACAGAATGGTAAGATGTACACTTGATATAGATGTAGGAAATGAAAAACTGACTCGAGTAAATAACACAAAGGTCTTTGAAATAACAGAGGAGGAGAAAAAGCAGTATGTACTGGAACTTAAGAACAAGTTTGAGCTTCTGCAGACTGCTCAGGACCAAGATATCGACGAGGAATATTACAACTTTCTGAAAGTGATAAAGCCCAAGAAACCTATAGGAAACAGAAATCCAAAGAAGAAAAAATTAGTCAAGAAACACTTGTCATGATGAACCAAAGACGACAAATGAAGAGCAAGAAAAACACTGACAGGGAGAAAATTGAGTATACTGAGTTATGCAAAGCCATTAGAAACAGACTCAGGGAGGACATAAGAAGATTTAACACAAGAAAGGTAGAACAAGCATTAAGGGAAAACAAAGGATTTAAATCAGCAGCCATGAGCAGTAATACAGAAAGACAAATGATACTGAAACTGAAGAATAGCGATGGTGTACTTATAAACAGCAGAGAAGACATAATTCAAATAGCAGAAGACTACTATAGAGAATTATACAAGGAGCGAGGGAATAATACCAGCAGTGGGGAAGATGGATTGCAAAGTAGCAACACATACGACATACCCGATATTCTTCCTGATGAGGTAGAACATGCATTGAAGAAAATGAAGAATCGGAAAGCCCCGGGGGAAGATGAAGTTACTGTAGAGTTGTTAAAATTGGGAGGAAGAGACATAACACAAAAACTGGCAAGGCTCTTCACAAAGTGCATTAGAAAAGGTGTGGTGCCTAAGCAGTGGAATAATGCAATCATAGTTTTGCTGCATAAGAAAGGAGCTAAATCAGAAATTGGAAATTATAGACCAATTAGCTTGTTATCCCACATCTACAAGTTGTTCACAAGGGTCATTACTAACAGATTAGAAAGAATACTTGATGAGAATCAACCGAAAGAGCAAGCTGGCTTTAGGACAGGATTCTCAACTATGGATCACCTTCACGTAATATCACAGCTAATGGAGAAAGCAAATGAATACAAAACACCATTATGCCTGGCATTTGTGGATTATGAAAAGGCATTTGACTCCATACAGCATAAGGCAATGTTTCGGGCACTGGAAAGACAAGGCATAGATACTCCATATATTATGATTTTGAAGAAAATATATGAGAGTGCTACATCCTTTATTAGACTAGACAAAGACAGTAGCAAATTTAAAATCGAGAAAGGAGTTCGACAAGGAGACACAATATCTCCGAAGCTGTTTACTGCTGCCCTTGAGGAAGCTTTCAGAAGATTAGACTGGTCGCAGAAAGGAGTCAATGTGAACGGAGAGTACCTAAACCATTTACGATTTGCAGATGACATTGTGGTCATAAGCCACGATCCCAAAGAATTGGAGGAAAATCTTAATCAGTTATGCACAGTTAGTAAGGATTTTGGACTAAAGATGAATATGGCTAAAACAAAAGTAATGATGAACAAGTATGCCACGGAAAGGGAAATAATGATTGAAGGAGCAGTAATTGAAAAGGTGGAGTCATATACTTATCTGGGACAAGTTATTAGCTGTAATAATGATAATGGCTGGAAGTCAAGAGAAGAATAAATTTTGGATGGATAGCATTCAGGAAATATAGTCACATACTGAAGAGCAATATCCCAGTTTGTCTGAAACGTAAAATAATGAATCAATGTATACACCCCACCATGACTTATGGAAGTGAAACTTGGGCACTCACCAAAAGAATGGAAGAGAAGCTAAGAACTACACAGCGAAGAATGGAACGAATTATATTGGGAATCAGACTGTTAGATAAGAAGAGAAACACATGGATTAGGCAGCAAACTAAAGTAAAGGACATTCTTATCAAAACTAAAGAACTAAAATGGTCTTGGGCAGGACACATAGCTCGAAGACATGATGACAGATGGACTAAGAAAATAACAGAATAATACCCAAGAGGAGCAAGAAGAAAACCTGGAAGACAAAGGTGGAGATGGATAGATGAAATTCATGAGGTTTTGAGTAGTAAATGGATGGCCAGTGCTCAAAACAGAAGGAACTGGAAAGTTGCTGGAGAGGCCTTCATCCTGCAGTGGATTGAAAATGGCTGATGATGATGACCTATTTTGAATTCCTAAAATTCAAACATTCCTTGACTACCCCTTTTTTTTTTTTTTTTTTTTCCATAAGCCTTCAAAACCCTTCAGTTGCACATTTGGCAAACTTTAAAACCTATTTTCATTTAGCCCAAAGCATAGAATACCTGTGAGACAGACTTGTGTTGCCCATTCAAAAATGCTTGTTCAAGCATCTACACTGCTTGACAAAATTAACAAAATGTTTTTCATGAATATTTTGTTCTAAACAGTGTTGCCGAAGACGAATATATAATAAGCATCTTGACAAGTATACAATAGAAATCGATGTTTTACAGAGCTGCACATTATGCAAATTATTCATGTCTATAAAAACACTAGTTTCGACCACATCACTTCATTCCGTTTTTTAGCTTTCTCAAAGGGATGGCTACATCTCCAGTGCTCAGGATTGTAAGTCATCGTCATTTAGATGATTTTTTGAGATGGCGGGCCGTTGAACGACTTGAAGCCGGGCAGTCACAGGCGGCACGTTGGCTTGTGTCAAGCAGTGTCGCCTCTGCACTATGGAAGCAGTTTCAGAAAACAGGAACCATTACAAGAAGACCTTGGGCCGAGGGCTACGTCAACCAGAACAGACCGCTATCTGGCTCTAACAGTAAGATGGAACCCTACGATGGCCCGTCATCAACTGTCTCTTGAATTTGCCGCGACCACGGGTGAAAACATTTCCAACCGGCCTGTGTTAAGAAGGCTCAATTCAAGTGGACTCTACGCAAGGAAGCCGCTGTACAAACACAAGTAACTTGCATCCCATTAAGTATAAACCATCTCATAGCTCGTCGAAACTGGTGCCATGAACATGTGACTTGGAGCCCTGATAAATGGGGGTACACTGCTCTTCTCTGATTAGCCTCGTTTTAGCCTACAACGAGGAATGCGGTACATCACTCCAACATCAGAGAAAGGAACACTTACGTTAGAAGTCGTATTCTCGCGTTGGAGCGGAATAATGATCAATGGCCGCACACATTCATGATTTTCATATCGTAACTGCGCAGAGGTACCAAGAATATAGCCCCGAACCCTATGCGCGACATTTTAGGGGTGCGATTGGCCCAGATTTTCTTTTCATGCATCACAACGCCTCTGCGTATAGAGTTCAAGTGATGGAGGAATATCTTGAAACTGAAGATATCCAACGATTGCCGTGGCCAGCACGATCAGGAAAATTAAATCCAATCGAACATGTGTGGGACGACCTTGGGCGTCGCGTTGCACACCGACTGCCAACTCCTCGGTTACGTGGTAAGCTAAGGTCTGCGCTGGTGGAAGAATGGGATTTGTTGCCACAGAATCTTATAGACACCCCTTATATCGAGATGATTTACCGCTGTCAGGCCTGTTTACCAGTTGGGACCATATACCGTACTGATGTCATGTGACTATATTTTCGAGTATGAATGTACCTAAGTTATACCTATGTTTGGCGGCACCACGAACGTTTGTTCAACTCCGCCATTTAAATCTGAGGCTTTCATACAGGACACTGAATTTATAATGTAGAAGAGGCAAAACCAAAAAGCCTCCATAGCATGCAAAAAATAAATTTGATGTCATATACTTGAATTTCAGAAACGTTTTGATATCGTTGCACATGGAACACTGCTGTACAAATTGGAGCGGTATGGCATTAAGGGAAGTTGCTACAATGGATAAAGAGATGGTCGAGTGAGAGACGACAGAGAGTGGTAATAAATGAATACTGCTCTTTGTGGCTAATGTTATTAGTGGAGTCCCCCAGGGTTCGGTGCTGGGCCCATTGTTGTTTTGTGTATTTATCAGTGATATAGATGAAGGTATATGAGGCTTAATGTTCTGCTTTGCAGATGATACAAAGGTTGGCAGGGTTGTTAATTACAGTAAAGACAGTATGCTACTGCAACAGGATCTAGAAAAGTTAGGCAGGTGGATTGAGAAGTGGTAACTGAAGTTTAACATTGACAAATGCAAAGTACTGCATATGGGTAGCAGTAACCCAAGAGAAACGTACCCAACTGTGTGGTACTACACTCAGGGAAGTGGAGAATGAAAAAGGCCTGGGAGTAATTGTGCAGTCAGATATGAAGTTCTCTGAGCAGTGCAAGACGGGCTACCAGATCAGGTCATGGAGTCTTGTCAATGATATGTAGCAATTTTGCCAGCAGCGACAAGGATATGATTATACTCTTGTATAAGGCAATGGTCGGGACACACCTTCAGTACTGCATACGGGTCTGGCGGCCTCATTTTAGGAAGGATGTAGAATTGCTAGAACGACTACAAAGGAGGACACAAGATTGGTGAGAGGAACAAAGGGGTGCCCTTACCAAGAAAGGGTTAAATTCTGCAAGTTGCAGCATCTGTGAGTTGATCTGATTGAAGTTGATAGCTTAAATAAATTTAAGGCTGAACTAGACAAACATTTGGAGAGTGACCGGTTGGTTGAAATGGGAATGTGTTTTTTTTTTTTTTTTTTTGGCTGATGCTGCCTGCTTTCTTGCATGATATGCTAAATGCTAATGTTATTCTGTCCGCGCGGAGAGAGGCCTCAACAACCAAGCCTGTTGGTCCTCAGAATAAGACAGATATCCCTTACGCAGGAGGAAAAAAAAATAAAAGCGGGAGAACCAAAACCTCTTTGTGACCCAAACAGAGCAAGGGTCAAACAAATAGAGCCATAAAACATTAAAACTAAAGTGATATGGTTACATCAGTTAACAGAACATATTTACACTCAGCTTAAAACATAATAGCAAAACTGAAACTAAGCTAATGTGGTTACATCAGTATATATTTACACTCAGTATATAAGACAAACAGTGCCTCCGTAGCCAGGTGGGAAGGAGCAGCAGTGTGTAGCACACGCTTCTTGATTAGACCGGGGTTCAAGCCCGTGACTACCAAATACGGAGGATGCGGAAAGGTCAGGGAATGACCACCGCATATCCCTGGAGTTATGGCCTTAGTTGCTAATGCTCCTAAAAACCAAATAACAAACAAACAGTGCCCAGGTTAAAAAGAAAAAAAAAAAAAAAAAATCAGATGGAAGCAGTTGGTGTTTCTATCTGATATGCCCCCAAATTTTCGAATAGTGCAGCGGATTATGAAACAAAAAATGTTTAACAACGCAAAAAAAAAAAAAAAAAAAAAAAGAAAAAGAAAGAAAAGACGCCCGAAAACTTTGTGCTTCTTCCGCTTCATTATCCTGCCATAAGTTCAATTTAAAAGCAGTCTCTTCCTATTATTGTATTTCACACTAAGTAATAATTAATATTTTCTAGAAGTTCATGTCCAAAAGGACAAAGTGATATATCAATGGAATCCGATAAGAAGAAACGTGAAATTATTACTTTGGATACGAAACTTGACATTATTAAACGGTTTGATAATGGTCGAAGCTAGACTAGCATCGGCATGGCGCTAGGCCTCACGAGTCTGTAGTACGACTTAATAATGAAAATAGCAATAAGAGCTTAATTGACGGTACTCACCTCAATTGATCTGCTTAGTTACATGGTATTGAAGTAGAAATGAAGTTTAAAATAAGTTAAAATAAATAAATACGGAATTGTTAAAACCTGTAATTAAATTTGCTCAAGGAAGAAGAAGTGCACTACCTCGTCCCTGATTCTCATTTATAAAATATTAATATGATTTGGTTTGATATAATTTGGCTTCATCTTGTTCTCATATTAATATTTTATAAATGACAACCAGGGACGAGGTAGTGCACTTCTTCTTCCTTGAGCAAATTTAATTACAGGTTTTAACAATTCTGTATTTATTTATTTTAACTTATTTTAAACTTCATTTCTACTTCAATACCATGTAACTAAGCAGATCAGTTGATGAGGTGAGTATTGTCAATTAAGCTCTTTCTTATTGCTATTTTCATTATTAAGTCGATTACATAACGGTGCATTAAGAAACTCTATAAATCATGTCTATAGTACGACTAATTCTCTCCAAATCTAAGGAACACATAGAACAAGGTAAAGTTACATCAACATCTTTTAGTATGCAGTGCACTGGGAACAGAAGTCCTATTTTGGTTGAAATGGAGAATCTTTTAATAACTTGGCTGGAAGATTGCAATCAAAAACTAATTCCAAATGGTACTAACAACGTAATGGTAAAAGCACTTAGACTGCTTTCATCGCTCAGAGAAAACAAATTCAACGGATACGACGATATTTTCTGTCAGCAGAGAAAAAAGTTAAAAGTATGAAAGAAGGCTACACCTATTGAAATGACACTTGAAAAACATTTTTCTAGAAAGTAGCATATCCATTATTCACTCATTTTGTTGCTCATTTCTTTAATACGTTTTTAGCTTACTTGCTTTTCATTATTCTTTATATTTTTATCTATGTACACAGTTAAATGTATTTTTAAAGTACTAAATTAAGTCTTCTGACGAATGTTCCAAAACATCGATGAATTAGAATTTTTCCCATTGGTTTTTAACTTCGATATATGCGGTTTCGAGATATACGGTACACTCAGTGCACGAATTTACCGCATATATCGAGGTTTACCTGTATCTTGTAACGACTTGTGTAATGTTCCATTTTGTAATTTTTGTACAACCCCTATAAATGTCTCTTACACCTGTCCGAAGTTGTTCGCTGTCTCCTCATTTCGTTGCAAATTTTGTACCGCTTCATCTCAGGCTGTTATCTATGTGTTCTGTTAATTTTGTAGAGCAGTGTAGAATATATGTATAGGTAGAGTTCGTCACTCCAATGCGTTTATAACAAATTACACTTCCACCGGGGGAGCTGTTGGTCTCTCTGAAATAAACTTCTCTTTTTTTCCTCTTAGGGTTTTTTTTTTTTTTTAATTGCTTCTTATTGAGGTATTTGGCTTATACCGAAGCTGTAGTGAGGGGAAAAACAATGGGCAACAAGATTGCTCACTGAGCTTTCACTTCTTCACTCACTCCATAGTGTGATTGAAGGGTGAGGAGTGGGCAGGCCTGGTGTCTGAGCGGCCTGTTTTCCTCCTGACTGACTGCCACTGTAATATATGCTTTGTTGAGATAATTTTTTTTTGTTTACCCTTAATTAATTTCTATAACTTATTTGTAATGGACTGAGGTGGGATTTGTGATGGACTTGAGAAAGGAGTTCGACAAGGAAATACATCTCCGAAGTTGTTTACTGCTGCCCTTCAAGCTTTCAGAAGATTGGACTGGTCGCAGAAGGAGTAAAACTGAATGGGAGTACCTAAACCATTTACGATTTGTAGATGACATTGTGATCATAAGCCATGATCCCGAAGAATTAGAGGGAAAGCTTAATCAGTTATGCAGAGTTAGTAATGATTTCGGACGAAATATGAATATGGCTAAAACAAAAGTAATGATGAACAAGTATGCCACAGGAAGGATATAATCATTGAAGGAGCAAAAATTGAAAAGGTGGATTCATATACTTATCTTGGACAAGTCATTAGCTGTAACAATGATAAATGGCTGGAAGTCAAGAGAAGAATAAGTTTCGGAGGGATAGTATTCAGGAAATATAGTCACATACTTGAGGAGCAATATCCCAATTTGTCTGAAGCGTAAAATAATTAACCAATGCATACTTCCCACCATGAGTTATGGAAGTAAAACTTGGGCAATCACAGAAAGAATAGAAGAGAAGCTGAAAACTCCACAGCGAAGAATGGAACGAATTATATTAAGAATCGGGCTGTTGGATAAGAAGAGAAATAGGTGGATTAGGCAGCAAACTCAAGTAAAGGACGTTCTTATTAAAACTAAAGAACTAAAATGGACGGGCAGGACACATAGCTCGAAGACATGATGACAGATGAACTAAGAAAATAACAGAATGGTACCCAAGAGGAGCTAAAATAAAACCTGGAAGACAACAATGGAGATCGGCAGATGAAATTCAAAGGATCGTGGGCAGTGAATGGATGGCCATTACGCAAAACAGAAGGAACTGGAAAGTTGCTGGAGAGGCGTTCATCCTGCAATGGATTGAAAATGGCTGGTGGTGATGAAGCGGAATTGATTATTTTGTGTCGTCTACACTTGTTGTTTCTTCATGGAGCTATTAAAACTTACTGCAAACTTAATGCTATGAAACCTCCTTTAGCGGAAACCTCTCTAAAAGGGACGCTTCTTGTTGCGGACATTCAGGCATGGGTCCCATTCACAAGTATTAGAAATTACATGTTAGAGACAACCGTTCTAAAACGGACACTCCTTAATACATAAGAGAAGACTTTAATAGGCGTCTTTTTGATATTTTCAACCTCCCTAGACAGGTCACTTTCAAGGGTAATTTTGATATCTACATTTTCGTTGGTCAGCCGGCATTTGCAGTGAAGGCCAAGGTCATTACATAATGCTAATTATGGTGAAAGAGGCCTATGCGCTCCGGATTCATATTATTGAAATGAAAAAATTATAATTCCTCAGAGCGGTTTAATACTAGAACATACATGCAAAGAACGGGCAATATACAAAAGAGCTTTCGGCTGAGTAGACAGCCTTCTTCAGTTAAACAGAAAATATATTAAATGACAGTTAGAATGGAGATGTGCACTGCCAAGTTGGTGCGTGAGGCGCGTGGCTAATTGTTTCAGGTTGAAGTTTGTGGCTGTGACGTATGGTGGTGACGTGGCCAGCGTTTGTCTATGGACAGAATTATTGCTTCTGTGATGGGGGTTAACTTGACAACCACTGTTCCTGTTCAAGAGGTATCCGAGCATTTTTATGTTTAACGATTCCAACCAGGTGCGCCGTAGGTAATGGTGGGACCTGTCCACAACCACGACATCGCGGTGTGGGTCAATGTCGTGGTGGGTTGTCCAGACATGCTCGGCAATAGCTGAGTGTTCCACATCTGCCAAACGGATCGCCCTTTTATGTTCTGAGAGACGTTTCTCGAGTCGACGTCCAGTCTCTCCAAAGTAGCAGCTAGTGCAGTCACGGGAGATGCGATAGACCAAACCGCTCTGCAGAAGGGTGGGGACAGGTGTTTTCACGTTGGAAATGAGAGAACGCAGTTTCTTGCCTGGGAGTTGGATGCACTTTATCCCATGTGATTTTAGGATTCTACCGATCTGTTGTGACAGGTTGGGGTAGTATGGGATAAATGCCCTCGTGGATGACTCACCACTGTTGACGTTACTGTTCGCCACGTTGTCGCGTGCTTGTAGGTCACACCTGTCAAGGATGGCGATGGGATAGCCACACCTCGCAAGGTCCACTTTGACCCTGGTGATCTCTGTGCGTCTTTCACCTGCAGAGCTAGAGTGTGTCCAGGCGCGAGTTAGCAAGGTTCGGGCAGTGGTGAGGAGGTGACCCGTGCGTGTGCTGACCGGAAGTTGGTAAATTGGCCAGCACACATAGGTTTACGATAAACTGTCGTCTTCAAGCATGTGTCTTCGCGCCGGACGAGGGTATCTAGGTATGGTATGGTGTTGTTCGACTCCAGCTCAATCGTGAATTTTATGAAGGGCGATAGTGAGTTGAGGTGGGTTAGGATTCGCTGACCTGAGTCTCTAGGAATAACCACGAACACATCGTCTACATTGTATATTGACCGTTCTTTGTATGGATGTTCTAGTATTAAACTACTCTGAGGAATTATATTTTTTTCATTTCAATAATAATGCTAATTAGACTTGATGGCAACGGATTTATACCCTTGGGGCAATGGCAAAATATATCATTAATATGCTCACTGCTTTGGTAAGGAATGTTTGCAAACTGTTCTATTATTGTGCATAACATAGCAGAGCAATAAAATTGTCATAGTGAGAAATGCTGTCAGAAATAGTGTGTGTGTGTGTGTGTGTGTGTGTGTGTGTGTGTGTGTGTGTGCGCGCGCGCGCGCGTGCGTGCTGTAGCAAGTATGTATACAGGAGGATAAGTCTGAGAACAGTTATCATACATTTCTTTCAAAAACAAACTACCAACAGACTGCATCTATAATTTAGACCAGTAGCCCATGTGGATTTTCAACCGCAAATACAGTAAATCTACAAATCTCTTTTACTAAATTGTAACATTGTATGAATAGGATACATGAAACTACTTCTGCGTGATACGGGTATCTTCTAATTGTTATTCACCTACCGGAAAAAAATTGGACTCCTCCAATAGGTAGCAGCATAATCGCGAAGCTGTAACCATGTGCGGAAGTTACCAACCATCAGAAGACCCGGTGCCTACTTTGGTTTAACCAGCTGCGGCCTGCCACTGCTGTTATACGTAAATTTCGAACACTGTTCGAAATGAAACCGCCCAGTAGACCCACAGTTACGCAATGGTACTAAGAATTCATTACAGAGGTGCTTGTTTGTGCAATCATCCGGGCAGAGGTGGTAGCCGAAAAGGTCAGGGAGGGCACAGTGGAGCTGGTTCTACGAAGTGTTACATAAAGTCCAAAGAAATTCAACAGTGTGTAACTTGTTACGTTGCGCGCCAAGGATGAAACCATACGAGTTGCAGCTCTTACAGAAGCCGTTGACCAAATCAAGAGGATGGAATTTGTTGGTAAATTTCTCTATGATTAAAGTTTTCCAATTATGCTGCCATTTACTGTAGCAAGCACATTTTGTGATTGGCGAATAAAAACTTGAACCTAATCTCTATCACTTGGAAGTTATTTCAGATTTGTATCATTTATCGTATTTATACAATAACGTCTTAGTTTGTAAGGTAAGTTTGTGGACCCTACATTTGCTATTCCTGTATATTCGATAAAAATGCTATGTGATGCTTGACATTACTTTCACAACTGCTTTAGGGAATCTTTAAGTTTCCAGCTTTTTGATTCAGAGACGATGACAATTTTCTCACGCGGTCACCACTTTTACTCGGCAGTTGAGAAGTGGTAGTCATTTTAAGTAGCTACATGCGAAGTTTATTCGTGTATGCAAATTTTCCCTTTGAAATAGGGATCAAATTTTTTTAGGCCTTACATTGATTGCGTGCTAATTTTTAAGAAATGAAATTTCGTGGTGTATGCAGAAATTTAAAAAGGGAGTGATTTTTGACCTGTTATAAAAGGACTTACTGATATACTATTACATTAAAAATTATATTTGAGTAAAAATGATGAATAGAACTAGTAAATGATTTAATTATTATAATCAAGTTTAGAGAAGTTGGCTGCCATTACTCTGTATGCGAATACAGAGTAATACTCCCACACTAGCAAGACTTTTTTGGATATCTTTGATTGTTTTCTGCAGCAGCATGTTCGAGAGAGAGAGAGAGAGAGAGAGAGAGAGGAGAGAGAGAGAGAGAGAGATACTCTGGATCTGGTTATCAGCAATGATCATTCGTGATTTAAGAATTTGCAGATAAAGGAACCACTAGGTGGCAGTGATCACAGTGTACTGATGTGGGATTTATTTAAAGATATAATTACCATCAGGGGTAAAGGACAGGGTTTTTGCTTGCGTAAAGGTGACTACAGTGGGACCAACTAATGATGTTACCAACAGCAAATTCTAAGTGGGAAGTATTCAAGGAAGTAATCGTGGAGGCTACTAGGCTTTTCATACCAACTAAGAAATACTGTTCAAGGTTTAGGCCTAAATGGTTGTCAAATGAACTGAGACTCGTGGCAGAGAAAAAAAATGCATGGGATGCATATAAATTATCAGGCGACACAGAAGCCTATGGCAGTTATAAGCTAGTCTGAAATCAAGTCACAAAGGAGATTAGGCAAGCGAAGGCAGATTACGAGAAATCTTTGGCAAAGGATGCTAAGAAAAACAGCAAGGATTTCTTTACTTATGTAAACTCTAAAAGGAAGGGGATGAATCAGATTGGTCCATTGATATCGATGGTTTGACTTGATGATCCTGCTCAGATAGTAAACAAACTGAATGAGTATTTTACCTCTACATTCACACATGAGTCGTTATTAAGGAAGGAAAATGCCAGAAGTTTATCAAACTGTAACATGGTGCTTAATGATTTTGTAATAACTGTGAGCAAAGTGCAGGAGAAATTGTTGAAGTTAAACATAAGAAAGGCACTGGTGTGGATGGGATCTATCCAGTTATATTAAAGGAGGCGGCAAAGAAATTAAGCAAATTTTTAGCCATAATTATGAGAGCATCCTTGAATCCGGGGGAAGTCCACACGGACTGGAGATGTGCAAATGTATCCACAATTCACAGAGAGGATCGAAGGGTGACACGAGTAATTACAGACCAGTTACTTTAACTTCTGTTTCGGGTAAAATAATGGAGTCACTGGTTAAAGATGCATTGCAGGATCATCTAGACAAGACTGCGCCAATAATTCAGACACAGCATTGGTTTGTTAAGGGAAAGTCTTGTCTGAAAAATTGGATTGGATACTATGATGTTGTTACAAAGGAACTAGATGAAAAAATATTTTTGATATCATATATAGTACTTGGATTTCAGGAAAGCTTTTGACACTGTTGCGCATGGAAGACTACTTGCTTTACAAATTGGAGCAGAATGGTATTAAGGGTAAGTTGCTACAATGGATAAAAGGGTGGTTGAGTGGGAGAAGACAGAGTGGTAATCAATGGACGCTGCTCTTCGTGGACTAATGTTATTAGTGGAGTCCTACAGGGTTCGATGTTGGACCACTGTTTTGTATATTTATTAATGATATTGATGAAGGTATATCAGGCTTAATGTCGAAGTTTGCAAATGATACAAAGGTTGATAGGTTAGTAATGGCAGTGTGCTACTGCAACAGGATCTAGAAAATTTGGGCAGATGGGCTGAGAAGTGGCAACTGAAGTTTAACATTGACAAATGCAAAGTACTGCATATGGGTATAAGTAACCCCAGAGGAACGTACCAACTGTGTGGTACTACACTTAGGGTGGTAGAAAATGAAAAAGACCTGGGAGTAATTGTGCAGTCAGATATGAAGTGCTGCACGAGCAGGTCATGGGGTTTTGTCAATGATATACAGAAATTTTGCTAGCAGGGAAAAGGAGGTGATTATCTCTTTGTATAAGGCAATGGTCAGGCCACGCCTTGAGTACGGCGTACAGGTCTGGAGGCTCCATTTTAGGAAGGATGTAGATTTGCATGAGCGCGTACAGAGAAGGGCAACAAGATTGGTGAAGGGAATGAAGGAGTCCTCTTCCGAAGAGAGGCTTGTCTGGAAATTGTAGCGGCTGGAGACTAGGTACCTGCGAGGTGATCTGATTGAGCTGTATAAGGCCTTGAATGGGTTGAGCACGCCGAATTCTGACAGGATTCTTCCGCTTGCTTGCTCAGATTACGAACCTAATAGGACAAATCCAAATTGAGGAAAGACAGTTGTAGAATAGATTTGCGGAAATTTGCCTTTAGCCAGCGGGTGGTTAATTGCTGGAACAAACTTCCATCTGTCGTTGTGGAAGTTGATATCTTAAATAAATTCAAGGAGGAACTGGACAAACTTTTAGAGGGAATGGTTGTGTGAATTTTTTTTTTTTTTTTTTGGCTGATGCTACCTGAGTTCATACGCTTGCTTTCTTGCATTACATGCCTCTCATACTATTAGAAAATTTTCCCTTCGTTAAGCTAAGTACTGTAATGACAGAACCTACAGATCTGCTACTGATTCGAATACTTGCGCTCTAAGCAGGCTGTAATGGACAAATACAGTATTACATGAGGAGAATCCAAATAATGTGATGTCCACCATCTGAAATTCACGCTGACAACTGATGCTGTTTTAGAATCAGATCTGCATCAAACAAAGCCTCTTGAGCATTAAGAATAAGGCTATCTTATGCAGTCTATTTTGTTTTTATGTAGATTTTATTTTTTAATAGTAGTACATAAAACAGATGATCAAATTTAACATAAACCTCAAACACTTAGAAGCTTACGATTGTTAGTGTTATAATGAGAATTATAATTTTAGTTCTAAACGTTTAAATCTTTAAACTGCATAAATTGCATATAGTAATGTAAAAAAATATATTTCAGATTGTGATATAACGCTTAACTTGAATAAAAATTAATTTTGTATTTTACAGTAACATACGCTAAAAGAGAATACAGTATTCCAATCTGGACAGCTGCCGGGTTGGGGTTGTCTGTCTGTGTGCGCACGCTCGCGCCACACACACACACACACACACACACACACACACACACACACAAGAACCGCTCATCGCCGTTATCGTTTGAATGGAAGAACATTCTAAAAAGTTGGCGATGAAAGCCATGTTTTCTCGAAGAACCTGTTGACCTACTTCCCTTTGCGTGGTTGTACAATAGCACCGACCTTTGTTAATGCTTTTTATCACTCATAGGGTTAGCAAGAAAGCCTTATTGCAAGGGCTCTCCTCTGCTTCCTTTTGTTGTTACCTAATCGACTGCGCTTTCTCTGGAAGCTAGGAGAGGAGGGGGTTTGAAAGAAAGGTGGGGTATGAGTACGAGGAATGGGCTAGACAATGTATACCTTTTTATAATAATAACCTTTTTATATTTCTGTATTCCATGGTACTGTGAAACTAAGTGCAGGAATATTTTCTTCGTAATTAAAGTACATTACGAAGGATGGCACATTCTACTTTTACGGTCTAGAATTTGAGATGCTCTTGGCAATAAGCTGTCATTCATCGTGTTACCTCTTGAGTCATTCCTCAGATATATTATCCTTGTTGTATGTAGCTACCTCTGAAGGAATTAAACCGCTATACTTGTAAATCTTTCCGGCATCACTATATACAGTCATATTTTCCTGGGCATATCTCTCAAGCGTTATCTGTACCCTGTGTGCACGTTTCCGGAGCGGATGTGCGGCTTCAGACTTGCTGTGTGTTCAGCTTACGACATAGAACAGCTCATCATTGGTAATGGCTTTTCTAACAGCACATCCTGATAGATTACGCGAAGCGACGTAGCCTATTTTGTTTTGCTAACTCCATATAGCTGGAACTTGTGTATGTTATGTTCATTTGCTGTCCTTCATTGACAGTGAATGCGTACGAGAAAGCAATGGAACCGCAGTAGATCTACGGCATAATCCATTATGATCACTAATGTTTTCGTGATTACAGCGCCACCTATGGAGAAGTTCTCAGATTTATTTATTGAAATTTAATAACGATTTGGTTTCATGGTATGTGGGTATTAATTGCTCCCACAGCGACATAAAACTCGAGTCGAGAAGGAAGTGACTTTCTACCCTTTTAGATTTATTATTTTGACGTTAAAAACGTTTTTACTGGCGTTATTCCAAAAACTTTGTAACGAAAAACCGTCATGCGAAAAGCGTTACGAAAATTTATTCCAGTTTAATTTATCTTCTACTGGACCAAATTTAATGAGATTTTGCATGTTGCTTCATCTTAGCTCTATACTAAATAAAAAAAACTTTGAAGCCTCTGAAAATTGTAGTAGTTTTTCCGGGATAGTGGAAAATATGAAACATGTGATCAAGGAAATTTTCTCACGTAATAAACAGAAATATTAAGGTTTTACGATACAAATAAACTTTCGATACCTGAGAAACGCGTTAATTTGAAAACGCATCTGGTTTCAAGTCACCTGGTGTTTTCAGATTGAATATAATTTTTTTCTTTACAGTTAAACTCTGAGGCTGGAAAAGAGTTCTGCACACTTATGAAATCATTCTTTAACTTGGACATGTCATCAGATCTTTCGATAAATACTACAAATAAAATCTCTTCAATGTAAAAATTATATATCCTACTTTAGTCATCACAGACCAATACTTACAGTAACCGATATGTAATTATTAAATAAAATAAAAACATTGTTATATTATTATCCCTGAATTTTATTAATATCTGAAAATTAAAACTTTTTAACGCCTGCCGATGACTCTTAAATGTAAAACACGTTGAATATGCTAGCAGCAGGACACATTATGTACCTGCTACAGAATTAATTTATTATTATTTTTTAAAGTATTAAAATGAAGTCCGCCTATTTAGGAAAAGAAGGAAAATGCTAAAAACCTAAGTCTTTGCTTTTTTAGGGTTTTCAAAAATGATCAACTAGATTGAATCGATGAATTTTTTTCAGAATTGAAAGTTACAAACTGAAATGAAAATTTAGAGAGAATATAATGATTCAAATGAAGATAACCTAATGAAGAATAAATAAAAATACCTGGGTAAGAATATAAGAAAGAATTCGGCTGCCGATGCCACATCTTTTCAAAGAGAAGCTACAAAGCACTCCAGCGGGCCTAGGACGAATAATGTTTCGATAACCCCTCAACCCAGAAGAGTCTGGTTTCAGCGGCTGTAACCCCGACTTTAAGGCAACCAGTAAGCAGACAGTCCTGAACAGGGAAGCACTCGAAGCGTGAAAAAATGAAATAGGAAACGCGCGAACGGAATGTAAATATTCAAAGACAGCTTCCTCTAGTGAGGATAAAATGTTTGACCTTTCAAACTTAGAAAGTAAAGGCTATCCTGGTAATTGCAAAGAATGAATATATTAAAATGAAATTAATTTTGAGAACAAAAGGACCGTTATAATATAAAAGATATTTTCGAAATGTTTCTTGATCTGTACGTTTTTTTTTTTTTCCCTTCTTCTAGTAGTATACCTTTCGTGTTTGGGGTTTTCATAAAAAAAAAAAAAAAAAAAAAAAAGTCAGTTAATTTTAGTTTACGGTGACGTTCATTCTTTGTTTTGCTATACCGTCAAGTCCAAATATTATGGGTGCTTGTATTTCGCTTGCGATTTTTTTTTTTTTTTTTTTCCCCACTTAAAGATGTAACATGATGTCACTAATATTAGCTTTTAACATTGCTTCTCGATAGCTTTTATATTGTATGACAATGGCTAAAGGGGAAAAAAAGTATTTTCTATTCTTGTTTTTATGTTACTGAAAATGCAGCGTTGCTTAAAGTATTTTTTATTTTTCTAATTTTTTTCCCTCTTCCATATTATTTTATTATTATTTTTTTTTTTTTCAATGCTCAAGATGTGAAAACAGTTGCGTGTCCGCGCTACGGAGCACCACACCCAATCATTATGCGGTATAAAAGACTTTGGCCCGTACAGCTGATGTGGATGCCGTGCTCGTTGCGTGTGTGGTTCGACAGCCAGAGCGCACGCTGCTTAGGATCATATCCAAGGAAACTGTGCAGTGTATTCTAGCATGACACAAGGACGGGTGTGTCTTTGCTACACGGGCTTTTATGATAAAGGACGATGGGGGCGGAGAGAGAGAGAGAAGGAAGGAGAGGGGGAAAGATTCGAAAATGGCCCAAGACTACCACCGGCAACAGATTGGATTCGTGGAAGCTTATATATATATATACAGTGCTGTTAAAATTAAAGTATCTCTATGTACAGGGCTTTGGAACGAGTTCTAAGGCTCCTACTGAAGAGAAATTTGGACAACAGGTACAATAAAGAATGCATTCTCCATTTATTGGGGGGGGGGGAATAGTTACAAAATTTGTCACTATATGGCGCTGTGTCAATACAAATCACTTGAACAGCGCCACAATTGTACAATGTGTCTTCCATTTTGGTCAACAACAGTTTCCATTCGAAGAACAGCATTTTCTATAGCAGAACATAAATGCCAACTGGAATAGCCAGCGAACATAAATGCCAACTGGAACAGCGCCACAATTGTACAATGTGTCTTCCATTTTGGTCAACAACAGTTTCCATTCGAAGAACAGCATTTTCTATAGCAGAACATAAATGCCAACTGGAATAGCCAGCACATGACGTCTAATGCTGTCCTTCAGATCTGCCAGAGTTTGGCATCCTTCCGGATACATCTGGTTCTTCAAAAAACAACACAACCATAAGTCGCATGGGTTTGAGGTTCGGTGATCGGGGTGGCCAAGATGTCTGGAAACAACGGCTGATGACCCGTTCGTCTGTAAAGTGTTGCCTTAGCAATCTTTGGACACAACGGTGGATGTGGGGTGGTGCACCATCTTGCATGAATATGGTATCCTGAAGGCACCCACGTTGTTGCAGCTCTGATATTGCGAAATTTGCCAACATTTCATAATATCGCTGTCCAGTTTGTTTGTTTGTTATTTGGTTTTTAGGAGCATTAGCAACTAAGGCCATATTGCTCCGGAATATGCGGTGGTCATTCCCTGACCTTTCCGCATCCTCCGTATTTGGTGGTGACGGGCTCGAACCCCGGTCTAATCAAGAAGCGTGTGCTACGCACTGCTGCTCCTTCCCACCTGGCTACGGAGGCGCCTCGCTGTCCAGTGATGGAACAGGTGCGGGGTCCAGTCGGTGTTACCTGTTCAAAAAAATGAGCCAATCATGAATGTGGCCGTAAATACACACCACACTGTCACTTTTGGAGAATGCAACGGGACTTCTTGGATAACTCGAGGGTTTTCTGTTGCCCAAATGCGACAGTTGTGCGTATTCACTTGTCCATTTAAGCATAAGTGGGCTTCGTCACTCCAAAGGGTGTTCCATGGCCAAGTGATATCCACTGTCATTCGCGCCAGAAACTGAAGTGCGTATGTGAAACGAATATCTGCATCACCATGCTTTTAGCTGCTGTAGCTATGCACCTTGTAAGGATAGTACCGCACTACCCGCGGCATTATTAGCCTTACAGTGGAATACGGCATGTCTACTTCACGAGAAACAGCTGGCACACTTGCGCTACCACATGGAGATTGGCTCGATAAATCCACGACAGCCATAGCCACATCTTCAACACGAGAGGAGTCCACTCGTTTTCAACCGCTACCTGGTTGAATACCAAGATGTCCTGTCGCTTCAAATTTCGCAGTCATTTTGCGGACAGCACAAACAGTCATAGGTTCACATGGGCCTTACTTCTTACGCCGGAATTCTCTGATAGCCGCAGCTGCATTGTTGCTGTTCTGATAGTACAGCTTCACTGATAGCGCCTTTTCCTGCAGCGTTGTTGGCATTGTTGCTGTAGTGCAGGCAAACGTCTACTGTATGATTTTGAAGAGTCTGCTTTGCTTTTATAAAGTACAGTAGAGCTGAATAGTGGCGCTGTGGAAATAACTTACGATTATGAAAATAACGTAAGTTATTTGCAATCGTAACTAAGATAGTTACGCGCCATAGTGACATATTTTGTAACATTTTTTTTCCCAATAAATGGCAGCGCTTCGTCATTGTACTTTCTACGAGCTTTAGAACTCGCTCCAGAGCCCTCTATATAGGGATAATTTAATTTTAACAACCATGTATATATTTAGATATTGTAGTTTTCTGCTCGGATTAATAGATTTTAAAACTGCTCGGAAAAGTAGATTTTAAAACTGTCTGTTCATTTTTAATGCTTTAAATCGTTGGTTTCTCTTCTACATATTTGTTCCGAAATTGATAACCATGATATCAGTTTTATCATTAATGGAAGAGCACCACACGTTTGACATTCCATAGACATTTTTAGAATATAACTCTAACGCTAACTCAGTACAAGGTAATCTCGATTAACGTCGCTTCATTTAAAATACTGTATACAGCATTTTTAAACACTTTCCAGCAAGAATATGAACTTAGTATTGATCATGACAAGCTCCACCGAGTTTAAATATGTTTCGCATAGAATTGCGAACAACAAACATGTCATAAATACAGTATAGTGTAACTGTATAAACTGCAATCATTACTTACAGTATTTCAAAAAAAAAAAAAAAAAAAAAACAGTTACTGATATTAAAAGTAAGGTGGGGAAAAACCACTGTTTAGGTTTTTCCACCTGATATTAAGCGCAAGTCCGTCTGTCCTTGTTAGGTTACTAATGTGTTTTCTCTGTGATTTTGAGGCTTATCAGAATTAATTCTGAAATTCATCCCGAATATAGTTTTCCTGAGAAAGTTTCACTTGGTCTCTATTACGCCAGTGATCAAACAGTATATTCTTAGTAAGTTTCCAAAATGCCTTAAATTTTATTGATAAGGGTTGCTAAAAAATCAAAACGTCGCTGACAGATGTCCTGACGTATCCGAGTGGTCAAGAGCGCGAGTACAGTAGCACACGCTGTTTGAGTGGTCCGGGGTTCAAGACCGTGACTACTAAATACAATTAATATTTGTATTGATTGATTTATTGTAAACTGCACTGACCTGGTGGTCGTGTTGGAGTATAAACAAGAACATTTTTAAATAAAAAAAAGTTAATGTGAGATTAAGTGGCATCAATTAAACACATGCTAATGTAAAGCAACCAGAACACTAATAATAAGAAATAGTGAGAATATTTTTGCTCTCTCCGTTTTGGAATTAACCTTTGGAGTTGTCATGCTGTTGAGTAAAGCCTGTCGTTATGATGCAGTAAAGAGAGAGAACATCATCTATAAGTGTTACGAATCTGTGATGTTCATACAGGGAGAGAAAAGTAAGTGCGCCAGAACTCCAGATGAATTAGCACCTCAACGAAATAGCAGAAAACGACCTTGGCCGGAATTTTGAACTCTTAGTCTGGTCTTAATGAGCGCGTTCCTGTCTTAGAATATGTGGGACGAACACCAACACCAAGGACACCTTTTGTTAAAGAAAGAAAAGGAGCCCTTGATTTTTATTTATTTATTTTTTTTTCTACTTTAATTATTGCTCCGCTCTTTCGACGTGCGCTAATTGCCAGTAGAATATTTAAGCGTTTTGTACACGATTGGCGCAGTCTCATAAAAATCTTAGGATGTATTTAAGATTTTGTCGCAGCATAAAGTCGTTTCATCAATTTCGTCTTCCAGACCTTTGCGTTTAACCTTTCTTTTTTTAACCGTCTATAATGCATTCCCATTGATGTTAAGAATCTGATATTTTTTTGTATTTAATAGTAATTGTTGACCTCCCACTGCATAATAAATTCTTCCATTCCCTTATTGTATATGTCATGTTTTTTTTTGTGTTCCGTCATGGAGAACTTTCATTCTTCAAGTTAATGACCCCTACTACTACCGCCACCATGTGGGGTCATTGTTTAAGGTCGCCTCTAGCTGCGGAATTGAAGTCATCGAAACCGTCGGCGCCACCTTGGATGATTACGACGCGAATTGTAGCTCGACCTTGCCTTGTTGTAAACCTTGCAGAGAGAGAGATGACCGCTTTGGGTTAGAGAGAGGGAGACGGTGAGGGGAGGGGGTGAGAGTGCTAAGAAATTGTCGCCGGTAGCGTTGTTGCTAGAGTGAATGCAGGTTGTGATGGGGGGGGGGGCAATTTTACTGTTTGTCAGACATGTTGCTTTGCACGTCGGCGGGATCAATGTCTTTATAACGCTGTGCAAATATGGAGTGGGGAGTGTGAAATATTTCCCTAATGCCCCGCTGTTTTGTGCGCTCCCTTACATAGTAAGGCACACTTTTATCCTAATGCAGATAAGCAGAATTGTAATGATAGCGTACGGTTTTTTTTTTTTTTTTTTTGAGCAAAAGGGGTGCTTTCCGTCCTGCCTTCAACTCTAGGAAAAGAACGTGATTGCGTCCCGCTCTCAATAGAAGGGTTCCGCCGGATTTTTCTTTGTGACGGTTCCCTCCCGTCCTGTGGCCTTGGTGCTCCTCGTTAAGTGACGTCGACTTTCCCAACAGAAGGGCTCACTGGTTTAATTCCATGTAGAAGTTGCTTAGCTACGTTTTCTAAGAAAGGACTAAGAGTATGTAATTTATTTTCGCATCATTTGTTGGGGAGGGGAGTTCCGTATTGGAGACCCGTCTGTTATTATTATTTTTTGGTTCAAACTTAACTAATTGTTTTGAAGATTAAAATAAACTCATGAAGCTGTGCAGCGATTCTTGTTTACTTTTACTGAGAAACTGTTGCAATTCTTGTTATCTGAACTATTGATTTGTTAAGTTAAAAAGAAAAAAAAAAGCAAGTTCACTGAAGGGTCAAATGATTACATAGTCGCCCCTCACGTTCGACCTTCACTTGATGGCTAACTAAGAATGCGTTGTAACATGCAACTTTTATAAATGCTTTTAGCAAGAATTGCTCTCTTAATGAGCGATAATACAGTATATTATCGTCAGTATACGGTACTATAATACATCGTATTCTTGCAGAATGATGGGTCAGTTCGTTATTTTTTATTTTCTTGTTCATATTCCTTAACTAATCATAGTCATTTTATGGTATAACATACATCAGTAGCGGACTTCAGCATAAGTGGCCTTTGGGACCTCAAAATTTGAGGGCCTGGAAATCGCTATATAAAGGCACAGCATGTGTATTAAGATGTTCATTAAATTAAATATAAGGGGTACAGCGATAAAGTTCCCGGACTGGTGCAATAAAAAGAACAAAGCAAAGAAGCTCAAAAATGGTTTTATTTTTATTCATAGTAATCGCTACTTGATTGAAGGCACTTATTACACCGTTATGAGTTTCTGAAAAGAGTCAGCGAAGGCCTTCAGAGAGAGAGAGATGTTAGTTCGGCAGTTACTTTTTCCGTTATATCTTCAACATCCTGAAATTTCTTTCCTTTGAGTACAGTTTTCACCTTTGGAAAGAGGGAAAAACCTAGATCGAGAGTGTAGGGTGATTGCTGATCTGTAAAATGCCATATTTCGTCAGAAATAATAATAATAATAATAATAATAATAAGATTCTTTATTAACATAAATTTTATACAATAGTGATTCCTTACACAGAAAGCCAGAGGAATCTTACAATTTGTTGTTTATACAAGTGATTTTGTTTTATATAAAAAAAAAAAAAAAAAATGTCTTCACAAGTGCGGAATTGGCGGGACATTGTTGTGTAACAAGAACCAGCTGCTTTTCTCTGGAAATTGCTCTTCAGTAGTCTTTGAAGCACCTGTACGTAGAACTCTGCTTTGATTCTTTGTTTCTTGGCAATGATTTTGAAGTCCACCGCATGCTCTAACCGTTCGTCCCTGAGTCGTACTGTGTGTGTGGTATGGGTGTTTAATGGCGCACAAGCTGTTTTGGCTATATTGCGCCTATTGAGTCGTACTGAAACAAATCATCTCCAGTGACAATACAGGCGAAGAAATTAGGATTGTCTTCACAAGTCTGGATGATGTCTCTCTCTCTCTCTCTCTCTCTCTCTCTCTCTTTGTTGCTTCCGCTCATCCGTGAGGCTGTGCAACGATTCTTATTTAGAATTTAACGACTCGTCTCCTTTATTCATATCCAACTCATCAGCCATCATTCTGAGGATCGAAACCATCTTTTGCCACAATTTCCCGAACTTTTGCAACTGTCTTCATTTCAAGAGGTTGACGAACACTTACTTGGGTCATCGCAGACATCCTCACGTCTGTCTTTGAACTGCTTATACCATTCAAATATACTGGTAGGACTTAACATTTCATCACCATAAACAATTTTTAACACTTCATAGTTTGTTGCAAATTTTCCAGTTTAAAGCAAAATTTGATATTCGTTCGTTGTCCCATTGCTAAATCGTGACGCGGAACTTTAACGCTACTAACTAAACTGATTGTTACTTGCAATCTGTCAGCCTACTGGACAATGTCTGTACTACCATCTGTTGGAGGAAGTTTGAACTACAACATATCACTTCCGTTTCTTTTCAAACTCGTCGAACATGACCTCGACATCAGTCCGGGAACTTTATTGCCAAACCTCGTGTATAGATAGAATGCAACATACATATGTCTTTTTGTTCCCAGAAGTTCATGAAGTACAGTAAACAAATCCGGCGCCCTCGGGGATTGAAAGTTGCAGGATTTTAGAGAAGTATACCTAGTTTAATTGAATAGTTTTAGAGAAGCACATTTCAGTAAATATTAAGCACAAACAGTAGAACTTATTTACATCTGAAAATATTTATGATGACTATGTTGTCCTTTCATCTGTTTTTTCGGCACTATTTAAACATATGGATAGCACTATTATTTAAACTTATTAGTATTAGTATTAGTATTAGTATTAGTAACGGCCGCATGGTGCAAGAAAGCCTATGGCTTATGCTGCACCAGCCAAAAAAAAAAAAAATAAAAATAAAAATAAAAAATAATAAAAAAAAATATAAATCCGAACAAAACAATGATAAAAACAAAAAAAAAAAAAAAAATAAATAATAATAATTAATAAAATAAAAAATGAATAAAAAGGAAATTAAACCTATGTGCTTCCCTTACCCGAAAGTACTATCCAGATGACCTTTGAATTTCCCCAAACTGTCGGCCTCTACCACCCATGACGGCAACTTATTCCAGTAATTTATAACTCGCTGGCTAAAATAGAACTTCCTGCAATCCAATCTAAACATTTCCCCCCGTAACTTGAATTTATGTCCCCTAGTTCTAGCATCATTTGTAATCTTGAAAATTTTGTCCTCATTCATTTTACTGATGCCTCTCAGAGCCTTAAACACCTCAATCAAATCTCCTCTAAGGTGTCTAGTTTCCAAACTCTGCAACCCACATATTCGAAGTCTTTCTTCATAAGGACGCCCTTTTGCCGATCTCACCAGGCGAGTTACCCTTCTTTGCACCCTTTCAAGAAGCTCGATGTCTTTCTTCAGGTGCGGTCTCCATACTTGAACACAGTATTCCAAGTGTGGTCTAACATAAGCCTTATATAATGGGATTATCACGTCCCTATCTCTACTTGCAAAAGTTCGATAGATCATTGATAGGACACCATGGGCCTTCCTTGCAACCTGTTTACAATGCTCAGAGAATTTCATGTCTGACCGTATCGTAACACCCAAGTCCCTTTCCTCCAGTACTGGCTTTAGTTGAACTCCACCAAGTGAATAAGTTATTTTGGGATTACTGTTTCCCAGGTGTAATACCTTACACTTTGTTGGATTAAAGCACAGCTGCCATTTTTCTGACCATTCCTGAAGTCTATCTAGGTCTCTCTGAAGAAGCTCAGCTTGACAGTGATCATTAACTACTCTACCAATTTTAACATCATCTGCAAATTTAGACATCACGCCCTCTATCCCTTCATCAATGTCGTTTATGAAAATTAAAAACAACAGTGGTCCTAATACTGATCCTTGGGGAACCCCACTTCTTACATCAACCCAATCTGAGGAATAGCCATTTATCACAACCCTCTGCCTCCTGCCCTGAAGCCATCCTTCTATCCATCTAAGGATTTTCCCAGTGATTCCAACCTGTTCCAGCTTATAAAGCAACCGCTCATGTGGGACTGAGTCAAAAGCTTTGCTGAAATCTAAATAAACAATGTCGAAATTATTCCCTAAATCCAGCTCGTGAGTGACCCTTTCGAAATAGCGAACCAGATTTGTTAAACATGATTTTCCCTTTACGAAACCATGCTGAGTATCCTTGAGAATTTCAATTCGATCCAAATGATCCTGAATTCCACCCTTGATCATTGCCTCCATGATTTTCCCTACTACTGAAGTCAGACTGACAGGTCGATAATTTCCAACTTCACTTTTAGAGCCACCCTTATGTATGGGAGATACATTTGCACTTTTCCAATCCAAGGGAATCTCCCCAGAGTCTAATGATGCTCGCATAATTAGCCTCAATGGTTCAATGCACTCGCTTGCCGCCTCTCTTAAGATTATAGGGTATATTCCATCAACTCCAGGAGCCTTACTGGTCTGTAGGCTCGAAAGTTTTTTCATTAAATAATCTTGCGAAATTTCAATATCATTAATTACATATTTTTTAACTTCGCACCCACAATTTCCCTTTGCCACAAAAGGCTTTTCATTTGTAAATATCGATGCAAAATAACTGTTGAGTTCATCTGCAACGGCAGCTGGTGTATTTATTACTATCCCCTTTCCCTTACATAAAGGTCCGATCTGGTTTGTCCTGCTCTTCTTGGCATTTATATATGTGAAGAATTCTTTATCCCCCCTCTTTGCTCTGTTTGCTAGTGATTTCTCATAAACTGCCTTTGCCTGTCGAACCTTTTCTGTGGCTCTATTACACATCACCTTGTAGCTGTTATAGGCTTCAGTACTTTTTATTGCTCTGTAACTTTTCCATGCCACCTTTTTCTGCTCAAGTAATGTGGCAACTTCACTATTCATCCAACTTGGAACCCTTCTCGTGGAGTATTTTTTTAATGGTATATACGCATTCAAGGCATCTGTGATTAATGTTTTAAAAGCGTACCACAGTTCAATTGTATTCATTCTCTGCGCGATATCTACCCAGTTAATAGAGGCCATGTAGTACCTTAAGGCATCGTAATTTCCTTTTCTGAAATTAAAACCCATTCCTTTGCCTTTTACTTCTGCTTCCTCTCTCGTCATCATCCACCGTAGAACTCCGTGATCACTTCCTGCTACTGGTTCCTTTACTGTCAGCCCTGTTATGTCATCTGATTCATGGGTGATGATGAGGTCTAGGATATTCTTTTCTCTAGTACTTTCCCTGACATGTTGATACAAATAACAGTCATCTAGTTGATTTAAAAATTTTGTTCCCCATGTCGAGTTTCCTTCCCATTTACTCCAATCAATTAGAGGCAGATTGAAATCACCCATAATAAGGCATTGACGCTTACTTGCCCATTCCATTTGCATGTAGAGGCTTTTGTCATAATCTTCACAATCACCTGGTCTGTAGATTACTCCTACTCGCATTATACCTTTGTTTCCAACTATCTCACACCATACAGACTCTGTACTAGCATGTGAAACGTCTGAATCCGGGAAAGCTATCGTCGCACTCAGGCTGCTTCTGATAAGAAGCATTACCCCACCACCCCTTCTATCTAACCTATCCTTCCTAAATACATTATACAAGCCGTACTGAAACTCATCATCGCCAATTTCCGGGTGGCACCACGTCTCTGTAAGCCCTATTATGTCCGCGTTACTTGTTTTAACCAGCAGTTCGAATTCGCTCATTTTATTGACGACACTTCTAACGTTACTGTATAAACAATTAAGATTTACTGTTCTTGTATATTTAACAACCCTAACACAACCCTTGAAGTTTTTTAGGCTCTCTTCCCTGGCATTAGCTACCCGCCCACGTGAAACGTTTGTGCCCCCAGAACATCTAGATAATACGTCCAGTTGGGGTAACAGATAAGAACTCTTGAGGTATGTGCAAGAGTTACTTTGACCAATATTATCAGATAAACGCGTGTCAGTATTACCCACATCCCCCCTAACTAGCAGTTTCCCTGAACCTTTAAGGTATCCTCAATAATACTGGCAAAAACTTTTGCACCACCTTTGTTTAAGTGTATCCCGTCTCTACAAAACAAATTCCTTCTACCTACAAGTGTGGGCCATGCTGATAGAAATTTACCCCCTAAAGCCTTGCAGATTCCTTCAAGTCTTGAGTTAATCCACAAGGCTCTTAACATATAATCCCTCCTATCGTGTCTGGGCAGAATTGCAGACACATAGACATTATGGCCTAGCTCGCGACATTTCCTCAGCATGGTCCTGTATTTTTCCAACAAATCGTCAGATCGTGTACGTTTAATATCGTTTGTCCCCACATGAATAATAATATTTTCTTTACCCCCTTTAAAATCTGACAGTCTGTTGGTGACATCATCAATAGTTGCTCCCGGCAGACATACCCTGGTTCTCCTCCACCTATCTTTATTACAAAAAATATTCCCCGTTTCCCTGACAATGGAGTCTCCTAATAATACAATGTCCTTTTTAACCAGAGTAGTTTGCACTTGGTTTTTCTGTTTTGAGGCTCGAATCGGGTGTGCATCACTTGGTAGATTGCTGGAGTTTTGAGTCCCTGACGAGCTCCCAGATGCATTATTTTCGAGGGCAAGCACTCGTTTTTTCAGGGACTCAAATTGTTCCCTCAGTGCACCAAATTGTAATTTAAGATCGGTGCACTCCTTACATCGATCACAAAGAAAAGAATCCCCAGGTGAGGTAGGATTAGTCACCAGGTCGACCTTGGAAAACATTCCACAGGTTCCACAACGGATTAAATCATGACTCACCCGTAAATCGCCATCTGCTATTTCCGTGTGAGTCACGATACCCTGTGACGTGTTTAAGGCAGATCTCGTAACTACCATTATAATATTAAATAAATATCAATGAAAGTAACTTTAAAAAATTATATCTATAATATTATTAAAATCAAACAGTTACAGGAAAACCTATAACAAAATAATCCAACAATATCTAAATAAATCAAATATTTAAAAGCACTATCCAAAAGTAAACCACTTAACTGAGGAGCCCTGTCTAAGCGCGTCCGCTCACCTCGAATGCCAACCTCGAATGTGATAATTCAGAGGGTTTAATTCTCACAGAAGACCAAACTTGCTTTGGTAACGAGTTTCCCCGATTGCTTTAGCTATATTTCAACACTGGAAACTGATTTCTTTTACCGAATGGTATCTGACTTCGAACAACTTTACAATTGTTTACGCTCGTGATGTCACTAGAGCTCACCTGCTGTGTAATGAGAGACCAGTTCCGAAATCGAATGTCATAGCAATTTAATCTTTCAACCAAATGGCACTTAACTTTCTGGAGGAGCCATCATACGGCGCTGTAGCCGAGTGGTCAACGCAAAGGTATATAAGTACGTGTGCTCTGAGTGACCGTGGTAAAAGTCTGCATAGCTACTGAATACCGTGTAAATTCTTGTATATTTTGTGTCTTGTGGACTCTTCAAATCAAATGTTCGTGCCAGAGTATAAACATAAAATTTATTTATCTGAATGCAATGCAATACCACGGCAACTCGCTAAGTTTGTTCTACTGTGAGAATTAATACCGTTTAATTAACTATAAAGTTTAAATTCTGCAAGCATCTTAAAAATAAATGTCACCGTTTTTTTGCATGGTTCCATGAATATCATTATTTTTCTTATGGAATTCTCCATTCAATGTAAGCAAGTGGCTAGGAAGGCACATGGTGTATTTCTCTGATATATAGGACCTGCGCAAGTAGGGAAAATGATATAATTGTTCTTTATACAAGACGGTGCTGAGACCACATTTAGAATATTGTGTTCAGGTGGATGCTACACCTGAAGAAAGCTTCTAGAAAAGATTCAAAGATGGGCAACCAGATTAGATCCATACGAAGAACGGCTAAGGGCAGGATTGTGACGGGTATACGCCGTATAGCTTCTGTATTTTTTAGGTGAATAGCGTACACTGAAAGGGCAGAATTCATGGGCTACCTGGTTCCTGGGCAACGCGACGATGTCATCCCTCTCGCTAGTGGGCGAACCCACAGCTTGGCTAGTATATAGGTTCACTGCACTCACGTAAATGGTAATTCGATGTCAGTATGGATAAACGTCGTGAGTTAAGACTTTGAAAGGGGTATGATAGTGAGTTGCCGATGCATGGTCACTCTATTGCGGAGGTGGTACATAAATTGTACTATCCCCGTTCGACAGTATCAAGAGTGTATTAGGAATAACATCTCATCGTGGACGGAGAAAGGTGGTGGATGAACGTGGCCGTCGACGTCTGTCTCGCATTATTTCAGCCAACCGGAGAACGACAGTCGACACAAATCACCGCCGACTTCAACGAGGGAGGTGCCAGAAACGACCCATCAGAGCCCCATTTGAGACGGGTCTCCTTGTCCGATCAGTCCCGTTTCCAGTTATTTCGGGAGGGTGCGTATGTGACGGAAATCGCAAGAAACTATGCGCCCGTCATGTCAACAAGGAACTGTTCAGGCAGGTGGACGGTCGGTAATGGTCTGGGGCTTGTTCAACTGGCATACGTTGGGACCTCTGGTACGTCTAGGCGCATCTCTGAACGGTCCAGGTTATGCGTCCATCCTTGCAGACCGTCTGCATCCCTTCATGGTCATCGTGCACCTACAGGGCAATGGACTCTTCCAGCAGGGCAATGCGCCTCCCTATAGAGCCGTGGTGACTAGAACATGGTTCTAAGAACATTCCTCAGATTTTATCAGTATGGAATGGCTTCCCTGTTCACCAGACATGAACCCTGTGGAGCATCTTTGGGATGTTGTGGAAAAGTCCGTTCGAGCTTTGGATCCTCCACCCAGGAATGCGACAGATTTATGGACAGCGGTGCAGCAAGCATGGATGGAAATAGTGAACTCAGACAGTTTTATACCACTAAGTGGAGTACCTCAAGACTCTCCCCTAGGTCCTCTACTTTTCATTGTTTTCATAAATGGTCTTCCTTCTTTCATCTGCACTTCCAATATTCAAGTTGCTCTGTATGCAGATGATCTTATGATCTACTCAGCAGTGAGGGAGACAACGGATTCTCAACAGCTTCAACGTGCCCTCAATAAATTCTCTCTGTGGCTATCTCTGAACGGATTGTCTGTTAAACCCTGGAAATGCAAAGTAATCTCTTTTTCATCCTGCAGATCTCCACAACTAATAAATACGGAGTACACTAACTCTGTGATCATCGAAAGGATGTGACCAAGTTAACGACTTGGGGATTCTCTTCTCCAGCAGTGCAAAATTTGATGCCCGTGTCCTTAAAATCATCAGCAAAGCATTCAAAACACTGGGAATTATCAAACGGAACACCTACAAGTTTAAAAACTACAGATATGCTGTCATCCTTGAATTCAGCTCACCCATCTGGAATCCTCACACGAAAACTTGAATTAAGAAAATTGAAGCAGTCCAAAAAAATTTTCTCCGTTACCTTACGTTCCGTAATTCTCTATTTTATCACACAGTGTACTATGAATCGTTGTGTGATTACTTTCATCTGAGACCTCTGTGCACTGGAAGAGTTATTGCTGACCTCTTCTAGCCAAAGTAATCACTGGAACTTATGAAGCATCTGATATCCTTAGTAAAATAAACTTCAATGCTCCTTGTAGACAAGTTAGGAACCTTACACTGTTTCGCCTTGACTCTGCCACTACGGACTTTATGAAGTTCAGTCCACTGAACAAAATCAGCAAATGACTCTCTCATTGGCTTCTTTGACAACTCCCAATCACTGATGAACTCCATCCACAAGTTTGCTTCTTCTCTTCAAATGCAAAATGACTAGCTCTCATCTAATTATTAGATGTTATTAGTAGTTTATTATTATTATTTTTTAAATTATTTTTCTATTTTCTAACTAATTAATTTATTTATTTTACCGGTAACTTAACTTAATGCAATCCTCTTTGTACATATGATTTTTATTTTTAAATCTATATCAATGTTTATCTTCCTGTTGGATTTCATATTATTGTTATCAATTGTGTTCATTGTTCTGCTCCCAGAATACACTGTTAATGGTTACCCGTTGTGTATCTTGTTGTTAATAAAATAAAAAAAATACCTGTGGAACGCTTTCTTGAACTAGTGTACTCAATGCCTCGCCGTGTGACTGCCCTTATCCGGGCGATAGGTGAGCCTACCCGTTACTAGGATAGGTATCCCATGATTTCTGTCCACTCAGTCAGTGTATCTATTCTGGTTTTTGAAAGACGAAAAAACAAATATTATTAACATATTTACTGAAAATTAAGAAATAAATTTATTAGAATTTGATTCTTAGGCTTGTAGGTTTATTATTATTTTTAATATATATGCCGTATATATAACTAAGTAAATATGTCGTGTATATATATACACACACAACCACTGGTATATACTGTATACTCTCTGGAATTTGATTGATAAGTAGAGTATACTCTGGTTTTCGTAACTTTCATAGAGTATACTTTCTGCTAATTTTACGACTACAGCACTGCTTAATTTATATAAGGTTGATTGAGGTGTGTGTCCTTTGAACAGCGTTTTGGGGATCATTGTAATAAATTGCTTGCCACAGTGGTTGACGCTGAGAATTTGGTCAAGTTCAAAGAACTGGAACTGAATAATCACTTTTTGAAGATGGGGGCGTGTGATTGACAATTTTTTCCTCCTTTATTTATTTATTTTTATTTATTATTTATTTTTTTTGATAGATGCTGGAAGTCTCCTTCCATCTTTTAACCATTATAATACTATCTACTACAAAATACAAAATCAGACTTTACCTGACAAAGTTCCAAGTTTTTTCCTTTAATCTATTATAAATGACTAGCCTTATTCAGTAACCTGATTAAATAGTAAAGGCGGTAAAGTAGTAATATCATGTGGATATTCGCTTAACAACAAGTAAGGTTAGGTTACTTAAAATACGTTACTTATTTGGTTCGTTTTTAATTAAGCATTTTGGAAACATAATGTGATTAAATAACGTTCAGTTACCAATACGGTATTAATGAAGAAACTGGAAACCTCTGACATCAATTTTGATTTGCGGTAGATGCCAGTCATGCTCAGCAGAAACCAGTGAGAGACGAACATTGTACAGTGAGATTGTCGAGCAATTAAGCTATTGTATGGAAGTTAAGGAAAACTTGCGAATAAGGTGTTCGTCTTTTTCTACTTGTCCTTGCCCATAATTTACAGATCTACTTATTTAACCCACGCTGCGCATATGTCGATTGCTTTTTCCTACTGCAGCATCTGGTCTTACAAGGACGAGGACGTATACATATTTCAAAAGAATTTTTTGCGTTTTTCTCTTCATATATTGCAGATAACGACAACTGAATTTTACGTATTGTAATAGATTTAAAACCACCCTTACTTTACAGTAAGGGTGGTTTTAAAATTACATCAAAACAACTGAACCTTACATCAAAAACAACACTATGTCTGTACAATTATGTGTGTTCACGGTCCGATTTGCATGGTGTGTGAATGAGTGATGAAAACGAAACGCCGAGTAACCCACGAGGAATCCTACTCCCTCTGCCTGAAATCGGCTAATTACAGTCCAGTTGAAGATGCTTTTAAAAATTCTTCCCCTCCCCTGATAACATTTAAACCCGGACCTCTTCAATTGAGTGGAAAGTGATGAAACCACCATATTCCCACGGCGGACTTCTGAATGACCATCGTTGACCCTGTGTGGTGTGATGAATTCATTTATCACCAATATGTTATAGATAAAAAAATATGAACATCTTCAACAATGCTGTAACATAAGGATTCCATCAAGTGCTTAACTTGGTTATGAAAAAATTAACTAATTCAGAGTATCAAATAGCGAGAATTCTGTTGTCTTACAGACTAGTAGTGCGTAAAATAGTAGAGATATTTTTATCACATAACAGTATATAGAGATTCAATCTTGAAACTTCGGTGTTGATTTAAAAAAAAAAGTTTAAAAAAATTAAAAACCCTCACAGTATTATTATTTACGCCTTTTCCCTAGTTTTTGCACAAAATTCAGAAGACTGCGATTACTGTGCTAACAACTATTTACATTGTGTTATTTTATTGTAATTTTTTTTTTTTTTTCTTTTGCTGTGGGAAGTTGGAAACATCACGATGACAGATTTCGCGTGATGTGGTTTGTTGCCATTGTTGTCAAAGTTCGCTTGGCAATTATCTCTTATGACCTCGTTTGCTTACCGGTAGACTCTGTTGGCGAATATGGCGCTTTTCTATGCGTGTACACTGCAAAAATACAGTGTACACGAAAGTTAATGACAATTCCATGAAAAGAAAAAGTCCCTCTACATGACAACTCAAAGAAACAGAGATCCCTTTCCTCTTTGTTTTATTTAAGTTGCTTAGAAACTAAGTGTAGAGTAATTAACGAGCGTTGCTTTGAATAAGAAAGTGCCCCTAGCACATCGTTAATGAAATATTGATTACGGTGTCAGCACGTAAATATCAACGGTACTGCTATTCACCCGTGTGCTGGATGACGAATGATTCTCGGATTATAGGCGGATTGTATACCTGAGATTTGATGACTTCAAAAATTTTCCGTCTTGTTCCTTCTGGAACAAATCAGTTCGCGCATATTGGAAGCTGTGCTGGAAAAAATTGCCCTAGGCAATTTTTTCCTAGACCCTGTCCCATCTTTCCTAACATATGTAGTAAATAGTGTTTTAGGTTTAAAATCAAGAATATACTGTCAGTGTTCGCTGAATTATGATCACTCTAACCGTAATGGCCTGTATCACATACATCGCAGTATAAAAAGCAGGACAGCTTCCCACACTAGAACAGTGGTAATTTGCATCTGTTCTTACGAATCAAAGTAATAAAGTAACAGTTATGGGATAGTAAAGATATCACGGAGTTCAAAAGGGCATAATTGTGGGAGTTCCTGTGTCTGTCGCTGTTATATCGGAAACGGCACGTCTTGTTGGTTGCTCCACTGTGGTTATGGTGTACAAAGAATGGTGTCAAACACCTCCCGCCGACAGAACTGTAAAGGATTTGATTCCACCTTACACAAGGTGGATGCGCGTTGTACGCGCTCAAAGACAGGTCACTGTGCGACAGCTGACATCGCAGTATATACATTATGTGGAATACAAGAATAATATCCCAAATGATGTTACGCCTCACACTCAGACATATGGAGTTTGACAGCTGTTATTGTTGTTATTGGGTTTTTTTTTTTTTTTTTTTTTTTTTTTCTTGAAGAGCATTGCCGACTAAGGCCATGTTGTTCCGCGTATATTGTCTGTAAATTGCGTGTGCTGTGTGGTCGATTTTCTGTTTGTTGGACAAAAACCCTAGTTTACGGTAAAAAAAAAAAAAAAAAAAAAAAACACCATGTAACCCTCGCCTGAGACCAACTAACTCAGCCACGTTGAAAAATAAATACCCATAAAAATTCCTCCCATCATCGACGGGATTCGAACTCGGGTCTTTTCCACCCGGTGCGGGGAGGAGGCGACATACCAGCCGTGCTGCCCACGAGGGCAGTTCGACAACAGATAACTCAAGAGACTCCCTCTCCTCGCCGCTGATCATCGTCGACGGCGAATGCTGTGGTATCAACAACAAGCTGGTTGTACAATGGAGGACTGGAAACGAGTGTGCTATTTGGATGAGTCTAAATACCTGATACCAACACGAATGCATTCATCGGTAACACGAGTTCATGGACTCATTGTGCATGGTGTCCACTTTCCAGGCAGGTGGTGGTGATTGTTTAATATGGACGTATTTTGCTGACAAGAACTAGGACCCCTGGTGCATATGGACCAATTTTTCACTAGTGAGGTTTACCAGTAGCTCTTAGAAGACCATGTGCGCATAATATCTGTGTTGTGGCTGGACCTTCGATCTTTGCTTCACCGTAGCCAGTTGAAAACGATAGATTCTAATTCTACTTTTAAGTATTTTTAACTTTGTTTCCCATAATGATTCATGACTGTTTCTCTGTCTTCTGAAGACAAGACAGACTGATACCATGGCATATGTTAGTTTAATGATTTTTAAATAAAATATCGTTTAGCCACGTTAAATATCAATGTGCTTTTCTTAACATGTTCCAATTTGTTTTTGTTGTTAGTACGTACTGAATTCTGAGCTACGTGTTTATTTGCACGTTAGGTATATGTATCAGCAGCGCTGAAGGGCAAATCACTGTTGTGTCGTCGAAATGACTGACTGGAAACCTGATTTGTCTTGACATTTTGATAGGAACGTTACGAAACCTGAAAGACGCGATATGGGGCGTTTATTTTTTTGCTGCTACTTCTACACTGATGATATACGAGGAGCACTAGGAAAGTTATTCATACGCATACAAATGAGGTGCAGTTTTACAAGATTTTTTGTGTGTGTGTGTGTTATAAGCTAATCTCTCATTAACTCAGTGCGCTTATTCCACTTTTTTTTTTCTTTTTTTCTTCGTCATACGTCTAACCGAGAAACTGGGTCAGTCAGTGAGTGATCTGCTCCAATCTCCTAGGGATGATGAAAGTAAGGTAGGTTTGCGGTGTCAGATTTTCTCTGTCTTACAGTAGATGTTTATAAATCGGGAGTGTTCTAAAGGTTGGTCTGTTGGTTTTTCACAGTGGAAAACTGGAATTTTCTGACGAGGAAACCTTATATATCTCAAGCTATCTATACCAATGTTGTAAAAACATTCCTCTTTGTATTTCTTTTTATTTCCTACTATCCTTCCAGGGCTGTCCTGGGATAATTTTATCGTTTATGGTTGAATTGTATTGTCGTCATATAAAATTATCGTCGTCATATAAAATTATGGTTGAATTGTATTGTCTGCCCGCTGACATTTTCCCTGCATTTTCTTCCTTCATAAGCTCCAGCATATTATGCAACTCTCATTCTTGTAGGCACTCTATACTCAAACAGTGACGCGAAGCTGATCTTTTCTCGGTGCAATCAGTTCTTCGAATTTCTATGATATTCAGCGTCGAGTAAATAGCGGTTTAAAGTTTTCCTCGAAGACGTACTTTGGTATTATGTTCTGCAATGTTAATTATAAGCAACGTGTTGCGAAAGCAATACGAAAAGTATGTAATAATCAGTCGTTAAAATGTTTTAAAAGAACAGATACAAATATATTAAAATTACTTTAAATGATAATTATACAATGTACGTTGCAGTATTTTCCTGATCGCGACACCGTTAACCCGTAAATTGGAAAAAATCCTCACACGGATAATCGATAATTGATCGTATCTTACTGGAATTGAGAGGAAGCAGTCTACATTGATGAACGATATCGTCGTCATCTAAAATTGTTTATACCTGTTGCTATAATCTTTCTTACATATGATTCCTAGTAGTTTTTCTAAATATGGCAGATTATTCAGAAGTTTTCCTCGTCTAGACGCATCAATGTCTAGACTAGTGATTCTCAACTTTTTTTAGTGCCAGCCTGTTTTCAAAGTGACTTACATTCGCTTCACTCTTTAACATAAATGCGCTTTAATTGAGGGAGCAGATTATGAGGTAATGTAGATGGACACAGGTATTGGGAGAGCTAATCCAACTGATTGTGTATGAAATACACAATCAGTTGTTTGCTATTGTGCTGGTATGTCGATGTCCAAATGCAGTTTGTGTGAAGTTTCAAAGTCCTCTGGCCGTGATGGCTGTACCGAATATAAACGGAAATGTATTTATAAATTGAATAAGGTCATAAAAAAAAAAAAAGAATACGATTGCATTATTATTCAAACAACGGTTAAAACATGATGGTTGTTCAAATATTAGGATATTGGCACTAAGTATCAATAAAACAAACCTTTTTTTAATTCTTTAAATATTCCTTTTTATCTAACTACTTCTCCCATCTGTCTTATGACTTCGGAATGCCATTTTCGAAGTAGCTTTATGGCTCTTTTCGGCACCAGAATTACACAGCTTCGATAAATGAATCCGTTATTATTTTGAAAAACATTTTTGCAGTCTTAAAGAACTCTTTTATTAATGCGAGCAAAGGTAATCAGAGAATGCTTAATTCAAACTTTGGGATGGGGGCGGATAATGTACCAGAAGACAGACTCGCTGATTGGGGAGTCTGTCTTCTGGGACATTATCCGCTTGGTCCACTTACCAACAGTTCTGTGCCCCGGTGGCAGCATCAATTCGGTGCACCTTTTTTAGTCTCTTTTGAATGATTACAATATTCTCTTACAATAGTTAATAATTTCACGCTACATGTCTGAGGAGAGTATGTGAAGCAAGTAAGAAAAAAGGATTGTTTCTGAATGTGTGTAGAACTAAAATTATGGTGGTGATAATCTCCGTTCCAGTAAAGTGAAGGTTAATGGACAAGATATCGAAGAAGTTGATGAATTTGATACTTAGGGTCAAGAATAAGTAAAAAATGGTGACCGCTCAAACGACATATAAAGAGACGACAGAAGATTGCTAAAATGTTGGTCATTGATCTGACAAAATCATGGAGCAATCAAGATCTGCCCCTGAAGACGAAACTGAGAATCATAGATTCGTTAATTTTTCCAGTGACCATTTATGGATATGAAGGATGGAATTTGAAAAGAGTTGACAGAAACTTGAGGCATTTGAAATGTGGTGTTACAGGAGAATATTGCGTATTTCTCACCTGGATCGAAGAACAAATGAGTGGTATTGAATAAAATTGGCAGACTTAAAATTCTTCTTCATAGCATCAACAGAAGAAAACTCAAACTTTTTTTTGGACACATAGTAAGGAAGGAAAACTTTTTCTGCTGAAGAATATAATGGAAAGAAAAATCGAGGTGAAGAGATGCAGAGGAAGACCTGCAACCAGGTGGAAGGACGCAATCAGTGAACTTCTGGGCATGACATTTTGCGATGCCGCTCGTAGAACACATGATCGATGCAGTGGGAGGAATTTGTTAGTGGCCACAACAGCTCCTCAGGGAGCTATGTGACTGGAAGATGTTTGACGACTGCCGCACAATACCATCTTTGAAAGGCTGTGCCACTCCCAAACGATGCACCCAAACAGTAAAAATAAAATTGTGATAGAATAATATAGCTTTGTAGAAATGTTTTAGAGAATTACTTTTTGGACTTACCTTCGCAATGGAAAGATTTCAATAATAATAAGAATTATTACTAACTGCCTGTTGTTTAGGCCTCCGTAGCCGAGGGGTCAGGAGCGGGATTGCAGTAGCACACGCTCTTAGAGTAGACTGGGGTTCAAGCCTCTGACTGCTAAATACGGTCAATCTGCCAACCTGCACTGGACCAGCGTGGCAGATTATGGTCCATTTCCCTCAACATGAATTGTTGAGGAGGCTTCCATCCTGCAGTGGGTTGATAATGGCTGCAGTTTACTTTTTTACCTGTTGTTTAAACGCGTCTTCTGTTATTGTTATTGTTTATATACTTAGCTTAGGTGGCACCCCGGCTATTGCCCACCTCCACCAATATAATCTGCATTCAATTTTGGTAGAACTTCTATAATCAAGCTACCTTGCCACCAGGGAGCCGATGTCACTAAGGTATCCCCCCCCTGTATGCGGAACCGAGCTCAGGTCCATCATTCCTTTTGTGCAACGTGCACTTTAATCGCGCTCCCACCAGAGGTAGTGCAATACTGATGGGAGCCAACAATTACGCTCTCAGGCTGCCCACACCTGAGGGCTTAAAAAAAAATATATATACACACACACACAGGGTGTCTCAAAAATATTGGTACAAACGTTTAGGGGAGGTAGGTAACATCTAAAGGAATGTGAATCGCATAGGAACCCATAACCGGAAACGTCACCGTAAGTCGGTAGACGGCGCTGTTCATCAGTTCGCGAGAGGGAAAATTTCAATGTTTTGTTCACGGATGAGGCATTATTCAATCAGCGCAATGCTCATGTGTGGGCTCACGACAACCCACACGGTGTGCGCCCCCATGCTTTGTTTTGTTTGTTAGTTGGCTTCTGTGGCCATAATGCACCTCCCAAAGTTTTTGCATTTTACTCTGATCCAAGCCCGAGGCGGGATTCGAACCCGCGACCTTTGGGTTGCCAGGAAGGCACTTTACCCACTTGGCTAGCCCAGTCGGCTCGCTCCCATGCGGCACAACATCGCTTCGCAATAAATGTGTGGGCAAGTATGGTCGGTGACTGCTTAGTCGGCCCATACCTGTTACCATCTCGCACGAACTCCGCTAAATATCAGATCTTTCTTGAACAAGTTCTACCAGGGTTACTTGACTATGTTCCAGCAAATGTGAGACGCAACATTTGGTTTCAACATGACGGGGCGCTTGCCCATTATGGAAGATGTGTTCGTGACCAATTTGAACAGGCGATTTGGGCGTCGATGGGTTGGCCGTGGTGGAACCTTGCCTGGCCCCCACGCTCACCTGATTTATTGAGCCTTGATTTCTTTCTGTGGGGGCCCTCAAATCTATCGTGTATGAATCGCCTGTGGAGACGGAAATGGATCTCGTGGCGAGACTCGTCTACGCTGCTGCTACTGTCAAAGAAACTCCAGGTGTGTTCGACCGTGTCCACCAATCCATGCTGCGTCGGTGTCACGCATGCATCTCGTACTCTATTGTTAATATTATGTCAAATAAATGTTTGCCACTAATTACTGTCTTGTGTCATTTCTGCTTCTTGTGCCTCAGCTACTACTTTCCCGTGACGTGTCCGGTTATGGGTTCCTATGCGATTCACATTCCTTTAGATGTTACCTACCTCCCCTAAACGTTTGTACCAATATTTTTGAGACACCCTGTGTGTGTGTGTGTGTGTGTGTGTGTGTATATATATATATATATATATATATATATATATATATTAATAGTTATATTAGTGATAAAAGGAAAGCAAGAAATAAAGCAAAGCAAGAAAGTTAAAAGACAATAACTAATATTTATGGGTTAATGCAGTTGCAAGCAATCATGCAATACACCCACAATGTCTACAGAATATCAATAGAAAAAGTAAATCAATCCAATAATAAGAATACCATCAAGGACTTAAGAAAACGCAAAAAAAAAAAAAAAAAAAAAAAAAAAAATTATTATTATTATTATCGCTTTTTACCGACAATCTAGATGACTTCAACTGGGGCCAACCACCCAGAATGAAGGCAAAAAACGACAAGAAGTTCTCTGTTTCTGTGATGATCAATATATGCTAAGTAATTTAAATCTAAACCAAATATAAACCAGTATAGGCCGAACATAAATCGAATATAAATAAATCGAATGAAGATAATTAATTAAGAAAAATTTTGAAATATTAGAATCAAAGGTAAGAAATATAAGTAAAATATAAATGTAAGCATATATTAATCATCGTTGACCCGACAGAGAACTTAATTTAAGGATTAAAACAAGATTAAATATATAATACATACTACATTTGACCGTATCTAGGACATAATGTAATAGTCGTCAAAATAATATGTGGTGCCCCCTATGTGATGGATACGGTAAAAATAAATAATTAAATTAAATTAACGCAAAGAGAAACATGCAGATAGTAAGAAGAAAAACTAAAGGAGTAGGAAAAATAGAACCTGAACTCCACAAAGGCGAAAAATAGTGGTATAGATAAGAAATAGTTTCTCCTACGTCCTCGGATTGCCCTAATAATTTCGGAGAAATAAAAATAAAGAGTGTAGGACAGCTTAAAGGCATTACAAGATATAAGTTGTGGCTCGGGTATGCCCGGGATCGCAAACCCGTTCCTATAGTAGGACCCTGAGCTGAATTTGCATGTTATCTCAGCGTGAATTTAAGTAAATTAAAAGAATTTAACTATATGTATTAAAAAAAAAAAAAAAAAAAAAAAAAAAATGATACACTGTAATTTGCAAGCCGGTGGGTACAAGTTTTCTACGCCGTAAGACACCAAGAATGCAAAGTGTATCCTATTTACATATATACATGGCACTAAATATAACGATTTTATTGAAAATTATATTGAAACGATAGGTTCAGAAAACAAATTTTTGAAATTAATTATGCTAATTGCTTTCCTGAAGTGATATTTCAGGTAAGCGATAGGGAAATTATTATTGATCAACCTGCCGTACAACGCTGTTAAGCCCGCTGAACAATTTTTATTACTATTGCAGATATAAGCAATCCTTAAACATTGCGATAAAATTATATTAGCATGCACTGATTTTGATACATTTGATTTCCAGTTTGTAAGGCTGACTACGTTAAAATTAAATGCATCTCTTTTATTATATACGTTTACGTCTATTTTATTATTATGTAATATTTCTATATGAAGATCCATTATTAGGGCAATCCGAGGACGTAGGAGAAACTATTTCTTATCTATACCACTATTTTTCGCCTTTGTGGAGTTCAGGTTCTATTTTTCCTACTCCTTTAGTTTTTCTTCTTACTATCTGCATGTTTCTCTTTGCGTTAATTTAATTTAATTATTTATTTTTACCGTATCCATCACATAGGGGGCACCACATATTATTTTGACGACTATTACATTATGTCCTAGATACGGTCAAATGTAGTATGTATTATATATTTAATCTTGTTTTAATCCTTAAATTACGTTCTCTGTCGGGTCAACGATGATTAATATATGCTTACATTTATATTTTACTTATATTTCTTACCTTTGATTCTAATATTTCAAAATTTTTCTTAATTAATTATCTTCATTCGATTTATTTATATTCGATTTATGTTCGGCCTATACTGGTTTATATTTGGTTTAGATTTAAATTACTTAGCATATATTGATCATCACAGAAACAGAGAACTTCTTGTCGTTTTTTGCCTTCATTCTGGGTGGTTGGCCCCAGTTGAAGTCATCTAGATTGTCGGTAAAAAGCGATAATAATAATAATAATTTTTTTTTTTTTTTTTTTTTTTGCGTTTTCTTAAGTCCTTGATGGTATTCTTATTATTGGATTGATTTACTTTTTCTATTGATATTCTGTAGACATTGTGGGTGTATTGCATGATTGCTTGCAACTGCATTAACCCATAAATATTAGTTATTGTCTTTTAACTTTCTTGCTTTGCTTTATTTCTTGCTTTCCTTTTATCACTAATATAACTATTAATATATACAAAAGCTTTGCTTAGGTTAAGTATACACTACCTATGATTGCTTTTTCTATTATATTTCTATTATATTTCTTTTTTCTTTTTTCTTAACTGCATTGATTGATCTTTCTTAATTTTACCTTCATGGATTTATGATTGCGCATCTTGATTTTATTTTATATTTTATATTAACTTTGCTTTTATTTTATTTTATATTAACTTTGCGCTTATTATGTCACTCAAATATAATAATAATAATATACTACATCGGCAGAGTAGGATAAAAGTGACCGAGGATACTATTGTTGCCCTGGATAGTAATCCTAACCATGTTAATACATTTACACATACGCAAATATCACACACTTTACAGAGCAGTTTAGCATATAATGCTTCTGGCACTAATATCCGATCTCTTAAATTTCAACCTTGTAATAACAAATTATGTCTTACTTGCCCCTATATGCATCCAAATCATGCTACAATGAATACGAATTCACATATATTCTGTAAAATGAATAATGTTATATATATGATCACTTGTCGTACATGCAATGTTAAATATATTGGTCAAACTAGCAATAAACTAAATATCAGAATGAACCTTCATCGTTCCGATATTAAAACTTATAATAACAAATCCAGTAAGAAAACAGGTAATCTGGAACATGATATTGAATTCAGACATTTCCAAAAACATACTTTTGGTAATATTTTCATTTCAATACTTAACGTAATTAACAACGCAAATGAAAGATTATTGCAAGAAGAAATTAGCATGTTACAATATAAAACACTATATCCATACGGTCTAAATAATAAATTTAATCAAAAATATATGACGAATAATTTAAAAGATATTTGTGTTTATAATATGTTTCAAATTGCCAAACTTCGTAAAGATAATCGCAATAGGAAATATAGTAAATCCAACACGTATAAAAGCAACCGAGAACATCTAGGAGACTTTATAGATTTATTCAAAATGTGGGATACGGATCCTATAAATATTAGCAAAATTCACAACACACTTTTCAGTATTAAACTTAGCGTACTCAAAGCACTATATAGAAAAACCAATGATTACGTCTTTGCATCCTCCCACCTTATGCACATTATATTGGATATTTTTAAATTCAGAATTAATATTTTGAATGTTAGCAAGCAGCCTGAAAACTCTGTCCTCATCTTATACTTTCAAAATAAAATGATGGATGATTTAGATATACATAAAACTATTAATTTACGTAATGACTTGCTGCCTATTAATAACTTACATATTAATATCAGATTTAGATATTCTAAACCATTTGGTCTTAAAGCGTGTAACTATAAAACAATAGCTACAAACCTTCACAATATTAACATCGGACAGGATACATGTGTTTGTCACAAACCTTCATTTCATAGATACGTGGATCCTAACCATAATCACATTATAACCGGCAATTTAGATATAATCCCATATCCCGAACTTAGAGATATTTTATCACTGGGTTTTAAATTTCGACCTAATCCACCTATTAATAAATCTAATTTTAAAAAATTGTTATATCTAGATTTACTAAAATACTGCATAAGATCAGCATACAAACATAATATACCGGTTGAAGCTTATCACATGTGGTTATTTACAATGCTTAATATCATATCTAATAAATATAATCAATTGAAATTCGTACAGGATAATCTATATAATACCAAATTAATAAATAGGCAGCTCAAAGATATACATGAACATTTTATAATAACTCCCGTTGACAAAGCTGCTTGCAATTATGCAATCATATGTAAATCATATTATATAGATATTATAAAAAATGAACTACAGTCTAGCCGTACATATAAACAGATAACATCTTCTTCTAATATAATAATCAAAAAATTAATTGCATTGCATAAAAAATTAAAGTTAAAGTATAATAACCTAAAATATCCATTTATATATTGCATACCCAAATTTCACAAAACACCAATTGCTTTTAGATTCATAACATCATGTAGAGATAGTTATGCGAAATTTCCCGGAAAAACGTTAGAAAAGTTACTTAAAAGTATATTAAATAACTTAAATAAAACTATTATAATAAATAATAACTTACCTATTATAAATGCTCTAAAAAATAATAATATTCATCAAATACAAACTTTTGACTTTAACAGTCTATTTACGAGCATTAACCTTAATAACTTAGAAGTCGTCCTCCAGAAACTATATTTAGAAAATAAAAATGCTATAAAGGTTGATTTAACCTATTGGAATTCTCTAATAAAATTATGCATCTTTAATAACTATGTATATGACGGAACATCGTTATATTTGCAAGTCACTGGCACCCCTATGGGAAGTCCAGCATCAAGCATAATCGCAAACCTTTATCTGTATTATACAGAAAGAGAATTTCAAGATAATCTACTTATATACAGATACGTAGATGATATATGTGTTTTTAATTGTCCACATTTTGTCCAGGATTACAGTGGATTATATCCAGGGGAGCTTGTGTTGGAAAAAACTAATAGTTCCGATACTATAGCAAATTACTTGGATCTTCATATCGAAATATTACATAATAATAAAATAGACGTAAACGTATATAATAAAAGAGATGCATTTAATTTTAACGTAGTCAGCCTTACAAACTGGAAATCAAATGTATCAAAATCAGTGCATGCTAATATAATTTTATCGCAATGTTTAAGGATTGCTTATATCTGCAATAGTAATAAAAATTGTTCAGCGGGCTTAACAGCGTTGTACGGCAGGTTGATCAATAATAATTTCCCTATCGCTTACCTGAAATATCACTTCAGGAAAGCAATTAGCATAATTAATTTCAAAAATTTGTTTTCTGAACCTATCGTTTCAATATAATTTTCAATAAAATCGTTATATTTAGTGCCATGTATATATGTAAATAGGATACACTTTGCATTCTTGGTGTCTTACGGCGTAGAAAACTTGTACCCACCGGCTTGCAAATTACAGTGTATCATTTTTTTTTTTTTTTTTTTTTTTTTAATACGTATAGTTAAATTCTTTTAATTTACTTAAATTCACGCTGAGATAACATGCAAATTCAGCTCAGGGTCCTACTATAGGAACGGGTTTGCGATCCCGGGCATACCCGAGCCACAACTTATATCTTGTAATGCCTTTAAGCTGTCCTACACTCTTTATTTTTATTTCTCCGAAATTATTAGGGCAATCCGAGGACGTAGGAGAAACTATTTCTTATCTATACCACTATTTTTCGCCTTTGTGGAGTTCAGGTTCTATTTTTCCTACTCCTTTAGTTTTTCTTCTTACTATCTGCATGTTTCTCTTTGCGTTAATTTAATTTAATTATTTATTTTTACCGTATCCATCACATAGGGGGCACCACATATTATTTTGACGACTATTACATTATGTCCTAGATACGGTCAAATGTAGTATGTATTATATATTTAATCTTGTTTTAATCCTTAAATTACGTTCTCTGTCGGGTCAACGATGATTAATATATGCTTACATTTATATTTTACTTATATTTCTTACCTTTGATTCTAATATTTCAAAATTTTTCTTAATTAATTATCTTCATTCGATTTATTTATATTCGATTTATGTTCGGCCTATACTGGTTTATATTTGGTTTAGATTTAAATTACTTAGCATATATTGATCATCACAGAAACAGAGAACTTCTTGTCGTTTTTTGCCTTCATTCTGGGTGGTTGGCCCCAGTTGAAGTCATCTAGATTGTCGGTAAAAAGCGATAATAATAATAATAATTTTTTTTTTTTTTTTTTTTGCGTTTTCTTAAGTCCTTGATGGTATTCTTATTATTGGATTGATTTACTTTTTCTATTGATATTCTATATATATATATATATATATATAGAGGGAGGGAGGGAGAACAAAAACAAGTTAATCAACATAATATGAAAGAAATAATACATAATATAACTAAACTCAACAACAATAAAAAAATAAATAATAATAGTATTTCCCTCTCCCCTCTCCAACAGAAGAGACAGGGGAGCAGAATTAAAACAATCAACATAATGTAAAATTAATAATACGAAATATAACTAAACTCAACAAAACAAAATAAAAAATAAATAAAATAAAAAATTTAAAAAAGTAATAAAAAATAAATATATAGTAATTATCTATACATTTCCAATTAAAGTTGCCAAACGTTTCCTCTTTTGGAAAACTAACCCACAGAATTCTTGGAAAACTAAAGAATTTTCCTTATTCCAATAAATAATCTTTCATACCCTCTATCAAAGATGTCATATTTTTCTCTCAGTGTATGTCTATATTCTTCATAGATGGGACAATCATAGAGATTGTCCCAACACTCGAACCTTTCACAATCACAAAAAAGGTGAGATTCTATTCCTAGATTGTATAACTTATATCTTAAAGACCCGTGTCCAGTAATTATAAATGTGGACTCCATTTTTGGATAAAACCATCTATTCAACCTATTTATCATAATTAAAACTAATCTGTGGGATTAATAACTTATGAAATAGGATAAATAAAATGTCTTCTGTTAGAGGGTTTTCACTTTGCAACGTTGATTATTTATAGAGTATAATATATGATAATAAAAACTTATTTGCTTATATTTTTGGGACGCCATGGTTTTAGAACCATTGACTTTCACAAATCGCCTTGTCTTGGCTGTTAAATTAATTTACACGAAACGGAATTTTATCAGAGAAATCCCTTGCTTTTGTAGGAATTTGGTACGACCTGACATTTCCTTTGAAATGAGGCGTTTACATGGATAATTCTATGCAGTCATCTCACTTTCCCTTTGAAAGCCGGATGGATGCATTGAATACAAGAAATTGATATTAGTCACAATCCAGAAGAATGGTGTCACTTTCAATGATAGTTCAAGTAAAGGTTTGAAAGCTGCGTTGCGCACTGTTCATATTAAAGAAGATTACGGAAATGTGAAGTATGTGTTAGAGAAAATCAAGTAGCGTGCATTACAATAAACAGTTCCTTGGTTCCTAGAAAGAGTTGCTTCCACCACTCTATATAAAGCGGGACCAGCCAAACAATTTGTTAAAGCATTGGATCCTCATGGTTGATACCTTCAAACATATATAGTCTGTTTCCAGAATTGTCAGGTAGAAAAGTGAAAGGTGGCATTTAATTGGTCCATAAGTTCGGCCGATGTTGGCTTCACAAGAACTGGAAGACAATGATTGACACTGAGTGAAATGTCTGACAGCCGTTTCTCGTTGTAGTGAATGGCTTTCTTGGTAACAATGAGAGTGAAAATTACAAAGATATAGTTGATAAACTTTAATACTACGGAAAAATGGGATGCATAATGTCATTCAAGCTCCATTACTTTCTTTTAGATCAAATCTGGAGATGTTAGTGAAGAGCATGGGGAAAGATTCCACGGACATAGTCAATAGAGAAGAGATATCAAGGTCGGTGGGATGAAGCTATAATTGTGACTGGCCACTATAACCCGAAGAAAATGTCTAGTTTTAATGATTTATATTCGGAGTCAGCATACCCAAATTCATTACAAAAAAGCCGCCGTAGCCTAGTGGTCAGGCGCGCGAGTGCATAAGTACACGTGTCTTGAGTGACCGGGGTTCAAGCCCGTGACTGCTGAATACGGTGCTGTTTCCTGTATTCTGTGTATCTTGTAAACTACTCTGATCGTTTGGTCGTCCCGGAGTATAAACAGAAAATTTATTTTTATTTTATTTAAAAACAAAAAAAGAAAGCAAGAAATGCAGATAAATAGAACCTTCTTGAAAATTTTGTTTTATAATTTAACAGCAGTTGGGGACCTTAATGTGATTTTAACAAGAAAGTTTGAGTACAATTCTTATTAACAACTTAATTTTGTTTTTCAGAGTATCAGTGACTTTTTAATTGATCCTTTCTTTTGTTTTAAATAATAATAAAGCAAGTGCAAATAAGAGTTCCTTGAAAGAAAGGGATTTTTAGTCGGCCTGTTTGCAAACAAGTGTCCGTGTTCTGTTCTTATGAGTTCTCAAGCTGTGAAGACACCTGTGTTTTATATAGGACAAAATTGAGAATTTTTTTTTTTACGCAGAGGATCCGTAGAAACGGTAAGATTTTCTTAAAAGTTTAAGTATGGCCTGTTGTTGCGCTGTTATAAATTTCTCTAGCTGCCCTTCTTCATGTCTCATTTTCAAGTACGCAGGACCATATTCATTTAGTTTATCCGACGAACACACTCTCTAATCATCGTGATTTGTCTTTCCCATCCAACTTTTCACAGTGCCAAATACTCTTCTCAAACTAAAGAAGACGCGTGCATTTTCATAAACTAGTTTATTCCCGTGCGAGAGATGTACTCTGTGGGAAATGCCGCTCTTTCATTAGAAGCTGCCTTTGTTGTTTCCTGTCGTTGAAGTGAAGGAGCCTTTATCTGATGCACATGCATCACTGCGCGAGATTTTATCAGATGCCTTGACAGCTTCTTATCCAAACAACCATCCAATTGCTCGGACTACGACGCAATGATGGTGTGTAATCCCCTCCTCCCCACGGTTATTTCTGTACCGGGAAAGACTGTCCGAATCGCTCTTTTGTCCTGATGGATGTTGAAGGGCGTAGGTGGGAACAAGACAGTAGGGAATACTTTATTCTGTACAGTCCTCCTTAAAACAGTTATCGCTACATGTTTTAAGATGCGCGTTGTACAGCACAGTCAGACAACGCTGGGAGGAGAGTTTCATCACGTATCCATGGCAACTTGGAATGTCGTTATCCTTTGTTGGTAATCTATTCGTTTCATTTTTATCAGCGTCAGGTACTCCACGTTTGGAGTTTAAAAATTGAATCCTTTAATGTTTCGAAAGCTGAAAAGCATAAGCCCGTTTTCTTGTTTCTGATTTGTTTTTCTATTTTTCTTGCACATTGCCATATTTCATAATGAATATTAACTTGTAATATTAATGAAGCTATCTTCGATTATAATACTTGCACATTTCTTTTTTTTAGTGTACTTTATGTTTATGAAGCAATGACACGAGATATTTTTAAAATTTATTTAATCGTGCAAATCAGGGAAACTTCTCCAATAAAATAAATACATTTATGAAATCACAAAACAATAGAAAAAGTTTACAATTAAAGTAGAGATCCGAATAAGAACAAAATTAAGTATATGCAGTAAGAAAGATCGTGAAAGCCAAAGTAATACGATCAAAATCTTTGAATAAAAGATGTTAAATTGTTTAAAGTAAATATTTTTTTCCAACAAACGCAACATTATTTTATTTTTCTGTCAAGAAGTTGCAGAGCCTTTTTAATAGGGCTTTGTTTGCTCTGAACATTAAAATATTCTAAAAGGAAGATCTCTTCACCCCCCCCCCCCAGAGAAGTGTACTATTTCATTTCCTGCAATAAACTAGTTAAGTTAACAGTTTTGGAAAATTAGAAAAAAAAAATTCTAATTTCTGTGCTAATTCTGCAAGGGATATCAGGAACAGATGCTCCGTAGTTATTATTATTATGGAATTTTATTTATTTATTTCATTTGTACAGGTGTTTATGTGTGCTTCGAAAATTCGGGACAGGTTCTGTGGGCAGGTTTGCAAAAGGATCATGCTGTCAAACAAATGTTAAAAAGCATATGTTTTTACTGAGAGTGTTTGAGAGCATAATACATAATTAGTTAAGGGTATTGGAATGTACGGTAGAGAATATTTAAATTATAAAGGATTGAGAATCTCTCTCCCCTCAGAACTTTTCATAATGAATAGTTTGCCTAACCCACAGGTCGCCATCCCAGACTACTCCAAATGCCACAAAAGTCGAGCAAACACTGATAGACGTGTGCATCCACAAATGCATTTCTGGGAACCCTTCACTTACTCTGAATGCGTCTAGTTTTGCAAACTGACAGCCTAGTTTTGATACGATCTTTGAAAGTATTACATAAAGCAGGCATATGAGTATGAAACAAAAGGTACTCTTCTCTATCTGTGAGGATATCAAACAACCGTAGATACGAAACAAAAATGTACTTAATGGAATAATATCAAATCTTTTGTAGGTAAGACTAGACTATATTTCATTTAAAAATAAATGTGTTTTATGACTCATAATCATGAGATTACGACTACCTAAAATTGAGAATTCACTTCTGCATAATTTACTGGTTTAATAGGATCATCCCTGATTCTATTAATCGCATACTGTCATCCACGATGTCTAAACACCTCTCACAACCAGCTGTCTTGCTGTTTTATAAGGCAGGTTATGAGGCCCGTGGCAATAAATCTCATTGCTCTACACGAGCAGATTAGAGCGCATGTAGGTTTCTGAGAGAAGGTCGATGTGTCCCATTTATTGTTGCTAAAAGCATCCCAGACATGCCTAGTTGGATCTGGGCATTCCATACGAAGAATATCCTCGCATTGAAGGAATCTAAACTATTATTCGGGAGTACATTGTCGGTAATGAACACAATAATAATGAATTTAAGTCCTATGATAGCTGAAAAGTCTCACATACGGCTCAATTCTCTGCCGTTTGAGCAGTTAAAGCCTTTCTAACCGATTTGGAGATCGGCATAGTCGTTCGTCATAATGCCTCCCCTGTCATCCACCAGGTCACAACCATGATAGCAGTCCCTTTCACGGATATTAAAGGGAATGGAAGCTCTCTTTCCATGTATTTCTCCAAATGAGAAGCGCCGAGGTTTGTTGAAGACTCATTTCAAGACTGAATTTCAAACCATCTGTATGAGTTGAGGATTAGATTGGCCCATTGGTCTTGGAGCCAGAGATCGTTGTCTGCTTAGTTCCAGACCTGCTGTGCTGCAGGAGGAACACAAACCATGTGATCTTCTATGTACTGCAGCTTTCTGTGCAATTATTCAGACTTCTTCCTGTGACAATTGAGAACTCAAAAGATTGTTTTCTGGCTGCCATAAGATTATCGTGGGATTATAACTGTTTTTTCGACTTAGAACCTACCGTCAGGATCTCTCTCTCTCTCTCTCTCTCTCTCTCTCTCTCTCATTGGAATTATAATTCTTGACACGTTTAAGGCTCTTGCCATTAGCAATTCACCATTCGAATCTTCTAGCCATCTACTTTTCATTCTACAGGAAGAGAAAACGTAATCAAATATGCTTGTATCGTATTAGATAAGAAATTCGTGGTGGTGTTTTTAGTGACCGCTCTTATAATCTGAATGATTTTTTGCATGTTCCGAAGCTTAAAATCATATGGCGAAGTCATATTTGGATTTATCATAGCAATTTATATCAGTTGTTGAAGTTTAAGTAAAAAGCTATGCAATTATGTTTAAATAATTAAGAAAAAAAGCATGGTTAGGCCTATAATTTAACTTTTGGACACGTATTTATAATCCAGTCGAGTTCAAGGCGCTAAAACATAATACGTCTTGTCTTTCAGATCACGTTCCAATGGCGCCTCCGCAGCCAGGTGGGAAGGAGCAGCAGTGCATAGCACACGCTTCTTGATTAGACTGGGGTTCGAGCCCGTCACCACCAAATACAGAGGATGCGGAAAGGTCAGGGAATGACCACCGCATATCCCGGAGCAATATGGCCTTAGTTGCTAATGCTCCTAAAAACCAACCAAACAAACAATCACATTCCAAACAATAATTAATAGTTAATGCACTAATTGATAATAAATTTTTATTTGAAGTCTTTATTTTACGTGTGTGTGCCCGCATTTCATAATCACAGAAGCAACTTTAAGGTTGGACGACATATCAGGAAGTCAGTTGTGAATGTTGGTGGTACGTCTAGATCCGGCGTCAGTTAGGGAAGCTTTTCAGCCGGGACCTCATTCAGATTAATGCAATCTTTATGCTCAAATTCTGGTGTTTAATAAATTGCCTGTTTATTCTCTTTATTTGCAGTAATAAAATTGCCGTATTATGTAGCGTTGATCGAACACGCGGAATGGACAACTTTCTAACTGAAAACTGGGATAGATGTAACAACAAGAAAACGCAACAAACAAGTGAAAACGTTAGTTCGAGTTTATGGCCCCAAGAAAGCTGAAGCATTCTTATTAATTTAACCTAGTTTCATCTGAGAAGTAAGCCAGTTGTGCTTAGTGCATTTGTTAAACCTGACAGACAACATTCTTAACAGGTATCTACACAAGCGCACGCCTGATTTCACAAAGTCACATACCGGGTGTTATAAAATAAGTTTCCCTGTTCAGGAGACTCTATTGTCAAAACGGTTAGAGTTAGCGCTGTGAAAATCGGTGGGTATGTCATTTAGGATATGGGGAAGCGATTTGTAGAAGGAAAAAGAAAAAAAATTAGTTTGACTTTCCGCCACCAGGAGAAAAATAGCACTGCACATATATAAAGGTTGTCATTTACTTCAAGACAGGCTGCTTACGCAAATGACATCCTGTTACATAAAAGCAGAAAGGCCAATGCCACCGTCACTAACCATTATGGCTCTTACAAAAAAGGAACGTGCTCTTTTAGTAAAACTGTTCTACCAGAATAATAGTAACCCTAATCCAGCACTATTATGTGAATATCGGAAACTTGAAGGTTTGCATAAAGGACCTTTGACCTTGTCAGTGGGGCTTCGAAAACTAATAAAGAAATTTGAAGCGCCCCGGCAGTTAGATGTAATTCCAGGCACTGGACTGGAAGACCACGTATCGGAACGGAGGTAGTGGATGAAGTGGCGGTTGCAGTGGTCAGAATGTGAAACACTCCCAGTCAGTAGTGCTTGCCAGAGGTGTGTCGAGAGACTTGAACTTTCCTTGGTCTACTGTACGTAAAGTGCTTCGAATAATTTTACGCTGAAAGACCACTACAAAGGCCATACGTTACAGTATGGTGTGGATTCACAGCAGAGTTTATAATCGGACCATTTTTCTTTGAAGAGTCTACACCTCATGGCCCGTAAGGTGTACGGTAAATAGCGCACGGTACTGGGCTTTTCTAAGAGATCACATTATTCCTGCTCTGCAAAAAAGGCAATGCTTGGAGATCGTAGTGTTCATGCAAGATGGTGCCCTCCCCACGTTGGTCGACAAGTGAAGCAACTTCTCCGTTCAACATTTTAATACAACAACATTATCGCATTCATTTCTGGCCAGCCCGATCAGGAGATCTCAATCCCTGTCATTTCTGGCTATGGGGATACCTGAAAGACAGAGTTCACCGTGGCGGCATATAGATGCTTGTCGATTTGAAAGCAAGCATTAAACAGCATGTAGCCAACATCCCCAATGAGATGCTACGCGAAACTGTCGCACGCAGTTCTCAGTTTTCAGAATGTCATCTTAAGTGACGGAAAGCACATAGAACAATATCTGTTAATTTCTAAGTTCTGATAGTAAAATCTAATCCCCAGTTAGCATTCCATTTCATGTCTACAGTGCCAATTTCTTCCCTGGTGGCGGAAACTTGAACTAATTTTTTTCCTTCTACAAATCGCTTCCCCATACCTTAAATGACATGCCCATCGATTTTCACAGTGCTATCTCTAACCGTTTTGACACTAGGGTCTCTCGTAAATAGGGAAATTTATTTCATAACCACCCGGTATATCTGCGTGAACCAGCACTCCAATTTCTGTCCTTGCCCAAGAAATTTCATTGTTGCCCATTTTCTTTACCCACTCAGAAACTTTTTTAGCCACATGGAAAGAAGAAAAGAAAAAAAAAAAAAAAGCTTGGATCATATGAATTATTTGTTGGCACCTGCTGTTTCTGAAATGTCCGATTTATTCTGCACGAACTTTGCCGCACCAATGAACCATCCTAGCTGGTGTTGATACTGAGTAGACATTGACGTTTGAGACTATTATTGACTCGCGTTGCAGTAATATTGCTCTGTCGCATTCGAGCAAAGCTGCTGAATTAGACGGTGAATGTTCAGTGTATAACGGATCTCTGGACATACTCTTAAGTTTTTAATTGTTTTCACAATATGGTGTTTGAGACTTGCCCTTTTATCAGAGGTCATTAGATTTTTGTCATAATAATATCCAAATAATAAACTTGGAAATTCTTTTTTTTTTTTTTTTCGACATTTCATGCGGTTCTTTTTGTAATCTCTAATGCAGTATATTAGATCGGAACACGCAATACGGACGCCACGCGACTCTTAAATTTTTGATATCCTTGTATAAATGAGTTGGTGGGGATGTACTGATTGAAATGATTGAAACATGAGGCCTATAACGCAGTATGTATAAGATCTGTAAAACAGTAAAGCTAAAATAAAATTTGTGTTAATGGATTTGTATTATTATACTGTATTTGAAGTCGTTTTAGGCTAGGTCAGGGCGAAGACATTTCAAGTGAAGCTCAGTGCAGTGAGCTTCACTTGAAATCGTAACTAGTGTCAGTGTGCGACTATTAATACATGCTAATGTTTGGCCCGAAACACATGCGCAAATCTTCAAATCCTAACACCTTCCTGCCAGTTAGGATGCAAACATGCTGAAGCGATTACGTGATCTAATCGGTTGGCCAAGAACGCTCAGCTCCGTATATATTATCTATATATCGGTTGCTACATTATCGCTAATATCGATATATGCTTTTCTGCTATCGTATGATCGATATATCGATTTATTTTTATTATTTTTCGTCAGCCCTACTTTATAATCACTGCAGAATTCAGCACCAGTTGACGTATTCAGCATAGGAAGACTTAAACCTGAGGCCCAATTAGACTATGAAAGTGATTATTACCAAGGGAACGGATTGGTACCAAAGTGTGTGTTCAGTGGTGATCCTCTGATCACACTTTTCCATCAGATTTTATTACTTGTTCTTTGAGAACTAGTAATGAAATGATATGTTTCCTAAAATAGCATTGCACGAAACAGGCAGTCAGTGTGAAAGCCACGTTGTAAGAACTTGTAGCTTATAATTATCTACTTGCTTTTACTTAATTTAGCTCATGTGTAAGACTCGTAAAATTTGCGAAACGTAGAGAAAGGTTATATTACAGAAGTTGGAGTAGTTTTATTTGTATGTGTGACTAATAACAGTGTGTTACTTCAGTTTTGCGATCCATTCTAGTTGAATTATGCATTCTTAGAATTAGATATAATTGTAGAGTACAGGAATCTGGTTTCGGAATAAAGTTTTTCCTTGAGACTTAAAATCGGTTTGGTGTCTTTAATAATTAATTGTTAAGCCATCTTAATTGATACACGGTTTTATTTTGTGGTCGTTAGCAGAATTTGGTTACTAACACTTCCCAGTCGTTTATAATTTAATTTTTTTAGTTGCTAATTATTATATAAGAAACTCTATTTTTTCCCCCCGTTTACTACAAATATAGTCATGTGGTAAGCCCTAATGATCTCAGTCACATCGCTCACTATATCCACTTGTGTTAACGCCCTTAGTCAGACACGGTAGTAACAGGGAAACACGCCTCCCCACTCTCTGCTACACTGTCTGCGATGAGTCATGAATCGATATTTTTTCCCTCTTCCCTGAGTCTCTCCACTTCATCCACCGAGTGATATCCGAGACTTCACGCCTAACTTCCCATATTACCGACACCTATTTATGTTGTTGTTGACGGTGTGTTCCGGAGGATGATAAACAGGTTTCGCTCTTCTTGTCGCATTTAGAAATGCAACATTTATGTCTTAGATGCTTCATTGTGCAATACTTGTTGCTCTGAATGCATTCACATTCTTTCCGGCGAGTGTATGGTGTTGTTGTGATGAAGTCTTCGCGTCACCATCAAAGTGTATTTGGCATCAACTTCATGTGTTCAATGACCAAAGAATTTAGGACTGGTCTTGTACGGAAGAGGGGGTATCGCAAAATTAGGTCATAGAATGGAGATTCACAGGATGGGCATCATAAATGAATTTTTAAAAAAATGTAAAATTTGAATTTTACTAAAATAACAGTAGCTTGTATGGTGGTAATCATGATAGCTCTAGGAAATCTGCAAGTTTACCATGAAGAATTTGATTCCAATTAAATTTTACCCCGATCTAAACCTAGAGGCCGAAAGACATCGCACATATCAGCCCGTTGGTGTGTATGGCGAATCGACATACCACCATCCTGCCGCCGAACTGCGCGTTTAAATTTCAAAATAAGTATTTTCACGTGTTGTTAGAATTTAAAATTATGATTCCCTTATATATTACGTGCCTTAATTAAGATATTTAGCTGCCTTGAGAATATTTGTCAGAATTCTAACAAAAAGAAGATATGAGTGGTTTATATTTGCGATAGGACAAAGGTGAAGCTAAGCATTTTCGGCATCTTTCTAAGCTCACCAGACTGATGGGGTCGGTACTTCTGGCGTCCAGTTTGAATTCTTCGTTATGAAAATAACTTTGAAGGCTCTTCCCTCTCTCAGTAATAGTTAATCACGAAATCCGGAGGCAGAAAATTTTCATGTTTTTTCATCTCTAGACTTCCCTGAACATAGGACGAAAAAGACTTAGGTATTACGATTCAATATGACATTAAATTTTTCATGCAGTGTAAACAGGTAGCTAGGAAGGAATATGATTGCCTGAGAGCTCTAAGTGAAGTGTATGAAGCATTGAAGGGATTGAGTAAAATGAATGAGGAAGGTCTGTTCTCCTTCGTGGGCAAGATATGAACCAGGGGACACACAAAATCTCAGGAAATAAGAGACGATGGATCTCATCTTCATCTGTGGGCAGCGTGTTGTCGCACATCGGAATACATGCCAACGTGGTGGAGGCAGTGACTTTAAAACAGAATTGGCTGATTACCTTGGATGAGTATAGTATGAATATTCTGCTTCATTTTAATTATTGATATTTCGTTTATTTATTTTTTGCTGATGCAGAAAAAGTTCGCTCCTTTGCACCATCCAGCCTTACTAATGCTGTTAACGACCTATTCAGCAGCTATTTCAGGTATTTACTGTGTAAAAATTGATTAATACAAGCTCGCATATCATAGTGGGTGGTTAAATGGACGTGGATTATATTGTCTCCCTTGGGAACATCTTTATGTAAATATTGTTCACTGTCTGACACTGAATGCACATTTAAATTATTGATCAGTATAATAAAAAAAATGAGGAAAGTCCCCCCCCCCATGTTCTACAGTAACAGTTCCATCTGTTCGATTGTGATGGCGTTCGTACTTTTTCATAGGTCATTCCTGAATTACCGTAATACAATTGATTAATATTATGTATTTAATGGTTGATTTAATGAAGTTCGTGTTGACGCAGAGGGAAGAAGATAATCAATCCATTGTCCACACACCACCACAGGGATGCCGTGATGAAGGCAGACATACACAGACTGACTGCATTAATTCGATGTTTTTTAAAACCAGTATTTAAAATTCAGATGCGTTTTCTTCCATGTAGCGTAAGACTCCATTAAAATAGCGTATGTACACAAAAATTTAAATAGATGACTCCTTCCGTTTCCCATACTCAGTAAACTAAATTTATATTATAATAATATTATATAAATTTAATAATATTATGCATATGATTCGAAACTAAAGTGTAAATCAATGTATGCTATTAAATATATAGATCTACTTAACCCTTCGTTATTACATAGTGGAGTTGCACGCGCGTTGACAACGCGAGTGAGAACAGAAAGAGAAGACACGTAACGTATTACATGGGGTTCAGTACCGGAAACACTTGCCCAAAATAATGCCCTTCGTGATAAGTCGCTTTCCTGTCTTTATGTTCACTGTCGTCTCTAATTTCTTCGATAAGAAAAACTCTATTTCCTTTCAAAAAGGATGAGTCATAAGATCATGAAGAACTACGGATGCGAAAGTTGTTTCTGCACTTTCCCGTCAAATCCCAGTCGAGATAAGAGCGAAAGGGATGTCTTTGTTTTCGCAACAGTGAGCAGCAGAGCTGAAGAGGCAACTCGGAGTTTTTGGTCTGGTGGGCAAGATGATTGCCACAGTATAGAATTAAGCAGTAGGCAGGGATAAATGTGCCTTAGTTAGCTACATTTCGTGAGCATGGATTAAGTAAGCAAAAGTGTTTTGCGGGAGATTTATACGCCTCTCCCATCCCCAGATTATTTTTTTTCCACTGTCTTTGTTGTTTAGGCTAAAAGGTTCATTGCAGTGTACGACTTCGCGCGTATGTCGCTCTGTCACCTTGACCTGATGTTGAGTGGGAGTGGAGGAATCCCATACAGAATTTAATTAGCAGATAAGTTGCTGTTGTACAACTCCTGAGGGGGTTATGCTGCTAGGGGAAAGGTGGTCATGGGTTAGTCGGTGATGAGCTGATATATTTTCTTGCTTAACAAGATGGGGAATTGTATTGTGATAATATCCCTATCAGTAACATAGGTATAGTCTAGATATTGGGAACAGCTCCCAGGGGTAGTGAGCTAACGAAGTAGTTCTATGAACCAAAGGTTGAATGAAAAGAGGTAAAATATTGCTCAGCCTTACGTAACCTTATGTGTGTTCATGAGAATCACTGTCGATCATCGAAGATATGTAAATTTCGGAGGAGTTTAATTCCGCTTGGGAGGATTGAAGCAGTGGGTTTTGATAAGTTGATTCTTTTTTGAACTAAGTATTTCTGTTTATATCAGTTTCCCCATTAAGTATTAAAAGAAACGTTCCTTTCGAAAATTCAGTTATATGGAAATTAGTAACGCTGCTATTCTAGGATAATTTCTTTTAATCCTATTAATTACTATTCGTCTAAATAACTATAAAAGTAAAGCTTTCAAGATTCTTTTTAATTGTACTTTCACTACTTTTCATGTTGAATGGGGGGGGGGGGGTTATACAGTATCAATTGTATTGTTCTCAATTCCATTTGGCATACATACTCGCTGATGTTACCGAGGACATCTGTTCGTTGCCAGGCAAGACTACTGAAGTTACTCTTTCATTCTGTTTTATACTGTTGACTTGTATATCTCGAGAAGCAGAACTGTGTGATATTTTCCACCTTCTTAATTATTAGTTAAATTTATACAAGGATTTTAGTACTGTATGTGAAATAAGTTATGATTAAGAAGGATTGATTGACATGAGTGAGGATGTCTTATGAAAAGAGTATCTCACTTCCTCCCAAGTACGCACCTACTTGTTTGAGTCCACCTTTGAGGTGTATAGTAGAGTAAAAATGGTCTCTCCCCCCCCCAATGGTTAAATTCATGTAAGGTGCACTGTTCTTAAGCCATACGACAGTGTACGGCCATCATATTCATTCTTATGTCTTTTTAAACATATTTCTTACGATATTATAAGCTTCATTCACTAATAACTCGCGAGGGAACGCCTCTCTGTGGTTTGGGAACTCCCGTGTTGGACTGCCTCAACTGCTGACGAAAGCAGAAACCAATCATAAACAGTGTGATGTGCTTCAGTATTTGACTCGAGCGAATTAGCATCCCTTCAGTGCCTTTTTCAGATGACCGAAGATTTAAAAAAAAAATTCTAGATCTGGACTTAAGTAGGACACCTCGGCATCCTTCCATCACATGCCTTGGCCTTGATTGGCTTCGCTAAATGTAGGTCTGCTACTGCATATACATATTTATTCTTTTGAGTTCAGTTTATACTTCGGCACGACTGCCAGGAGAGATGTGGCTTACAACTAATCACTTCCCATAATGAATAGAAATATTAACCGTATATAGCGGTCTCATGAGTTCGAACCACCGTCAACTCAAATGCGCGTGAAACTTTACCCTTACACCAATAACTCGGCTACGTCAAGTCGGTGATTGGCAGCGTATGAATTGTGGTACTGTGGTGGCGGGTTAGTGGATCACCGCCACAGCAAATTTTCTAATTCAGAGCTTCTCAAGCTGTGGGTAGCGACCCCACGAGAAGATGGAACGACTCAGACGGGTGGGTCGCAGAATTTTTAAAAAATTTTTTTCCTCAGGTTTTTAATGTTTTTTTTTTTTTTTTTTTGTTGTTGTTGTTTATTTTCAAATCTATGGTTTTTTTTATATAAAGCCGTGAAGTTCTGTCATTGTTTTATTTGATATATAGATTAGAATTTAAATATTAGATTTAGTGGTATACTTATTCCTTATCCAACTCGAACCCGGATGAAATCATTAGTTTCGATTATGGAGTGCGGAGAATCGCCATATCGCAAATTTAGGAATCCGTTGTCTAATCCACTACATAAACGTCCGAAAAATTGCCTTCACATAGAAAAAATAAGGAATGCAGAATTAATAAGTGCATTGGAAACTTATTTTTCGGCCGACAGCGAACTTCATGTTAGGAAAAGATGATTACTTTAAACTTTCGAACCTTATGTTTTCAGCAGCTCTGTAGACCAGTGATTTCTATATAATCCCGCCCCTCCTCCTCACTCCCCAGTCCCTTCTTATTCGGATCATTTTCACTGTTTTGTTGATTCCATCGTAATTCTTTAAAATGGAACTTTTTCATTGTGATTAAGATGAAACATTTTCCCTCCTTCATATTAAAGCAGATATGTAATTGGAGACCCCCCCCCCCGATACACTCAAGAGCCCTCCCTTCTTTCCAGTTCGTGGCGGAGGCTCAGGAAGGACGACAGATTCCTGCCAATGGGGATGTATATTGACTACAAGAAATTCATCGAGGACAAATCCTGCAGAAGGCGTGTCATCAGGGAGCAGCTTTCGTCTTCAACTGAGTGACTGTCATTGTTTTTCCTTGATCGATATGTTGCCATTGTTGGGGGGGGGGGAACCTGTTTTCTCATTTCTCGTTTTTACGACTTGTTTTATCCTGTTTTGGTTCTTTTTTTTTTTTTTTTTTGTTAAACCTCTAGCATTGTTTTTGTTATGGGTATTGCATCAGACATGCCTGTAAAATTTTCACTGATTGCAATAAAGATATTATATACATTTACCTAAACGACATTCATGGGGAAAACCGTGGGATCCCGGGGACTGTCCACAGTTTGGAAACCACTGTTGCATCTGTTAACATGTTTTGATGATAACAAATGGTATCGTGCGCAGATATATAAAAAGGAGACTTCAAGTGTATGAACTTCTCGCCAGAAGGAGCTGAGGTCGGAAGTTCCATGTTTCATTTTCATTCAGAATTTTGAAAGGTCAACGAATTTAGCGCAAAGGCTGCTGCTGTTGAGTGCTCTAAGGCATTATTTTACATGTTGGGAATAGCCTTAGTTTGTATGTAGCAATTAGGCTTGCTACTACGTGCGTCGATTCGTATTTTAGAGGTACTTCAACACGAGTTGGCTTGGGGTATTGCACTCCTCACTTTAAATAAAAAGCACTGCTCCACTGGAGAGGTACATCTTCATATATTTAAAATGTGTGTCATTTTGAATGGACTTATCACGTATTTCAGAAACCATATATGACCTTGCGGCCCAAAAAAAGTTGTTGACCATTGGTTTGAGGTTAGTCCAGGGCATCAGCGGGTCTTGTCTATAAATTGCGTGTATTCTATGTCAGGGACTTTTTAGACTCTTTTCATAACATAGGTAAGTTACATTTATTGTATATAAATGTAAATCACCTATGTGAGTTACATAGGTGAGTTAGTCGTATGAAAATTGCATGAGTTTTTTCCCCACTCTGAAAATTTTCCCCCCTCAAACCGACAAGAATTTGTCGGTTTGAGGGGGGAAAATTTTCAGAGTGGAGAAAAAATAGACATCAGTAACCTTCGATTGTTTGATGGAGATAACCCCCCCCCCAAAACCCCATTCAGATTCTGCAGTTATACACTTGAGTAATTCTGAGATAGGGAAAATATGAATGATGGCAGTGTCTTTTCTAGAGCTGCTTCTGGAAAACCTAGGCGCCTCCGTAGCCAGGTGGGAAGGAGCAGCAGTGCGTAGCACACGCTTCTTGATTAGACCGGGGTTCGAGCCCGTCACCACCAAATACGGAGGATGCGGAAAGGTCAGGGAATGACCATCGCATTTCCCGGAGCAATATGGCCTTAGTTGCTAATGCTCCTAAAAACCAAATAACAAACAACTTCTGGAAAACCAACCAGCACAGATAACTCTTCAGGGAGGTATCAGCAACCTTTGATTGTTTGATAAAGATGGCAGCGGAGTATCTAAGGAACGCGACAATTCAGATGAATCGCATAAATTGCATACAGATTCCAAAATAAGCAGTTCAGAATCAGGTTCGCAATTGAGGATGGATGGTCAGAGTAAATCTGATGAGCGGCAGTCCGGCGCTGTTCTTCAACAAAAAGTTGGTCGTTTTAGCTGCTGGAAAAGTTACAACAATAAAGTCTGCTGAATTTGCTAACTTAAATGTGATAGCGATAAGACTGAAAACTTTATGATGTGATGTGACCAGTTGGTATGCATCACATCACTTTTCATCCTTATCATGGAGATGGTAAGGATGAAAAGTGGACGTTGGACGCTAAAATTATTAAGACTAAGCTGGCCAATAGTATTCGTTTGGATCCTGTAAAAATATTGTATTAATTGCGATCTCTGTATGTTCACTACAGATGCTTATTGGAAAAGGAGGAGAAGAAGGAGCGTGAGTATTTTGTTTTATCCTAAAGATTTGGATAATCTCAAATTGAATTGTGTATTTGATGTTTTGAGCGATGATACGATGTTCTTAAATAAGCTTGAACGAGGTTATAACACTTATAATGGTGTGCTCAGTAGGTGCAACTTAATTCACTTTTTCTTTGGGCTGCTCTACTTTGAAAGAAAGAAGAGAATGTGCAGGGACATGATAGCAATTTGACTCATGATGAGAATTAGTGTTCAAATCATATGATGAAAGAATCTCCAACCATAGATATGAAAGAATCTGCTACCAGAATATATGATAAACATTTGGAGAACCCAGACTTGGTTCACTCTAACATAAAACACAGACTGCTGACTAGTATGAGAGTTCCAACTCTGGAAGGTAAAACATCATTTACCAAGGGCGATTGTTCAACAATAGTACTTCCTTCGACTACGTTAGCGGCTACTGAATGGACTTCAGGGATGGTGGAGCCAGGGAACACTTACCTCGCACTTGGAGCGGTTAAATGCGATTCTGGATGAATCAGTGAAGAGATTGGTGACATCATTGAAGGAAAAAGACATCTGGAGTGTCACTTCTATAGATGAAGTGGGTACACCTTTGTGTGCGAGCACGCATATGCAAGGGGATAAGTCATGTCAACCTAGGAAGTTGTTTTTCAGATGTGTTGCATCCGAATAATAATGATTTCGAGAGTTATCACAATGACAGTTCCACGGGTAAGGTAGGCACTATTCAGGCTTTGAACGTTAAGAATACTACGAATACGAGGGTAGTGAAAATTGAAAATAGTACAAAATTTGTCAGTGGTGCTCAAATTAGGAAAATTTTCGTGGAGCTCTGTCGTCACTGAGCACAAAAGTTTGTGGGATAAAGGAATGCAAGGGCAATTAGCTGATAATGGAGGTTGGTACAGTAAATATGTTGAGCTATTGGAATCAGTATTAAATTGAAGAGTTCGGGACTTCCGTGAGTTCAGAAGATTCTTTGTACCATACAGATAAAGATCATATTTATTAGATCTTTGAAGCCGCCACCCCGTATTATTACTTTCGACATTGATCCAGATTTAGCAGAACACGATTTATTTAAGGAATTATATGGATGGAATTTAACGGTGTGTGGGTTAACAGAGGAGAAGTTTGCTAATGAATGCAGTGTTTGTTTTTCAACGGTTGGCAGACGTGATAAGCCAGGATCAGGTACCTACTTGAGCGTAGATTTTTTTGCTCAGATTTTATGTTGTCAAAGTTATTAGTTTAAGAGATACTATTTGACTACCATGTACTACAGATGTCTCCATTATGAATATACCGCTGGACACTTATGTGAAAGAAATATAGTTTGTTCTCACTGTGCAAAGAGAGAATATTCCTACCATGAGTGTTTATATAACTATATGAAACGGACTTGTGCAAATTGTGTAGTGTTGGGTCGTCCGCCGATGCAGTATGTTGTGTCCGTTGTTTCGGTCTGCGCTTCAGTTGAGTAGAGCAAGAACAGAACTGTTTAGTGTTCTTTAATACATACAATGGACGTCTTACTGCTCTTTATTGAGCTTCTACTGAAGTTGCGACGAGCATGGCATGGCACGAAAATTGATATTTAGGATCATCCTAAAGATGAACTTTGTCTAAGTCTAACGGCGCCAAGCGTTTCTTGTGAGTATACGGTCGGCGAATTCGTGTGCCTTCCGTCTCCGCAGTATGCATTAGCTCGTGGCGCAGCCTCGTTGATGGCGCTGTGGAAAACGAACAATTTGAAAAAGAGCGGGATTTCTGCTGCATTACATAAAAAGTGCACCGTTCTGTTTTGTATCTAATCGAGGTGCAATGCCTTAACTGCAACTGTTGATTTTCTTGCATCTCATTCTGATACAGTGATTCCCGTGTAGTGTTTTCTTTATATTGTCCTTCTGCAACCATCATAGTGAGAATCTTGCAGTGCTGTGGACTAGTTCACTCATTCTTTTATTCATGTAGCTACACATTATATGTAAAATCTACTCGTGATGTAGTCGTTCAAGCTGAACTGTTATTTTCTTCTTCTGTATGATACCAACTCTAATCTCAAAGCGTCCCCTTGTGATGCAGTGACTTTAAATTCAACTGGTGGACTTATCTAGAATGTACATATCAGAACGTGAACCCTTCTTCCCTATTTCTTTTTGCGAATTATCAGTGCGCAAATAGCGGATCTCTGATCCGGCCTCACGTGCCAGGGATTTTAACCAACTAGTTACAGTATATATTATATTATATGTATTACATAAATTATTTGTACAGTATTTTATATAGGTGGCGGGGTTGTCAAGAAAGCTGCCTGGGACCACCAAATTTAATAAATAAAAATTTGGAAAAATCTACTGCCACGCTTGAAACCAATTAACTCAATGGTGGCTGAAAAACTGCAAAAGGTTCTTCCCGTCAGCGAAGGTTTCAAACCGTTTATTTCCGAGCAGCGGGCAGAAATCGTTACAAGTGAAAAACGTGGTGAAAAGCGAGCGTCTGCAGTTTCCCCAAGTGGTTGGTGGAGGCATATTTCGAATCTGTGAGTTGAGTACAGCGTAATTTGAAAATGCGAAATTTCTTTCGGGTTGAAAGGAAACGCCAATTAGAAAATTGGTGGTTGCAAATGCTCTATATATGCATTACATAGTAGCCTTGAACTGTATAGTTGGGATCAAATCTTGGCTTAATTTATATTCATGACCAGTTGGCGCACACACACACACACACACACACACACACACACACACACAGAGTTAAAGTGGTTTCACTTTTAGACATAGTTATCAATAGTTATCAACCTCACTAATAGAGCTAGGTTTAGACGTGATCCTTGGGGCTAGCTTTCCACCCCCGCCCTTCCTTTGGGGAAAAATAAAAGTGCGACAAATAATATATTGATAATGAAAGAATTATATTTCATAACAAAAATTAAAGAAAAATATTATGAAGTTTCAAATATATGAAGTGTTCACACATGATTTAAAATAGGGTGAATAATTCAAAAGACGTTTGTGACAAATTTTGAATATTCTTAACTAGCTTCAGTTCAAGTAAATTTGTCCCCAAATTCGGATTCGCCAAGACTTTAATCTCAGAGACCCCTATGAAAAACTCAACTGGATACTAATTGGAACTGAGAAATGACAGTTATTTCGGTTTAAATTAGTTTTACCCTATAGAGTTTAGTTTCAACATATTCGCAGTCTTCAAAGACGGCGAATATATTGAAAAGGAAAGTTTTGCCATTAATCTTAACTTTGTTTATTTTTCGAAAGTTTTTGATCCACTTAAGGGGCAAAAAATGTCTCAAATATTAAGTAATAAATGCAAATAGCAGCAACATAAGGATTTTCAGTGAAGGGTTCTTTAAAATGGTGGTCGGGGGGAACACCGTTTTCAATTAGTAAAGATGTTTGCATCATGCCTTTTTATTATTGTAATAAATTGTTTTTCAAGATGATGGAATAGGAAGATGCAAAAATAACACCTGCAGCAAAACTATTCACTCAGACATCGATCTTATTTGAGGAAAATATTGTTTCATTTGATTTAATTTGTTCTGCAGCTCAAGAGCATGTGAACAAGCTCTGTCAATCTGCTGAAGAAATGCGGATTTTTAAAATGTTTTTGTTATGGGGAAAAAAAAAAAAAAAAAAACCTGCTGTTTTATGAAAACCTGATTGATATTTGGAAGCCTTCCCTAATTTCCACGGATACCAAATTGAATTATACCCCAATAAAGTCAAATATTTCTTTATGGTTGCACACTTGGAATTTATTTGCAAATAAAGCAATGGAAACAGTAAATAGTTTTGAAGCTTCTTGCTTAAGATTTATTCTGCATACACTTGGGATATACATTTGGAAAAACCTCTTGTCTGATTTTGAGATAACGGAAGAAAGTAATCGGGAACCTTTTGAAGTTTCTTTAAGTGTTACACCATTATCTTAAACATCCTTCTACATATTGTTAGCCCTCATGGAGAGAAAAAAATAGTAAGACCAAGAGGCTGTCTCTTGGCTGGCGGCAGTGGAATCAGTAAGATACTGATATACAGTATAAGTAGCATATCACTGGAACATTGTTTTGCATCGGTTAGGGCAACTTGGAATTTACCTGTCTAGTCAGTTACCAATCTGTGTTTATTGTTTATATTTTTTGAATATCATTTGAATATTGCCTTATAAAAAAGTACTGTTAAGCAGTTTCAGAAACAAATAGGAAATACAGGTAGAATAGTTCTTTTGAGAACCACAGGTATTGGAATATTTTTATAGTCCTATCTTTAATAAAAGGATCATTTTTCTTTTCAGCATATGTAAATACCTCAGGATTTTTCTTTGTTTACAAAACACATTATAAAAGATGTTTTTTTTTTTTTTTTTTTTGTCCAGTATGGAAAAGTTAAAAATAACCTCATTTCCTTTTCAAACGACTTTTGAAGCCATTATATGCATGCCTACACATACATAGTTTCATATATACGAATAAATGCACTCTTGAAAATGTATTGTTCAAATGAGAAGTGAGCAACTCTACTGTTTCATATCCGATCAAAAACCAGCCTCCTGGAAAATTAGACAGTTGGGCCTCTTCTGCCAGCGACAGGTAATTTTATTCTCCAAACAATGGATATGATGTTGTATGGACTAGTGCTGCCCTATGTAAGGTAATTTTGCATACCAGTGGAATAATCGCATGCAGCAGGTTTGTTATTTCAGCACGCGGCTGTCTTCGAACACTGACTAAAGAATTTTATATTGTAGATCGAAATCTTTGTTTGGCGAAGCTTACAGACGCATAGATTTAGCTAAACAATGGCAAAGATGGAAAGTTTTCTTGCTGAAAACTTTTGTGACAATTTGTTTCATGCGATACTGTTTTCTACTTATTCATATTAAACGTTGCATAATTCTGCAGTCTTTCTTGCTCAGTGTCCTCTCCAGAAAATAATACTTTCAGAACCGCGGAAAGGAGTACATAAAAATTGGAGAGTAGTTATTATTATTATTTTTTTAAGGTCTTTTACGTTAGTATAGTATTCGCAAAGACCTGGGCTCGGACTGCATTAAAGATCGGAGGATTTTTTAAAGACCTTTTCATTTGGAACGGGGAATTGGAGTTTATCCTTTGAATTATTCCGTGTTTCTTATCCGACACGACAAACGTTCTGTTCGTGAACCCACTTTCAGACCATAATACAGAAAAACCATATCAACTGGATCACTATATCCAAAGTACTGTAGTTGTGTATGCAACAAAACAATCAACAAAACAATCAGAAATATATAAGCGAGGTTGCCAAAATCTTGTTAAATTTTAATTTTCTGATTTGATTTTCTTAATCTGTTGGTTTTAATTAATATACAAGGTTTCATGAGAATGTTAATATTCTTCGATGTAATTCCCTGCTGCAACTACATACCTGTTCCATCATCCCTGCCAGTGATCAAAACATTTTTGGAAGTCTTCTTTTTTGTGAATGCTTTTAGACTGTTCACCATTTGAATGGAGTTTTTGAATCGACGCAAATCATTATCTTTCGTGCCTTCTTTTGAATTTAGGGATAGCCAAAAGTCTTGTAGGTCCAAATCAAGCGAAAGAAGTGGGTGCGGCACGACAGGAATGTTTTTATTGGTAAAAATTACTGAATTGCGAGTGGCACGTGACACTGCGCACTGTCGTGGTGAAGGAGCCAACCATTTCGGTAATTTACGGGCAGTTTTCAGTGTATTGCGTCTCTTCACTGTTTTAAAAGTTCTTGGTAGTAGGTCGCATTAACAGTGACAACTCACGGGACGAATTCTGATAACACCATCCATTTTGGTCAAAATCAGCATGACTATATGATTTTACCTAGCGCGCCTTTATTGGCTTTTTGACGTTCTTTTTGTGGCTTTGAACTTTGGTCTGTGGGTCATATCCATGCATCAAATTCATCCGCTGTTGTAATTTTTATTAATGCAGATTCCGACACATGCTGCTCGAACAACTCAGATGAAATGAGGATTCGATTCTGTCTGAGACCTCTAATGAGAATGCGTGGAACAAACTTTGCGCTCATTTGCCTCATGCCCAAATCTACAATCAAAAATGGTCTGAACCGAACGAAATTAAAGGCATAGCTCCAGCAATTTCTGGAAGTCATCGATCTAATCGAACGATGATGCTGACTTAATTGATTGTTTTTATTTTGTTTCGGGATGTTGACGAGTGACCGCTTATTTTTTTCATCTCCAAGCAAAAAAATTTTCCCTCATCACATGAAAGTATCCCCCCCCCCACCCGTTTAATATATTATCTCCGTAAAGATTGTTCATGTGTTTTTGGGGCTGACTTTCTAAGTTTACAACAAAATATAATGTTCCCTCATTCAATTTCGTAATTTTTAATGTATGCGACAAATTTTCCGATAGACAGGTGCGAACCAAGTTAAAACTTGGTGTACGCATGTCAGGACACGGAGTTGTCAGGCCTCGATTAAAAGAGTATAATAAAATGGCAAGTGTGTGTGTACGCGCGCGCGCGCTTTGCCTGGTAAACATTTATCATGCCTAAAATAAATTCTTAATAGACGTATCAGTTTTTAAATAAATCTAAATTAATAATTACAGTTTTTTTTATATAAATTAAAGTAAAATGTAAAAATAAATGTAGTAATTCAATCACGGGACTTAACGTTCACTAGAGTTGAATCTTCATTAGAAGGAATTTCAAATCCTCCGGTACAGCGTTTTCCAAACTGTGGCATGCGTACGCCTTGGGATCAGTTAACCAGTTCCAGAGGGTCCGCGAAACGTTCAGAAGAGGTATCAAGTAACGTGTTATATATATATAGGGGTCAGCAAACTTTTTGATTTTTGAACGAGTTTGTAGAACTCAGTAGTTTAGGAGCCGCTGCTCCAGGGTCCTGTCTTAACTTCGCCACTCCATATTATGTTTAATTTGCAGTGGATATGCATTAATTTCATTATTGAACTTGTAAAAGCAGAACGCAGTTATTACAAATTTGGCTTAAAAATCGTACCAAGCATCCTTGTGATATGTGATGACTCACTCATTTGTGTTTCGCGCGTCTTATTTCAAGTAAAAGCATTTCTGCTAATGGAAGACCGGTACATAGACTTGTTTCAAGGTTAGCCCCCCCCCAACAGTTTTTGAACATTTAAAAACCAGCACGTCTGGCACTCCTAGACTGAATTTTACGTACTATATGCAATACTTGCATTAGTCATTTGAAGTGTGTTGTAAGTGCCAATTCACACATTGGTATGACTTCATTTAAAGGTACTTCGTAGGGCACTAACATTTGCCAAGAAATTAGCACACCATTTTGACATTCACCATTACTCTGGTTATTCAGGTATTCAGTTATTCTATCAAGTGTGTAAGTTCTCCCACGACCTGGAACAGGTCCTGTGAATTAGTGTAACAATTGGCATTGAGCCATACGTTCAATTTCATGGTATTAGCATTAGTAGAGACATATGATGCAAGAAAACAAGCTTATACAGCACCAGCCAAAAAAAAAAAAAAAAAAACGCCTCTTCATTTCACCCATCCATTCACTCCGAATGTTTGTCTAGTTCTGCCTTTATTTAAGCTGTCAACTTCCACAACGACAGATGGAAGTTTGTTCGAGCAATCAATCACCCGCTGGCTAAAGGCAAATTTCCGCACATCTATTCTACAACTGTCTTTCCTCAATTTGAATGTATATCCCCTTAGGCGATTAATCTGGGCAAGAGGAAGAATCCCATCAGCATTGAGCGTGCTCAAATCATTTAAGGCCCTATACACCTCAGTCAGATCACCTCGCAGGTGACTAGTCTCCAGACACTGCAATTTGCAAAACTTAAGCCTTTCTTCGTAAAAGCAACGCTTTGTTCCGTTCACCAATCTCATTGCCCTTCTCTGTACTCGTTCCAGCAGCTCTACATCCTTACTAAAAGGAGGCCTCCAGACGACCTGTATACAGTACTCAAGGTGTGGCCTGACCATTGCCTTATACAAGGGGATAATCACCTCCTTATCCCTGCTAGAAAAATTCCTGCATATCATTGACAAGACATCATGAGCTACTCTTGCAGATTGTCTGCACTGCTCAGAAAACTTCATATGTGCCTGCACAATTACCCCCAAGTCGTGGTTGGCGCATTATAGCCTAGGTTGCTGTTGCGCCAGTAAACCCAAAATCAAATCAAATCAAATTCCCTAGGGTTTTTCATTCTCCACTACCCTGAGTATAGTACCACACAGTTAATATGCTGCTCTGGGGTTTCTGCTACCGATGTGCAGTACTTTACATTTGTCAATGTTAAACTTCAGTTACAGCCTCTCAGCCCATGTGCTCAGTTTTTCTAGCTCCTGCTGCAGTAGCGTACTGTCATTAACAACCCTTCCAGCATGCATGTCGTCTGCAAACTTGGACGTTAAGCCTGATATACCTTCATCAGTATCGTTAATAAATACAGAAAACTACAGTGGGTCCAACACTGAACCCTGGGGGACTCCACTAATAACATTTAGTTCACGAAGAGCAGTATCCATTGATTACCACTGTCTTCTCGCACTCAACCATCCCTTTATCCATAGCAGCAAATTTCTCTTAATGCCATGCTGCTCCAAATTGTACAGTAGTCTTTCAGGTGCAACAGTATCAAAAGCTTTCCTAAAATCCAAGTATATGATATTAAAATAATTTTTTGCATCCAGTTCCTTTGTGACCACATCGTAGTATCCAATCAAATTGTTCAGATAAGACTTCCCCTTAACAAATCCAGGCTGTGTCTGAACTATAGCTGCAGCCTTGTCTAGATGATCCTGCATTACTTCTTACGTAGCAAATCATTATTTATATCCTTAGCAAATCAGCGATTGAACGTTATTTTTGCCTCGACTTTCAGATACTCGAAGATGAAAAATAACATTGAGATCCGCAAGTTTACTCTAATTGAGCAATATATGAAGAAATGGCGTTCTAATTATTTTTATTATATTTATAATGAAAATATTTTTTAGTGCCCGGTCGACATCCCTTATTATTAGAAGTCTTGTTTGAACGAAATAGTTTTGACGACAATTTCAGTGCAGCGAATTGCTTCAAGGTCCACATATTCCTAAAGTGTATTGGTTTACAACAAAATAACTTAATTGTAAAATTATGAATGTCACTTTTGTAGCCCATATTGTAAATACGGCTACCAGAGCAATTATTTTGGAGGAGGAAAAAAGCTTAGAAAGATGCCCCAAAAGAATTCGTACCCAGTACTATGTTTCTACTTTTTTGAATGATTATGCTTTTGATTTTATTTTTATGTTATTTTTTTATTTTATTATTTTTTTCTAACGCGCTTGTCCGCTCGCCCGTCCTCATGTAATAATTCAACTCTTTTGGATGGATTTTGATAAAATTTTATATTTGAGGCTTTTAAAAAGATTTGTTCAGCCATCCCAAATTTAATTAAAAATCTGTCCAATAAAATTCCGACAATTATTATTTATTTATTAGTATTATTTTTCTTCTTCTTCTTCTTCTTCTTCTTTATTATTATTATTATTAGTTCAAGCATCACATAGGCTATCCATACGCCGTATATTGTAGCTGAAGCACTGGATATTGTTTGTTGCCATGGCGACATTGTTTGTTGGCGCATAAAAGTCGCATTTTGCTTGTTTACACACACACACACACACACACACACACACACACACACACTTGTTTTTATATACAGGGTGATTCACTACCAGTGCGACAAACTTGCAGGAGGTATAGGATGCACAAAGACGAATCGGAATCACATAGCATTGCAGGGTCTGAAATGCCTTCGTCATGCGGTAGAGGACGTTGAACGGGAGGTCGCGTGAACAGCGATCCCGCTGGGTCAGCATTTGCGAACCGGTTCCCGAGGCAGTAGGATGGACGAGTATTCAAACGTTGAACTGGCCGACATGCACCTCGTGTATGGAGCTGCGGACTGTAACGGACGCGCCGCTCTGCGCTTGTACCAGGAACGTTTCCCGTACAGGCGTGCTCCTAATCATACGATTTTCGCACGTGTGCACTGGTTACATGAGACTTCGTTTCACGAGAGGTACCATGAATCGAGAGCGAACGACGAGGAGGCCAGACAATGAGGAGAATGTCCTACGTCTTGCAGAAGGCAATCCGAGTAAGAGTTTAGGCCTGACGTAGCCCAGTGGTCAGGAGCGAGAGTGCATAGCACGCGTTCCTTGAGTGGACCGGGGTTCAAGCCCGTGACTACTAAAATACGATAAATATTTGTATTGACGATTTATTGTAAACTCTACTGACTTGGTTGTCGTGCCGGAGTATAAACAGAAAATTTATTTTTTTATTTATTTACTCGAGCGATAGGCTAACGATTGGGTATTTCCCAATCCACTGTATGGAGGATACTGTCAACAAACCAAATGAGTTCATACCATCTGCAACGCGTCCAATCATTGGAGCCTGCGGATTATCCTCTCCGGAGGACTTTTGCTACTTGCGAACCGTTTCTTCAACAGAAACGGTTCGCAAATGCTGATTTCCAGCGGGATCACTGTTCACGCGACCTCCCGTTCAACGTCCTCTACCGCATGACGAAGGCATTTCGGACCCTGTAATGCTATGTGATTCCGATTCGTCTTTGTGCCCCCTACACCTCCTGCAAGTTTGTCACACTGGTAGTGAATCACCCTGTATATAATTACGAAATGTAATGCACTGTGTACATTAACTGACTTGTTTTTTAAACCCTGTGATATCCGCATTTTCCAGTGTGCTAATTTTGGATTTAACTACTGATTCGGGGAAAAGGAAGTTAAACATTAAAAACAATATAATTGACATTTATATATGTAAAAAGTAATAAGTTGTCTCCACTGTACGGTATTTCTTATAAATAAAGTATGCCTTCTAAACTCTGAAAAAAAAAAAAAAAGTTTATTTCCTTTTATTTCGTCTTGTATTGATTTCGAAGTAGACATATTTAGCATTAGCGTTAGCCATATGTGCAAAGAAGCCCTAGGTTTTTGCTGACCGACCAAAAAATGAAATATCTGGTGTCGCTCCCAATAACAACCCCCCCCCACACACACACGCTAGATGCCAAAGGTATACAGGTCGACCACCATATCTAGATGAAGATGAGAAGTAGATATACTGAACGCACTTCATCGAATGTGCCACAGGATAAAGTCAATCGCGTTCAGGCTTTAGACAGGAGGAGGAGCGGGGATCGGTTCGAAAAGTCGTCTCCCTGGGAACAGAGTCGTGCAAGTGACTCTGTCTCCAGTATGACTACCACATGGGAAGGCAAGACCATCCAGTCCAATCAACTGGAAGTGCTAACTGCTCCAGTGACCACCCAGGAAGGAAGAAAAAGCCAACGATGAAGTGGAGTGCAAAATGAATGCGTTCATGTGCGAGCATACTACAAAGTAACGAGGCTAGAGACAGATATGACAAGATGAAGCTACTCACCAAGTGGTTGGAACTGTTCCAAACTGTTCAGGTCAACAGCGAATAATAGACCAGAGACGGGCCATCGCGGCGCCTCCGTAGCCAGGTGGGCAGGAATAGCAGTGCGTAGCACACGCTTCTTGATCAGACCGGGGTTCGAGCCCGTGACCACCAAATACGGAGGATGCGGAAAGGTCGGGGAATGACCACCGCATATCCCCGGAGCAATATGGCCTTAGTTGCTAATGCTCCTAAAAACCAAATAACAAACAAACAAACGCAAACGGACCATCGCCACGAAGAACTTGACAGCTCCTGCAATCATGGAAAAAATCAAGAAAGATGTGAGCGAGCAACTACAGAGAAGAGCAAAGGAATACGGATACAACCGAACCAGAACTGGAGGAACAACAACAATTAATGGTGTTCAATTAAGAACTATAACCTGGAGCAGCCGAAGTGGAAACAAACGAGGTCGCGATATCCAGAATAGAAGGCGGCCCTAGCAGAATTCGATGGAATAGACCCCACAGAGGCCCGCACCATACGGGAGCATAGACGCAACAGGATCTTCTGGCAGTCACAGACCGCCTCAGTCGGCGAATAATACCAGAACCTCAACAACGCACTAGCACTAGATACTATCCGCACAGCCATATACTGTACCGCAGTAGCAACCACCAGGATGAACGGAAGAGAAACTAGAGAAAAAATAAAGCAAAAGGCAAGGGAACACCAGCCTAGGAAAGAAGGTTACAGCAGAAGAAAGAAGAGCTAAGTGAAAATAGGTCAACTGACCGAGTATTGGATAACAGAAGTAAGAATCTGATCAGGAAAGTGAAAACCATCGTGAAGAAAGAAAACATTCATAGCAAACATGAGACCTATAATCAGAGGATCGAAGAATACCCGGACACTCAAGCAGAACCTCCTTGCACTCAGCAAGAGACTTCACTGATATTGGGAGAATGCCCAGAGGAAATCAGATAATCGGATACTTAAATGAAAACCAAAGGGCCTTCTACAATAACATTGGACAACAGGAGAGAGAGAGACTGGAGGAGTTCTGGAGTTTCTGTGGAGCAGGAAAATTAGCCCCAACGGCTGTATCCCCTGGACAGACCTAGAACGGAAAAAAACCGAGGACGTACAAGAGATTACATAATGCGAGATTTGGGAGGAAGAAGTACAACAGTCCCAGAACTGGCAACTCCCAGGAATATATAACATCCAAGTCCTGGTATAAGAACTTCAGCTGCACTAGCAAAGCAGTTCAACCAGGTGATAAGGCACCCTGACACAATCCCAGAGTCTCTGATTCAGAGAATTGCATGTCTGAAGACTAAGGACAACGACTCCTTTAACCTGGCGAAGTACAAATCGATCACCTCTCTCCCAACAATATACAAAATCGTGACCAGCTGCATAAATAAGATCTCAGGCCACTTAGAGAGCCAGAACATCATGGCCGAGCAGCAGATGGGATGTAATCAGATGTGCAAAGAGCAGTTGATCATTGACGCGGCAGTTATGGAGCAGGCCTGCAAGAAACACCACAACTTGTACACAGTGTACATCGACTACCGCAGGGCCTTCGACTCCGTGCCCCATAGCTGGCTGATGCGGACACTGAAGACTACAAAGTCAACCCGACACTGACACGCTTCCTAGCTTCTCGGCCTTTTGGCAAAGATCAAAGTGACATTCTTCTTAGAAGTAACCATAGAGAAATGGAGGACCACCATCAAGGTCGAGAATATGACGACTATACCGATGCCCGTCAGAAGAGTAATCTTCCAGGGAGATGTTCTGAGCCCACTATAGTTCTATCTAGCACTGAACCCACTGTCCACCGTCCTCAATAACAGCAAGTACGGATATATACTCTAAAAGAAGGGAAGAAGTATTTGTACACCCTCTCTCACTTGATGTACATGGATGATATCAAACTCTATGCCACAACCGAGAATAAACTCCAACAGCTACTCCGGATCACCGGCGAGTTTAGCACTGACATCAAGATGCAGTTTGGCTTAGGCAAATGCAAGATCCATGGAATCCAGTCGGCCGAAACTACTAGCTGAAGGCTGGCGGAGGGATTGAAGCCATAACAAAGGGAGAGACCTTACAAATATCTGGGGATGGTGCAGGCTTACCAGTTAGAACACACGGAGATCAATGCGCGCCTGACTGAGAAATATACAATCAGAGACTGAGGAGCCTGCTAAAATCAAAACTGAATGGTGGGAACATGGCCACAGCCATAAACACCTACGCAGTCCCGGTGCTAACGTACTCCTTCGGGATTGTAGATTGGATCAACATCGAGCTGGAGATCACAAGAAAGACAAGGACAATGCTGATCAATAGCCACCAACACCACCCGAAATTGGCCATCTAGAATTTGATCATAGCTCAGAAAGGAGAGGGGAGGAGTTAAAGTGACCTCACTGAACAACAGAAGGCGATTAAGAAAATGCGGGATTACTTCCATGAAGATGCAGTGTCAATCACTCAAGCCATAAGAAAGATAGACAAATGGCACACATCGCTTTGCATCCAGTTTCTGGGATCCTTCTTAAGGATTCCAGCGTGACAGATGACACAGCCCTCATGGGTAGCACAGTTGATAGAATCGTCATCCTCCCTACACCGAGTGGAAAAGACCTGTTTTCGAGTCCTGTCGATAACGAGAGGAATTTTTATTGGACTTTTTCACAACTTGGCTGAGTTAGACGGTCTCAGGCGAGGGTAGCATGGTCAACCCCCATAAACTCGGATTTTTCGTCCAGCAAACAAAAAATCGACCACTCAACACATGCAATTTACAGACAGTATATATGGATCAATATGGCTTTAATCACAATGCTCCTAAAACACAGCAACAGATGATACATAACGACGATGCCATTTGGCCCCAGAAATAATCTAGCACATCACAGATGATCACCCAGACAGAGTACACTCGCAGACACGACCAGGTCTCCATCAGAAGCTAGCGAAAAAATACCAGTTGCTCAAAGAAAGTGTGCCGTATTGCAAGTACGAATCGCAGGCCGTACTAGAGACCCCTACTCACAAATTATACTTGGACCGTACGATAATAACGTACAGGACAATTCCGCAGAACAGACCAGGCATAACCCTCATCGACAAGAAGGAAAAGGCCACTTACCTGATCGACGTAGCGGTTTGCAGCAACCCCAGAAAAACGAAGAAAAGATCAGGAAATGCATAGACCTAAGACAGGAAGTCAAAGAAATGTGAAATATGCAACAAGTAATGTCCACCCCGATCACCGTGTCAACAACTACTGTGGTGACTGAGAGCCTCGCAGAAATAATGATTATTTCGCATTAATTTTGCAGCGATATACCTTAGAACGAAATTTTGGTACAAGGAAATAATTTCGTATACCTCTCCCCTCCCGAGATGTTCGTTGTAAGAGGAATTCATTGGTTGCTTTCTTGAGTCTCGGGGGGGGGGGCTGTAGTGGAGGGTGTACGCGGGTTATAAGCGAATTCGATTATTAAGTGATATGCACAGTATACTCTTTTATTTTCGTAACATTCATAGAGTATACCTTCTGCTAATTTTACGACTATAGCACATGCCCACCACTCTACTTTTGAGTTGCACTGTATTAAAAACTACTGATGATATGGAGACCCTTAAATCATTATACACTTGATGTTTTGTCATAGTTCAGGTTAATATTTTACATATTTATTGTTCGGCCCTTGCTTTCTTTTGATGGCGTGTAAACCAAAATCACTTTATTGGAAAAGTTCAGCACCCTCTGTTTTTTGTTTGTTTTTTTTTTTTTTCTCTCTCTCTTCCCCCCCCCCCCCCCCCAAGAAAGGCTCGTAGTATTTTTCTTCACATATTCCTTCCCCATACATCTTCAGTTTTTGGGATCTACATTAGCGAAAATAACAGTTCGCCAGACTGCTCTCGCTAGCACGCAAGGTGAGTTGAATGCGCGTGTTTGTGACATACGAAAGTTTTTTTTTGTTTTTTTTTTCCTTCTTTCCTGGGGAATGGAACATTGGCTCCATTTCATAATGGAAACGGAGTGTTTGTTTAGAGATTTAATGTATAGCTGTTGATTGTATTCGCGTGGGAGAAGAAAAAAGGTACGTTCTGTTGGATCGTTGCCCTTAACCTGCACGCGGTTGTTGTAGGAGGTACTGAGGAAGGTTTTTTTCTTTTTATGTGTGTTTGAAAACGGAACTGTGAGCAAACGCAGTAAGTGGTCAGTACTTCAGCTGACTTTTAATGCTTCTTGGAAAAATCATTATGTGCACTCTCCCCGTAATGTGGGGTAAGCTTTGCTGTTTTAATGCGTTAATCCTGAATGTGTATATGATGGAAACTTATAGCTGTATATTGCGAAATGAAGTGAGGAAACCATTTACTAGAAAATATCCATACGAAAATGCCAGTCATTTAATTTCTTAGCTTTTTCGAGTGAAAATCTTTATACACTTTCAAACTGGAACTATGTCAAGAACATTCAAAATGAGAAATGAAAATGGGCGGGTGGTCTGTGTTGCGTACATCTTTCGTCTTATTTTGTAAACACCGTCGGATGTTTACCGAACCTTCTGAGTCATTAAATGTCCCTCTTATAAATTTGTCTGAAGTCAGTTGGAATGCTTCGGTGTGTAACTAGTGAAATACGGCAGTTTTCTTCTCCGTTCGTATAGTTTTGAGTTTCTCGGTGATGTAATAGATACTTCGTGGTAAACGTATGCTGGGCAGAGATGTATGTTTTTATTATACCTAATATATCTTTCACCTTAATAAAGAGAAATAAAAAAAAACCCAGACTGTCTTTGCTAAAGAAAAAGATATGGTGTGTTCCATTAAAAAAAAAAAGTTGTGAACGTCATTAAGATTAATGGAAAATCATAAATTTTAAAACATTTTGATCTGATCTGAGCTTCGAAGTCATACTTTAAAAAGCTGCATTCCTAAGTATGTCTAAACATATTAATGAAGTAGGACATAACGGCACTTCGCTGAGCACAAGAGGCTAAACCAGTTCATCCAATGTACCACCAACACGTAACACGTATAATCATTAATTTAATTTTGTTTGATTCAAGTTACTGTTATGCAATATCGCGCCGGACATTTTGTTTATGGTGGGGGGGGGGGATGTGCGTTTCGAATTGAAAGCTTTTACAAGCGTGTACATGTGACGGTACAATTATATAATTCAGAAAATGTTTTTTTTTTGGGGGGGGGGTGTCTTAATTTCAACTACCCTGTCTCCTGTAGATGCGTCTATGGTGCTGTGTTTCGTTAGTTTTGTATCGCTTTTCCGCTTTGTTTTGGTGCTAAGTCCTCTATAATCCTCTTTATTAATAAACCCCTGGAGCTCTAAAGTAACGTTTTCGGATGACGGCACACGCTTTTCTTTCACCACCTTTTTGCGATTTCTATCCGTAATTGTGGTTTTTTTTTTTTTTTTTTTTCACCCTGATCGTTTGCACACACCTATAATGCCCTCCATCTTTTCACTTCATGGGCTGTGACTTTGAATTGCAAACGTGTGCCTGTTGCACGCAATGACCAATTGCTTGGCATCCTACGATTTAGCTTCTGCAACTATTTAGTATCTGGCCGCACAACTCACTTTGCTTGTTCGTGATATATTTTCTATTCCTTGCGTACTTTTAAACCTATTCCTCCTCTGCATATACTTTTGGTAGGATAGTATGTGTAAACCTAAAACAAATGTGTGCCCCTATCATAAAGAAGGCAGATTAATGAATTTAGTAACATACAAAGAAAAACAACTTGAAAGGGTGAATGAAAACAAGTTTCTCGGAATCTGGCTAGATGATAAGCTAAGTTAGGTAAAACAAATGATAATCCTACGAAAGAAAACTTCGTTACTAGGGGGAATACTCGCCAGGGCCTTTGCATGGATGTCTCCTTCCCTTCTCAGACTAGTATTCCTTTCTTTAATTCAGCCGCACCTCACCTATGGAATTATCTCATGGGGTACCACCAGCCAAGAAAACCTTGCGAGAATCAACTCCATTCTCAATCGATGCGTTCGTTCAATTTTGGGCCTTCTCTGGAACGCATCGGTTAGTTCGAGATACAAGGAAGTGAGACTCGTCAGCATCTACCAACTGCTAAGGAAAGCCGAGGCCGTCTTTGTTTACAATGCTTTGAAGACACCAGACTTTTACCCTCTCTTCAGATCCTTTTTCATAACCATAGAAGAAGAAATATCGTACAATCTAAGAAATGAAGCAAACCTGACGGTTCCACTTTTCAGAAAAGCCATAGGTCAGAAAAATATAAAATACAGAGGCGCTAAAACCTGGAACAAACTTTCTGCAAAAATCAAAAATGCCACTTCACTAAACCGATTGAAGAAACTTCTAATTGAACACATCACCAGGGATGTCTGATTCAAATTACCTTCCACTCAACTTCTGGATTTTAACAACACCGAAGAAATCATTACCAACATGGAAATAATGTACGAATGTTACAGGAAGCAGTTGGCAAATAGTTTGTAAATTTCTGTGCATATATCTCATCATTTTTCTTTTCTCTCATCATTTAATTGTGAAAATGTTCACAATGATATTATAAGTAGTGATGGTTTACGAAGTCTTCTGTAAAGAAATGTACAAAAAACTCCAATTTGTCTTTTCTGTTCAACATTACCTGTACAATTTCAGAACTGTATATTTTTAATGTTATTCACATCGTTTTTTAAGGGAACACCCCCTAAAAAGCCATTGGCTTATATATTCTCCCTCCCTTTTTTCTGTTATCTCCCAAAAAAAGTAACGTAAAATAGGGATAAATAAATAAATTATTATTATTACAATGGGAATTGCCCCTACAGCGCCCTCGTTGGGAAGCACAGTTGGTAGAATCCCTGTTCTCCCCACACCGGGAGGACAGGGATTCTACCAACATTCGAACTTATATGGAAAATACCTCAGTTCGAATCCCATCAATGACACGAGGAATTTTTATGGGGCTTTTTCACAATATGTTCGAGTTAGTCAGTCTTAAGCGAGGATAGCACGGATTTTTTTATTCCGGAAACTTGGGTTTTTCCTCCAGAAAATCGACCATAGAACACATGCAGTTTACAGACATATTACACTGTTCGGCAAAATTAACTCGTGCAGCTTACGATGAAGCGGGACAAAATTTGGTATGGTGATATACCATAGAATAACGATGAAATCAGGAGACAACAAGAAACTTTTTGACAGGAATAAGGGACATTTGTAGGGATTGTATAAGAATTACCAAAAAGGTCACATTACAGAATCGATACAAGATGCTCGAAAATATGGTCATGACATCAGTACGGCATATGATCCCCTCCAACGGCTAGACAGGCCTGACAGCGTAGAACCCAGTTCAATATATCTATAAGATTATATGGCAACAAATCCCATTCTTCCACCAGCGCAGACCTTAGCTCATCAAGTGACCGAGGAGTTGGCTTGCAATGCGTTGTCCAAGGGCGTCCCACACGTGTTCGATCTGATTTAAGTCTTGTGATCGTGCTGGACACGTTGGATATCATCAGTTTCAAGATATTCTTCCACCACTTGAGCTATATGTGCAAGTGCAATGGCGTTGTCCTGCACGAAAAGAAAATCTGAGCCAACCGCACCCCTAAAAAGTCGCACATAGGGTTCGAGGATCTGGTCTCAGTACCTCTGCGCAGTTAACGGTCTCCCTATCAAAAACATGAAGAGGAATGCCGTAGTTGATCGTTATTCCGCCCAACTCGAGAACACCGTTTCCACAGAAATTGTCCCTTTCTCTGGTGTTGGAGGGATGGTACTGCATTTTTCGTTGTCTCCAGATGAAATAACGTCTAGAATCTGTTTGTAAGCTAAATTAGGACTCCTCAGAGAACAGAATTCCCGTCACCACCAAATACGGAGGATGCGGAAAGGTCAGGGAATGACCACCACATATTCCCGGAGCAATATGGCCTTAGTTGCTAATGCTCCTAAAAAAAAAAAAAGAACAGAATTGTACCCCATTTGCAAGGGCTTCATGTCACATGTTCATGGCACCAGTTTCGACGAATTCGGTGGTGGTTTAGGGGTTAATGGGATACAAACCACTGGCTTCCTTGTGTAGAGTCCACGAATTGAGCCGTCTTAACACAGTCAGGTTTGGAATGTTTTCACCTATGGATGTGAAAACATTTCCAATGACTGTTGATGAGAGGACGTCGTAGGGTTCCTTCTTGCTGTTAGAGCCAGATAGCGGTCTATTCTTGTTGACGTAGCCCTCAAGCGACCTTGGCTAGCTCTTGGAATGGATTTTGTCTCCTGAAACTGCTTCCACATGTATGTAATGATGTGTAAGGTGGCTCCCAGACTTTCGTCCGTCTCCGCCCGTGTATACTGTAGTGATGCAGATCCTCTGCAAGGTGGGCCTGTAAAAGTATTAATGTATATATGTTAGTATGCGTAGTGTATTATTCTGATTTTGACTGTGCTAACCGCTCAAAAATCCGCATCCATCGGCAGAAGTAGTGCAAAGAACTGTCAAAAAAAAAAAAAAAAAAAAAAAGATGACTTGCCATCCTAAGTTTCTGGAGTTAATAAAAAACAACGGGAATAAAGTGATATGGTCGCAACCCCGTGTTTTTATAGGCATGAATAATTTGCATAATGTGTGGCTCTGTATATTTCTAGATTCGATTGTAGAAATCGATTTGTAGATCAATTTCTATTGAGTACTCGGAATTCGAATGCAGAATGCCTATTATATCAAATATTCGCCTTTGGTGACATTGTTCACAATAAAATATTCATGAAAAACATTTTGTTCTGTTGATTTTTGCCGAGCAGTGTAATAATCCGGCGCAATATTGCTAAGTTGCTGATGCTCCTAAAACCCAACAGCAACAACAGACCTTCCACCAATGATGTTATCATTGTGTTATTACTTATTGTCCTCCCTTTATATGGTGACTGTGCACTTATTCGTAATTAGGTTTCTAGTGTTTTGTTTTAGGATGTGACTACTCTTTTTCATCACAACTTTGGTAAATGCATCACGTAAAATAAACAGTATTTCCCTATAGATAAAAAATATTTCTCAGTAGGGAAGTACCGGAAGGCATTTAAAATAGACTAATGGAGCGGCTCTGTGTTCTATTTTGAAGAGGGGATGAAAATGGAGGGGGGACTCGTGACGTTCATCTAAACGGATTAGCTAATGGTTGGCTACTGCACAAAACACAAACAAGTTTTTCTTTTTATCTTTTTTTACTCTCTGGTTGCAATCTTAGAAGTTGTAAATATCAATGAAAGTAATTACACGATCCACTAGTTACAAGAAACTTCCATGTACAACAAGGTTTCTGCTAGCATAGTAATATCGGTCGAATTAACGACAGAAGAGGAAGTTTTATGCTTAAGAAAAATAAAATTAAACTGACCGCATGCTAAAATAAAAAAAAAAGGAAAGAAAAACGTTGAGATAGAGGAACATGCACACTGTGGAGTCGAATGTGTCACGAAAGACGTGAATTAGTAGCTCTGTTTAATGCGTCGGTAGAAAAAACGAACATGCGCAAATGCCAAACTTCCTGAAATCCTTTTAGAACTGTTCTTGTTGGGACTAGTCAATAACACCCCACGCAATATTTTAGAATATGCGGTTTTTACGATTTTGTTGATTTATTACGCATATATGCATGTGTTTTTTGTTACTGTGACGTAGTTCACTTTGATTCAGATTTCGTGAATCATTTAAGTCGTTTTCGCTGTTGGGGGTTTTACAAGTCATTTCAAGCTTTATGAGAAACAGTTTAGACACGGTTTATGATTGACAGCGGTAACACCAGTCGAAATAACGGACGTAGCTTTTCAGGAAGTTTCTGTTCCCGTTAATTTTAAGTTGTTTTCTCAGAGGCGTACAAAACGAAACAGCTGAGCGACTGAGCTTTGTAAAGTAGTATATGCGGGGAATATCATACTAATTCTTTCCTTCCTTCTACTTGATGCATAATGCTTTAAATAGTACGAATAGTTTTATGAATATAACTGCTGGCTTCTTAATTACTATTCAGACTGGTCTCCGTCACATTATAGTGGTTTCGCCGTCACTAGTTTGGAGAGGTCTCGGTTCGATTCCCGTCGATGACCGGAGGAATTCCTAAAGTCCTCTTTAGTCGAGGCTGTAATTAGATAATCTCGGTCAGAAGAAGTAGCAATTTTCCCCCGTGAATTATTCTGGGGTTTCAGCCTGCAGAACATGTAAATCGGCCCACGAACACATCTTAATGCAGTATGCATTAAGATGATGGGCTGATCAAGATCAAAAATAATCTTTATAAATTTCACATCACTAGACATAATTCAACCATGCCTAAAATCTTTGTTAAAATAACAAATTATAGTTTGTTTGCATTATCGATGCTTGCCACCCTCTGCACCTTTTAAAAAAAAAAAAAAAAAAAGTATTAATTTTATAATTCATATTATACCGCAACAAATTGTTCTGCAAAGAAATTGTCTTCTGAGTTTTATACATCATTGTTTTTTTTTCCCTTCTTTTCTTTAGAAGAAAGGAAAAGGAAAGAAACCATAGTTACTAGACGTTAGCGAACGTTGATCAGAAAAATGATCATTTTAAATATACCGATAAACAGTAATGTTTAAATCAGGGGTGGGCAGAATGATACTGGCCAGATGTTTTAACCAGTCCTTCAGCGACGTTCAGATATTAATCCGCTGCTTCCTCTCAGAGGAGAAACTCCATGATGGTTTAGTACGAAAATATAAACTAATCTAAAAATTTTAATACAGGAGTTCTCAAATTAAGGGTCGCGGTCCCCATTAGGAACTTAGAGGGTTTTTTTTTTTTGATCAGCTTTAAATTTGTTTGATTTATTTCCAATGAAACTTTTATTTTATAAAGTTGTAAGGTTCTATCATTGTTTTATTTGGTATGTAGATTAAAATTTAGTTATTAAAATTAGTATATTAATTTTTTACCCAACCCTGAACCAGATGAAATCATTAATTTTATTCATGTAGGGTCACACGTATTCATTTATTATTTTAGGGGATCGCGATATCGCAAAGTTTGGGAAGAGTCCTTAATGAATTTTATTGGATTGTTTCCTTTTATATTTCTTCTAAAAACGAACCCTTTTGTAAAACCAAATTTTGTTTTCTTTATAAAAGTAAATAAATGATGGTTCTCTGACCCTCCATGTAATTGTTGATCTGCTTTAATCAGAGAACAAAAGCGGGTTATTTCATTTTATTTTATTTTTGCAGTGATATTTTGAAAGCCATGTCTGTTAAAAACACCAAAATAAAAAAAATCTGGCCTTGGGTATGATCAACTGGATCTTAGCTGCGAGACATCCACATACAGAACAAGACATGTCACTTATGCGCGTTTTTACATGATTGCAGAATTCCCGTGCTGTCGTTTGATTTTATTGATCTTTATGAATTATTCATAACCAATTGATAATTATCTATTGAAGTATCTCGCAGATATCTTGAGTCGGTGGCAAATTATGAATTAATCCCAGCGATATTCGGTACCTATCGTAATACCGACACTTCAGACTCCTTTTTAGACATAATTGGTGTCGTCAGACATGTACATGTTGATGATGATTAACAGGCTGGGAATGTGAAGTCAAGATTTGACCTGACCGATGAAGAGAAGAGCAGTGATTTTGCGTGACGTTTCAGGAAACTAACTGCTCTATAGGCTGGAGTTGATTAATAGTCTTGAAAGGGGATGTTAGCATTAGAGGATGCCTAGATGACTTCTTTTAAAAACTTTAAAATTAATAATTAGCAAATAAATTCTGTGAACAAAAGTGAAACGTAAACAACAGTTCGTTGTTAGTTAATTACTAATTAACTAATAATATATACGAATTGTTTTCACTGCATGCACATACTTAAATATAATATTATTTCCACTTTTTGTAATGTATTCTACTTATTTTCTTCTGGATTTTAATAAAAATTGAAATGCAACACACACCTCAGATCGTAGGATATTGTCAACACAATATCAATATAAGACGTATTTCTGCTGTGATTATTGTAATAAGCAAATAGTAATAATTCAAGATTCATATATTTAGTAAACTGATAACAAAAAAAACCAGTTCCTCAAAAAAGGAACTACTTGATGGGCGAATCGAGAACATTTAAATGGTTTAAAATCTTAGCCAATAAAAGAGTTAGTGTTCCCCCCCCCCCCAAGGCTGTCTGGATATTTTGTCCAAATGTCCCGAAAAGTGGTCTGATGTGATTTAGAAAAAAAAAAAAAAAAGGTGCACATGAGAAAATCATTTTTCATAAATAACATTTTCTCCCTTGAACTTAAGTCAAGCACACTCATACACAGAACACATGTGAGCTACAGTCTGCTCTCACATTCCAAGAGGATCTTGGACTGTGAGAGCAGACTGTAACTCAAACGAGTGTGTGTAGATCAAAGCAATATCATTCTCTATGAACTCTCCTTCTATGAGCCAGCAGATAACGCTTAAAGGTAGTATACTGAGGGGTATCTAGTGTGTTCGCAGACGTATGCTCAAACTTACAACAGATTAAACCTCTCAACTATTAGTTCCAAGACAAGATAAATTAATTGCATTTATTAACAGGTTAGCTAGAAAGGCTACAGTTGGAGCAGATATGGCAGCATTACCCACTCTTGATTACCGGAGCATGCAGTATCTTCATAATGGAGACTCTCATGCATACTTTTCAAGCAATCCTCAGAACTGCCACAGTTTCCAGTTTATTATGAATATTATTATATTAGTATATTTTGTTAAACCTATCCGGAGAACTAAAATCCTAGATCTGCAAAATATTTTTTGCGGAAGTCGTGCACTCAGTTTATCAACCACTATTTCAATCACAGCCCTCCCATATTACATACTATGGTTAGTGAAAAATATACAATCTCCATCCTTGTTCTTCTATGCATACTGTATTAGAAATCTACTTTAACGTAGTAGGTAACTTCATGACAGTTCTGAGAGACATCCTTAATAATTCTTTGGCATTTCTACTATCTTAAGAGGCATTCCACAAGGGAGGGTGGCCTATCTGGAATTTGTTCTTCCTCCTTGGAATAAAAAAGTTCATTCCGGGCTGACATGGGATGATGACATAACCTTCACTTCCCACTGAAGGACACGAGGATCAAATATTTTGCTTCAATATGGACGGGCAGGCAAGGTTTACTGGGTTTTGTGACCCTGCGCGCATCCAGTATGCTTAAAGGTGTATTTTTATAGCTGTGAGCACCTCGGTGATCTGATCTTTAGTTCTACCTCACATCTAAAATTCCATCATGAAGAAGCCTAATACTGATTCCTACGGTGGTAAGTCGGTCCGTACATAACTTGTACTCGAGTCTTGTCATCATTCTATAGAAACATCTCCTTTTAACACAGCACAACAGAGCCGGCTCATAATGCATCAAGTGGACGACTAGGAAGTCGGCAGCATCATCATCACGTGATACACAGGGAGAAGAGGGGCCCACAATTCTGCACCAACCGACTATCGGTACAAATTACAGAATCTTCCTTCCATTTATTCCCCTACGATGTCCTCAACATAATGTAACGCTCTTCTGATAAATCTCCATAAGCTGTGCCTGGACAGAAACTATGGAAGCACGTCTTTGGTGAAATTATAGCGTTAGTGCCATTCTAGCACTACTTACCTGCACATGCGGCGTCGGAACTTTCCTTTGACTCCGTGTGATGTCTCTGTGAAGATAGAAACTCTGTAAAGCAAGTCAGTGTGTGCAGGTTGTTTTTTAGTTGTATGACTGGCCTTTTGCTCCCAGGAAGCCGAATTCACTTGGAAGGCAGCTTCCTAATACATGTGCCGTGCAGAGAGAGAGAGAGAGAGACTTATATAAACAAAAAAGCGAGAAAGCAGGTTGATAGTTGGAGAGTTGGTGGAATATGGTGCAAGAAAAAGAGGAGGGAAGAAGTTGGAGGCATTATCCAAAACGAAACCGAAGGAATGGGAGATAGAGGGAGTCCTTGCAATGAATGCCACTTACCTCTAGAGAAACGATGGAGTATAGTCAGAGAGACTAGTTTTTCACTCTGTTGGGATGGGGAGAAAGTCGTGGCCCTCCGAAGCAAGGTCCTGAAGTGATGCTCTACATGCAGAAGGAACCCTGATATTAAAAGAAATCCTGCCTACCCCTGCAAGAAATCAGGGCTCGCAGGTAGTGTATCTAGGACGGGTTCCACACTGGGGACATGAGGATCCCTATCGTCAACGGTATCCTATCCCTGAAACGGCCGGGATTAGCATGGTTTTGTCAGTCCTAAGGTAAACAGTGATACTATGTCTATCCTTTATTGATGGTACGGCTTCGTTGACAGGTATCTGTGCCTGACTAGCCATATTGCTGTTCTGATAATCTGTTCATGCTTACTGAAGTCTGTGATTCTTCAAATTTTATGTTAATTTTATAGCCGATTTGAATCTTATAACTGCTATATATTTACTGGCAGCTACAAATGTAGTGATGACAACGACTTTGAGAATTTTAATTATCAAGTCGTAAGTATATAACTTTTTATTTTTTAAAAGTATGTAAACTAATCTTGTCTAACATTGTATCTAATTTTCTTACATTACGACAAAGGTATTTTAAATCTATAAGTTATTTATAGAAGTTTATAAATAATTATATCAGATCCGAGCACACATTTAACATTGTAACTACCATAACTAAATGTGTCTATGCGGTCTCAAGTGTGCAATCACACCCACCTAGTCAGGGACTGTCTCAAGTGAGAAATAATGATGATAATAATTTATTTCTACTGTAAAATCAGTTTGTAGTATAATTGGTAGCTCACTCTTTGGTAAAAACGATTCTTTGTTCTGTTCAACATGCAAGAAACATACATAGCGATGTCCATGCGTGGAAACGAGTACACTCGTTTCCAAGGAAAACTATGTCATTGTACATTAAGTAATAGAGATGCACCTTATTTACTCGGTGGTTCCTTACGATTAAAACAAAGCATTTCCTGTATTGTGTTTGAGCAGCCTTGGTAATATTGACCATTGTATATCGCAGATGGGTTCAAGAAACAATTGATGCTTCTATGGTTGACAGATGAACTCTAACTGCTACGGATGCAGGGACTTAATGCTGGTTTCATGCGTGATACCAGATGTTTGAAATTTTCTAAAGAGAACGAGATCTATGTGATTAGGACACCTCGTACACAGCCTGCTGTCGGAATCTCCCTTCCGCAACTGCACTTGTGCAGTCGGCACTGAGGTGGAGATCAAATCCATCCGTGATTGCCTAATAAAATTTTCATTGGGGAGATTACATGGACTTACATGATATTAGTGTAGGTTGCGCTTCGCAAACGTACGGAACTGTCCGGATCACACGGGGGGGGGGGGTACAACAGAGAGAGAGAGAGAGAGAGAGAGAGAGAGAGAGAGAGACGAATCGATAATTTATCAAAGACTTCTAATACCACGGCTGCCGGTGCCAGCCAGTGTTGTAGCTCGTGCATGACGACGTACCTGGGAACTAACACGGCTCTGTGCCCTCGCCATCGGCTCTTGACTGTGAAGTCATGTCGGAGCCATTGTTTCCATATCGAGGACATAAATCAGACCGCCGCGTACGGCGTGACAGGTCGTCCTTATGTGCCAAGGTGCCTTCTACGGAGATCACACCATCGGAGTCGATTATTTTGTAAGGGATGACATTAGAAGATTATAGGTTTTCGAGCCATCCTGATTGCAGGGTATTTGGGAAGAACTAGGTGTGGAGTTGTTAGGGATGTGGAAACATGATGCAAGGAACATTGCTGATGTGAATTTTACCTTTCTTTGGTTGACAAGTTAATTTTTTCCCCTCCGAATGGAGTATCGATGGAATTCGTATCCTGAAATCGAAGTTTTTCTCTAATTACTTCCCCCTCTTCGTTATGTTGTTATCCTTAAAGGTCAAAGCATCTTAATTAAAAGCGATTTGTTCTGCTGTGTTTGTTATAATTTATGTTCGTGGTCGATTCTGTCAGAAGTACCACTGCGTGGGGAAGAATGTGTCGTAATGCTGGTGTGCTTTTCCGTTTTCTGCATGTAACAATGACTTATATCGAATATCTGGAAACAGTCTGTTGTCGGAGAAGCTAATCAGCTCTGCTGACAAATACAGCAACAGTTGTTTTGTGCCATTGATTATGAAAGTTTGGTGATCGTCCTCATGGGCACTACTTTCCCTCCCCACCCCCATCATTAGTATCCCACAAGTCTCGCGAAAAGAGGAAGTGGCCAGTCGGGTTTTCGCAGCGTGCGACTAGGCACTCCTCGAAAGCCACAAGGTGCCACATCTATTGAGGTTGTCGCAGCAGGAGGTCGAATCAGTTGTTCCCTTACTATAAGCATTTCCTTATTGACTTCACTTAGTATTGCTAATGCACTAGCACAGTTAATTGCGCCCACACTAGGAAACGGAAAGCTGTGTCCTCACTCCTACTATAGGCGTGATTTGTTGTGTCGCTTCCAGGACGACGCTCGAGAAGAACTACTTCCTGCTGTGTCAATTTATCCTCTTTCCTTGTACCCTTAATTAGTAAATCCTACATAATTTGAAACAACTCGCGCTGCGAGAATAAATATAGAATAAAGCTAGTATCTCCCCCTCCTCCTTTATACATTTCCGCTCCCTCCGTAACCTCCTATACGGATTCCATTTCTCTTCTTTCTTTGCATATGACAAACAGGTAAAGACAGGGGTTGCAGAAATTACTTTTAAACCAAGGCTATTTTGGAAACTTGCAAAACTGACTTAGAGTATATTCTAGGAGTCACGATACCTGGCTTGGTCATAGTGCTGCGTGCTAGTGAAAGTTTAGTTTTTATTTATTTTACTTTTTTAAAAATAATTTTATGTAATTTTTGGGTTACCTTATTTCGTATTTACGAGTGTCAAATCCGTACAACCATTTCTTCTGTTTTTAGTAGAACTTCGTAATCGTAAGAATAATAATCGTCCTTACGGGCATTCCTCCCTCCCCCACCCCCAACAAATTTGGCGGGAATTTCGTGAATAACAGTATCTAGATTAATCATTAATTCTAGTTGAAATGTAGCTAGGCCTAGAAATGAGACTGTTAAGAAGGGAACAGATGGAGCACAGTGGACGATAACCTTCTGGCTTACCAGGACTATTTTTTGTTGGCCACAGTCGTGACAAGCCAAACAGTGTAAACTACGATCGCACAGTTCTTTTTTTTTTTTTTATTGTAAATGATAGTGATGCATTTTTATATGGTAGATGTAAGGAATGCAGCAAATTTAAGATAAAACTTGACATAACAGTAGACGAAATTAAGTCTCTGAGAAAGCGGATAGATGCCTTAAATCATTAAAATGGAGGGCTGGACATGAAGGAACGCAGAATTATCTCGTTTTTTCATAATGCTCCAGTACACAAGTTCAATAAAGCAGTTGCCCTCAGAGATTGCAGATTCCAGGAGTTACACCACAAGCTCTACAGACAGATCTGGACCCCTGTATAATCATCTCCTCTTCAGAAATGCGAAGAAACACCTGCGCGAGCATCGATTTTCAAGTGATGACGATCTCAAGGTAGCGTGTTTTTTTTTCCCCTCTCTCTCTCTCATATGTGCCCTCAAATTGGAGGACATATATTTAACTAGAGGAGATATATATATTTAAAAAATAAGCTGTGTTGTTTCTTTGTTACCGAGGTAGATAACATTTTGATTATTACGTTTTAGGCTGTAAAATATTATGCTTCATTCAAATTGTTAAATTATCGAAATGTTAATATTCATTACGAAAAATTTAATTTTTGATGTAAATGACAACCAGTTATTTGATGAAATAAGATGATCAAAGGCAGTAATATTCCATTTGCATTACGCGATTATGTGTGGACGACTGCGAGAAGTGTCATCCTTAGTCCTTAAAATTACAAGGAAAATTCCGCTTTCATTTTAATTGGCGATTGCTTACAATGAAATGCCTTACAGCTATCCAGAATAAATATATGGAACTTGCTCGGATATTTACAACTTTATATCCCAAAAAGAGACACTGTATTTGGAGTTTCTGTGAATCCAAGAAAAAAAATGGCACGTGAGCAATTGCAGTAATGTTTTTTTTTAAATTATCTACTTTATATTTTAATGTAAAGGTGCCTACAATAAGTTCGGCATTGGAACTTCTATTTATTTTGTACAGGTTGTTTTAATACTCTGCACCTATACATATAACATGTCCAGGCTGTACATGTATATCAGCCGAATTCATCTACACTGTATTTGTGCTGTGTAGAGGGAATATAGCGTACAGTAAATGGATATAAACCATCCTTGAAGCTTAACGATACCAACCAGCTGCTAAATTGCCTTTATTTTTCCTCGTCGTTTCCAATGAGCGCATCTTGAAAATGCACTGAAGAGAAAGCAATTTTCTCACGAGCACGGTAAGCACTTAGTAATCCGGTCTTAGTTTTTCCCAGTCGTTATAAACTAACTAAATGCGAGGGACCGAAACGGTTTAGTATTTCATATTCGCACAATGGAGACTTCTATAGTCTGTCATTATGGCATGTTTTCTGAAGAAATTGAAAGACTATTCAGTAGAGCTCTTTCGTTTCTCACGGGTTTCCTCCATTTGTTAGTTTTTATGCCTTTAGCAACGAAAACGGCTGGTTTTTACCTCCCAAATTAACGCTTTTGAACTATTTTTACAACTTGAAATTTGAAGGCATAAAACTAGAAATAAAATGTTTATTTTTATCGAATTATCTTTTACCCGGGCAACAGTATTTTGTTGCCTTTTACTTTCCTTGCTATGAGAGAGAGAGAGAGAGAGAGAGAGAGAGAGAGAGAGAGACTTTATTGTAAGTGAAGTTGCAATTGGCCCATCACGGCCAAAGGCTAGGGGCTCACATCAGAAAAGATAATTAGTTATGTGCACACTGTAAATTTAAAAATGTAAACATGTTATTGCACTGTATTAACTATATTTACAAGCTCCATCATACAATAAAAATATATAATATACATGAATGGCACTTCTCTGTCAAACGAATTTTGTCGTGGCACAGGAGAGCTTGGCAGATGGTGTGGAGGGCGAACGAACCTTTTCTTATTGGATTCTGGGATTGAAGTGAGCTGCTAAAACTTCTTTCCTGTAGGTTTATTGCTGCAAACTCTACGCAAGTCAGCTTCGAAGTGCTGTACTTCCGGTAGCATTTGGTTTGAGAGAAAGCGGTCTCAGATATGAAACCTCCGATGCTTCGAGTAGAGCATCGGGGTTGACCGAAGTTCTGGCCTGGGTATTCGCCAGTAATATGAATCCCAAATGCACGGTATTGAGATCTGACCCGTGATCATTTTACTGTAGCTATCAGTCGTTGTATTTCGATGATATCAGGCATGTGGACATTTGTTTTTGTAAGGGGCGGCTCCTAGAACGTTAGTTAAACTCCACCTCATTTCTCTGTGAATAACAGTATCACTACAAATGGGCCAGATATGTGTGTGTGACGTAGGTTTGTGTGTATTATGTGTGTGTTCTGTTCTGGCCTCTTGGCTACCCAGAAGCATCAGTCACCTGGACAGATGATTCTGGGTACTCGTCCACACCACGGGAAGGTGGGCCAGTCCCAGCAAAACACGTACTGTCTCAATACGAGACTGATCCACGTGATGTTGCCTAAAAGGTGGGCCAGATTCCTCTAGGGGCCCACTGCAGAGGAGGGAAGAAAAAAAAATTATTTTTCCGCGGTGGGGAAAAAAAAGTGATATCACTGTAGAACGCTAAACAACATAAAAAAGAAAAAAAAGTGTGACAGCAACCCTGAAGAACGCAATAAGAAGAGAGAGAGAGAGGGGGGGGACCATGTGACAGCCACACTGAAGAACGCGAAGAGAAAAGAAGAGATGGAAAAAAAATGTCATATTACTGTAGAACGCGAAACAACAAAACGAAAAATAATAAATATTAAAAAAATAAAAATAAAATAAATAGAAAAAAAAAGGTGTTTTCCGTCCTGCACACAGGCCGCAGAAACAAGCTCCACAGCCCATGTAAGAAGACGGGGAGGGAATACATGGTCGGTTTCAGTTCACTACTGGGTCATCGATGTTGGCCACTGGGGGCCTGTTAATCCTTCGTCTGGGCTTCAGCTGAGTAGGTTTGCAGTGCAGGGAGGTTGCTAGGTTCTGTAGGAAAACTCTAGATGCTCGCCAGATCTCTGTGTACAGCTGACAAGGTTGCGTCTCAGATCCGCGTACGTAATGCACTCGAATAGTATGTGCCACCGATTCTCTTTGGCTCCACAATGGCAGAGATCTGTTGGGTGGAGACCCAGATGGTGTAATTTTTCATTTATGGATCAGTGTCCGGTAATTAGGTATGACATTTCTAGTGAAGGGGTAAACCAAGACTGTACAGATTTAGTAGCAGCGTAGGTTACATCAGGTAGGAATCTTCTTGTGACAATGCCCAGTGTTGAGTTATCCCATAGAGTTTGCCAAATGTTGAAGAGCTCGTTGTAGCAACAGGTCATCTCAGCCTTCGGGTCATCATCCAGGTTAACCTCAATGTCGAAGATCCTTGTTGGGATATTTCTAGTAATTCGGGGGCGCCTCCGTAGCCAGGTGGGAAGGAGCAGCAGTGCGTAGCACACGCTTCTTGATTAGACCGGGGTTCGAGCCCGTCACCACCAAATACTGAGGATGCGGAAAGGTCAGGGAATGACCACCGCATCCCGGAGCAATATGGCCTTAGTTGCTAATGCTCCTAAAAACCAAATAACAAACAAACAAACATCTAGTAATTCGGAAGCACAACCCACGGAAGATGACATATAGATGGAACGGAAGTGCTCCCACGATGACCCGAATGGAGTGGAAACCGTTCTACACACTCGGCAGATTGCCATTAACATTCACCTCTGGATGGTTCCAAGCTTGTCTCGCATCTTTACAAGCGTTACCCGATGGAACCAGGCTCTGGCTGCATAGGTTACAATTGGTAAAAATACTGCGTTGTAATACAACCACAGGGACTTTTTGGAGAGTCCCCAATCATTTTTAGAGATGCATATGATGGTTCCTGAGAATCTCTTAACTTTGTTTCTTAGATTAACAAGATACGGGAGAAAGCTGAGTTTGTGGTCCATAATCGCCCTAAGTACCTTGGTTTCGTTGACGATTGGCAGTTGAGCATTAAATATATTTACCTGCGGTGGGTGCCTGAGATCCAGTCTGTTCTTTGAATAGCATAATTTTAGTTTTTGTTGGGTTGATATGCAACTTATTAAGTACGGCCCAAGTTGAGAGATCGTCGAGGACCTGGTTTGCGTTTTCTTTGATGGCCTTCCGTGAATGCCCTGACACCACCACTGTGAGATTATCAGCGAAGGCCACAATTTTCGCGTTCCTGAAGGTGCGGGAGAACCAGTCTTGGAGGACTATATTCCAAATGAGGGGTTCCAGGACTGACCCTTGGGGACAACCTCGATTTACTGATCTGGTGACTTGCTGGATTTTTTGACTTGAGAATAACTGCTCGGTCGGAAAAATAACTCTGGAAGAGGCTGTATAATTGCCGGGGGCAAGTGGCAGTTCGAAGGCATGCCAGGGTACTATCCCACCAGGCGGTGTTAAAGGCTCCCTCGAAGTCTATGAAGATGGCCAATTCGAATTTTTCTTCAGAACTTTCAATATGTTAGACCAAATCGAAAAGAACTTCTTCACACGACCTTCCACGGGTGAAGCCATACTGGCACGGTGAGACAAATCATGCATCTGTAGCAGGGAGACAACCCTGAGAGCCATGAGTTGCTCAAGGACCTTACTAAGGTTAGCCGCATGCAGGGGTCTGTTGGTGGTTTATGAGGCTTCTTGATGAGGCAAAGGAGGGTCAACTTCCATTCTTTTGGGAAGCATCCTTCATACAAGCATTTATTGAAGAGAAGGAGTAGATGGTGCGGCCGCAGTTTGTGAAAGCGGATGATGAAGATGTATTCTATTAGATCAAGGCCCGGACACTTTTTGATATTAATGTTTTTAAGAACTGTTCTCAGTTCTTCTAGTGTGAATGGGTCAGCTTGCACTTTTGATATATAATTGTTGTTGGCAGCTCTAATTGCTGAATGTTTTAGGTGATCCTCAGAGATGTCATCAGGGGGAAACTAAGTGTTGGCAGCGTCTACTGAAGCAGTGTTCAATATTTCCAGGGAAAAGGTTTTCTCTCTCAAGATCTTATATGCCAGGCCCTATGGATTTGTACGATTGGTTTCTTTTACGAAATTTTTCCAAGTTTCTCTCTTTCTGGTTGCAAATGCCTCGGTATACTCATTCTTTTCGGCGATATAATCCGTATTAAGGCGTTCGACATTAGGAGCTGGCCAATCACGGTGTCGCTGGTAGTTCCTGCATGCAGTGTGGACTGACTTGTGAAGGATGGTAAGTTCCCGGGTCTTGAGGACCTGTATGAGGCTCTGAGTATAGAGTGCTGGATAAAGGTGGTCAAGTCCTCTGCATTCAGTGAGTCCATCTGCGATTGCTCTGTATTTGGAAAGTCCAGTTCTATGGAGCTATCATATGCTTCCCAATTGACGTTTCTCGAAGAGAATCTGATGAAGTCAGTTGCCCTTGCTCCATTGTTGTTTCTCTGTGGAATCAAGTCAAGATGGAACATTATGGCTCTGTCTCTAACAGTCAGATCCAGAGTTACCTCCCAGCAGCTGACTGACTGACGTTGGTCCTTTGTAGAGAGGATTAAATCAATATTAGATTCACTCGTGGAGCTAGAGTAAGTAGTGAACTGACTAGACTGGTTATGGATAATAAGATTTTGGCTGATGTCAAAGTCCTCAAGAAGCTGGCCACGGCCATCGGCAACCACACTGCGCCAGAAGGGGGATTTTGTATTCAAGTCAGATGCAACAAGAGGAGTGTTTGGAGCCAATAAAATTCAGGGCCAATTCCAAAAAGTTTAATGTTTCATTGATGTTACCTGAGGGAAGGCTGTAGAGTGACATCAGATAGAATGATTGAGGTGGAGAACTGATTTCAGAGACCCTGGACAACTAGGACATCGAGATCCCTATTTATGACTGCTATGCATGTTTTAGGGTCCACTGGGACAGGTTGAATGACTCGAGTGTGTATGGAAAAGCTAGTAATTTTAGAGGTTGGATGGGGTTGCATTCTTGCAACATACGGCTCTTGAATCAGAACAACATCAATTGAATGCTCCTCAGTGGCCTGGAGTATTTCATCTGAAATTGTGCGGGACCTTTGCCTATTTAATTGCATCATTCGCGGGTATTTAGTTTGAGATACGGGGTATCCTCTTAGGCTTCCAGGAAGAGTGGGCAGGACTGGAGCAGGGACACAACCGGTATTTCTTGTTGGTATAGGCATCAGCGGTCTTTAGTCTTACGAATTCCAGAGCTCTTTGGTATTCTGGACATAAAACATCGCGGAGAGAATGGTTGTGTGTTCGCCTGTTCCTTTTACAATTCACACAAGAGGGCTCTTCATCGCGGTGGGGACATTCTGCTTGCACATGCCCACTCCTGGCAGAATGCCCACAGGATGGGGATTTGTGGGAGCAGCGTTGGGAGGTATGCCCATAGCCCAGACATAGGAAACACCTTGTGACAATTGTAAACGGACGAAACCTGTGTGCGCTGCGAGCAAGGAATAATCTTTCTGTAGAGAGGATGGTTCTATAAATCCGTGGGGAGAAGCTAATTACTTTGTGTTCTGTAGAGCTGGATTTTGATTTTGTCGCAAACCTAAAAGTGGTCTCAGCCTTAACTTCCTCCCAGGAGAATCCATGGTCCAGTAGGTTTCTGTGGAACAGATCCCCAAGTAATTCATCGTTGGAACTGTGCTTTGGAACATCGTACACTACGATTGATGGATTTGACTTTTTAGGAGGAGCTATGACTACTCCTGCATTTGTGAGAGTACCACATGTGGCAATACTTGTTAGATCTTCTTTTGCTGCGGTCTCCAGTAGGAGTCCTTTGTTCCTAATGGGTCTCAGGGATTTCACTTTTAGATTCTTATAATCAGCCCTTATAGTGCTTTGCATTAGATCTTTGACATCATTGCTAGTCTTGAGCTCAGAGGTATCACTGGCTCTCAACAGTAGTAGATGCTGTGGCTTCTCCTCTGGGTGGTGCACATGGAGAGTTTGTATCATGCCATGGCAAGGGACTCCTGTCCCGACTTCACAGCGGCAGCATAGGAAGTGACACCCGCAGCAGACCCAGGGGGCATGGAGTCTCAATATAGTCAGGGTCAGCATTAGGATGATATATCAGGCAGTCGCTGCATTCCCTGTGAAGTAGCTAAGACTGTAGTTCTGTCCTGTGGTGGAAGACAAGCTTTCTGGTTAGCCCATTTAAGTAGCCAAAATTCTGCAGCGAGGATTGGTTTCTTCGTTGTAGAAGCTGCTGATGCCCACACTTCAGCAGCCTTGGATTAGAATTCACTGGTTTTCGACCCTTTTTTTTTTTTTAAATAACGGCACCCCTAAATAATTTATTTTATTTTGTGGCACCCCTACACAATTTTCTGCCTGTTAGATCCGATTCTCTCTCTCTCTGTGTGTGTGTGTGTGTGTGTGTGTGTGTGTCGTATTTCCCCATGTATAAGACGCACCTTAATTTTGGGGCCCGAAATTTGAAATAAAAATGTATTACATAAAGTTATTGAACTCAAGTTTTATTCATCATAAAATTCATACAACTAATCACTGCCAAAACTCCCATCCATAAGCTTGTCCTCATCTGTGTCTGATGACGAATCACTGTCTTCATATATTGCCTCGTCCTCAGTTCCATCTATGGCATTTGAAATGCCACACTTCTTAAATGATTTGACAACGATCTCAAACTTGATATTATCCCAGGATCTTTTCACCCAGGTACAAACTTCTCCTATAGTTGGTTTCTTCACCTTCCTGCTGGTGTCAAATTGTCCCCAGCAGACTTCATCCATTGGTTCCATTCAGCTTTGAAGAGTTTGTTAATGCTGACATCAAGTGGTTGGAGCTGGTATGTCAAGCCTCCAGGTATGACGACAAGTTTTGTTTTTTGCTCTGCAGCAATCTTCTTTGTATTTTTTGTTATGTGTGCCCTGAACTGATCAAGCACCAATAGGGCAGGTTTGCTAATGCACCTAAAAACCCTACAACAGCAGTAGCAACAATAAGAACAACCAGGCGACTCCTTTCCATTCGTCCAATGGCCAGGAACGGTACTCCCGTGCGCAGCGCAGGCAGAGGTAGTGACGATCGGTCAACATGGACAATCAACAGGTCGCCTACTCCGTAGGCCTATCAGCAGGAGCGTCCGCTGGATGATATACTCGGAAACGTTTCTCTGTGCGCTCTGGTTGTAGTCTACGTTAATTGAGGGATCTTGAGCCGTCTTTCAACCATTGGTGGTCTCACCGGTGTTGAGTGGTCGTGTGCCCATCTTCAGACCATTCCCAGCACACCTTGACTAGTGCGGCACTCGAACAGCTGATAAGGTCCATAAGTATATTTTTTTTTTTATCTTCTCAACCTTCGACTTACGCATGATACTAAGTACTATAGGTTCTAATGCATTTCGTGTTTGGGATTTTCATAAAAAATGCGGCGCCTCTGTAGCCAGGTGGGAAAGAGCAGCAGTGCGTAGCACACGCTTCTTGATTAGACCGGGGTTCGAGCCTGTCACCACCAAATACGGAGGATGCGGAAAGGTCAGGGAATGACCACCGCATATCCCGGAGCAATATGGCCTTAGTTGCTAATGCTCCTAAAAAAAAAAAAAAAAAAAACCATAAAAAATGCAGTTATTAATCGCAATATTATCGATTTTTCTGTATCTGGTAGTTAGTCTGTCTCCTTGTCTGAAATTTGATTCGGGATTAAGAATCTGAATTAGAAAGAGCAGAGACATTTTTTGGACTTTCTTTTGACTATGACTGCATTAATCAGCTTCCAGTGAAGGTTGCTTGAAAAAAAAAAAATCCCGTTTTTCTTCTGTCAAACTGATGGAAAAAGTTCTAAAAGTAGGCTGATTTTTCCTCCAAGTGCATTAATAACCAGATTCCACAAATGTTGAGGGAAGCTGCGAATGTGTTAATGGATCACATTGAAGGGGAAGTTTTGTCATAAAACAGTTGGATGCAAGAGATTTTCATAAAAATGGGATTTTCATAAAAATATCTTCGTCGTTATTTACTTTGACTTCAGGAAAACTTTTGCGGTTCATAGCGAAAGGAATCGCGTAAAAATTCGATTAATTTGGGACAACTGGTAAGCTCCTTTGAATCAGAGGCTGACTAAAAGATAAGAGACAAAAAATATACATTTTATAATAGAGTGGACCAATGTAGCAAGTTGGATCACTTTCTCAGGGGCCAGCATTTGGAGCCCTCGTGTTTCTAATCTTACTTGATTGCATTGACGAGGGAATAGAGGAAAATTGTCAAATTTTGCTGATGGCTTGAATTTAGGATGGGTTAACGACCAGAACTATCTTTACTTCGTTTGCTTAACAATTGTCTTTTAAATGCCTTTGCTTTTATAAGGGAAAACGTCCTATCCCCAATAATCATTCAATCTAGATTGTTTCAGATTAATGCCCTCTAACTGTAGGCTGTATCAAGGGTTAGTCAGTAATGTCGCACGTTATATAACATTTTTTCAGAAGTTGTGCTTTACAAACAAGTGAATAAATACACCTTTTATAAAATTTCAATAAAATTCTTAAATTATAAGAATCCTTTACTTAAGTATTTCAAGGGATTGTACAGTACTTGTTTTGGAAGCATTGGATACGCCGTGTAATCTTCTTGTATAACTAAGGCCTTTAAAGTCAGCAATTTCCATTAGTTTGTTCATGTTTGACTTGAACACGTTTTCGACTTTAAAAAAAAAAAAAAAAATGGAATATTTTCTGAATTGTAAATAGAAAAGTCTGAAACTTTGTTCTTTTATAATTCACGATGAACTAGTTTTTGCTCTCCTGAGTTGTAAAGAATAAGCCGTGATTCCACATATGACACAATAATGGCTCATGGTTTTCTTTTAGCAGACTTGCATTAATATGAGTGATATTTTGTTGTCCTTTTCATTTCACGAAGTTTTTGTCCTCCCAGTCTGTAGAGAAGTGTAAAGTTAGGTCATCTATTTTTAGAAACTATACAAACCTCAAGTGTTCATCTTCACGCATAATTAGACCTGTAAGGGCAGCAAATTCTACTCATTCGGGACAGTTTTCTGCTAGAAACTGTTCTGATAGCGATGATAAACACTTTGTAATGAGAGCAGTTGAACTTTTTATATACATGGGGCTTCCGAAAGTAGTTTTTCTTCTTCTTTCCATTAGTTCAATGACTTAACGCTACATTTAAAGGCGAAACAGGTCTTGTTAAAAGAAATGCGAAAACCAGAATTCATGCCCTGTTACATTGTCTAGAAATAACCTTGTGGTTTTTTTTTTTGTCTGCACTTCATTGTCCTGAGTAGCACACACTCCGAATAGGAAAACATATGTACGCACTATATGCATATAAAGTGAGGACGGAACTCGCATACTAAAAAAAAAAAAAATAAATAAATAAATAAATAAATAAGCGTTAGCCAAGTTTCACATAAGACACCGACTCGAAATCAAGTCGTACAAGTCAGTTTAAAACTTTGAGTGCTCTTCTATAGGGTTTGCAGAATCAGAATCTGTCCAAGTTTTCATTATTAGTAAAAATGAATTGAAAGTTACGAGTCAAAAATGTTAAAAGAACATAAATTGACACTTTTGAGTCAGTGAAATGTTGCACAGGGTAGCTAGTGTGGCCTTCCAACTTCATTTTTATATTTTTTTATTTTAAATACGAAAATCCTTACGTGCTACAGGAACAAGCGGAGAGCAGATGAGCATTCGCAGCACTGTAATTGGTAATTCTCAGATGACGTTATATTCTGAACTGCAGATTCAGATTGGTGTTCCCGAGCTGACAAAAAAGTAATACCATGGGGATATGTACGGGAATTAGGGTGTACCAGCATCTCCCAACGCTCCAGCGACATTTGAATAACCTGATGACAGTGAGTGGACGTAAGGCTCATATAATGCTGAGGAAAAATCGTGTGGCATTGTTCTGAAGATAAATGACCGTGGCATGGGACTGCCAAGCACAAGCCGTTGGTGGCTAAAAAAATGTGATGTGTATCACTTTCAGAACCCTTATGTTGTCGTGCAGTGTTCTGTGATGAGGTTGGGGATCGCTACTGAACACTACCTTTTCCATAACTTGTCCACGTCCTCGTGGGGTAGCACAGTTGGTATAATCACAGTCCTCCCTACACCGGGTGGAAAAACCTGAGTTAGAATCCCGTCAATGACGCTAGGAATTTTATGGGTCTTTTTCACAACGTGGCTGAGTTTCTCGGGCGATGGTAGCTTGACATAATTTCTGCTGTAATTTCCTCCATTTCTTCAATTTACACGACATCCAACCTAACAGTCGTTTAAAGTTCAACACCCATATCCATACCAGCGAAATTGGCTTGCTTTTTCGCGATCCATAGCCAAATATTGAATGAACACACACTTTTTTTACCCCTCAATGTGGACACCGCTGTGCGATGAGGGAAACTCCCGGTGATACTGCTGGACTTCGAGATTAGCATCACTGATCCAACGCCCATACCTTGGTTCCATGTTTTACATAATTGGAATCTGGCGTGTGCTGCCGTGCACCACGATTCGTAGAAACTCTAAATGGGGATCGGGATCCAGGTGGGTAACGGGCCGTGCCTTAATACATAACTTTGGCCCCTGCTTCAATAATACGGGAGGTCCTGGACCGGCCGATTGGGATTAATCGGCGGGCAGTTTTTACTGTTAGGGTCAACTGCATTTCAATACGTCTCCTTCCTTTTGGTCCTGGGACAAGGGTATCAAGACTTAAAAATATGGGTATGATGCTCCAAGTGCACTTGGCGCCCCATTCTCGTACCTGTTGATCGCGAGTGGGTGTTCCCTCGTAGGGCGCCTTGGTGGGTTGAGGTACTTAGGGCATCAGACATTTTATTTTACTTGCATGAGTAATTTAATACCTCTTCTTCTTCTGGGGGTCCCTAACAAGGCCCGTACCTAATCAATCAGATGGTACAGACAATGCTTCTGTAAAAAGATCGAGAACTGAGGATGCATCACCATCAGTGACATCGCTTTTCCTTATTCTGTATTTGAGAGAATGAGGAAAAGCGGGGAGCAGGCAACTGGGAAAAATGTCACCTTCATACAGAAAGGATTAGAAGAGTTGGCAGGACTCCAAAGGCTGCATTCTGCATTTCCGGAAAAAAATACCCCGCCCCTTTTTAGTTGAAGCTTCTTGTCTAAAACATGCCCAGCAAATCTAAGAGCCACATCAATAGGGGAATACCCATCATTACAGAGCTACATAAAACTATTTACGTGGTGTCACCTACTCTGAATTTAACGTCAAGCCGTAACAACTGTCAAGCGAATATCGATGCGAAAGGATGGGAATTTCGTTCCTACTCGAGTTCTCATTCTTAGGTTTGATATTCCACGGCCTCCAAGTTTCATCAAAGCAGGTTACTTAAACTGTCCAATATGGATTTACATTCCAAATACACTGAGGTGTTTTTAGTGCCAAAAGTACTGCCACTCAAAAACAGCCTGTCGTGGTAACCCTGCCTATGCCAGATGTAGTGCCAAAGGCCACGAGAGCACCTTGCATACTCTCGAGCATGATCAGTGGTGGAAGGAAGAGAAATAAATCCAAAAACTGAAAGCGGAGATGACCATACCACCATCAGAATCATTTACTTCCATCGCCTGCTACTTCCTAAGCTCGCAAAAACCCACCCACCCATAGGATCATTCAGCGGCCATTCCTATATATGTGCCCTTAATGCATCACTGGTAACAAAAGAAACTATTACAGAAAAGAATAAAAAGCCTGAAGTACTCCCTGTAACACAGGAAAACACAGATATCGAGGAAAAGGTAACAGACGATTCAGTCTTGGAACTTCTTTGTCGAGAAAGAAATGGACGCAGGACAGCGTCCATACTTTCCCAAAAAAGATAAATCCAAGACTGAAAAACACTAATCCTTCAACACTTCGGAAGCTGTCCGACGGATCCACAAAGCCCAAATAATGGCCAAATATATACAGGGGAATTTCCGTGGATTCCGTCGGAATGTTGATGAAATCAGGCTTCTCCTCCAGCACAAACCCGTGCGCCTTTGATTGCAGGAGACATATCTAAAGGCACATGAAGACCGTACCTTACGTAATGTAAAGACAAAATTGGGAATTGACCTGCTCTCGCTAGAGTTGCCGTCATTTTGGGCAACCATATCCCTTTCCAAGCAATCCTTATAACCACCATAGAGGCTGTTGCCATTCGCTTCTTTGTAGCGTTTCTTCTAACAATTTCTTCGGCATGTTTGCTAACTAGAATCAACACCTCCCACACGATTTCCGTGCCTTCCCAAAGCCAGGAAAAGATACTAAATATCCAAGTACCTACAGTCGCATTGCTCTGACAAGCCGTCTGTGCAAGCTCCTGTAAAGAATGATCAGTGCTCGCTTTATGTGGCATTTTGAAACAAATGGTCCCTTTCCAGAACGTATTATGGCTTTCGAAGAAACTGAGCTACTTTGGATCATTTAATTAGATCAGAAACGTACATTCGTGATGCTTTTATAAAATCCGGTCATCTGGTAGCAGTTTTCTTTAATATTGAAAAGCGTATGGCACGGTTTGGCTATTTGGCATATTGCAAGACCAACATAACTTTAGTGTTCGGGGTAACCTTCTTGTTTTTATTAAAAACTTTCTTTCTAATCGCCGATTTCAAGTTCGTTTAGCATCCACACTCTCTCGAGTGTTTTGTCAAGAAGGGAGAGTGCCACAAGGATCCGTTCTAATTGTCAAGCTCTTTGCTATCAAAATAGACTATCACAGAACAACTTCCACCGGAGGTAAGCAATGTCCTCTACGCTGATGATTTTACGATATTTTGTCGCTGTGCAATATGATGAGGGTCATTGAAAGGTAACTACAAAAAGTAGTTGATCTTAGATGCCAGTGCGCTATTAAACACCAAATAACTAACCACACCGCCTATATGCAGTTGGTATATGAACCTCACAGTAGTCCATTCGCGCAAACCATTACACCCTGTTGATCCAACAAAAGAATTCTGAAGTGTTAGCGTATTAATTGTACCTTTTGTTTATAGGCGCGTGTTTGATGGGAATAAAATTAGCAATACAGTTCAAATGCATTTTGAAGAACGAATTGTAACAAGTGTGTAGGCCACAAACAGTATAAAGGATATTCACGAATGGATTTCATGGCAAACTTCAAAAAATACCCCGCCCCAAAGACATTTCGGTTGAATTATAAATAGTTAAACAATTCATCGACCACCGGGGTTCTCCTGATAACCCTTATGACCAGTCCGGCCGCGGTGAAAATATCTGTGTAAATATGGTATATGAGTATTACAGACGTTACCGAGAAATTGTTAGCAGAAATAGTATGCGTTTTTAAGATTGCATATTTTATCCCTTTTATTCACCTTTTATAACAAAGGTTCTAAATTTACGTTTTAGCAAGTCCATCATAGAACCTTTTTGAATTGTCTTTGTAGAGGCAAAATTCGAAGGTACTGTAAATCATTACTAAACTCCACCTTTTTACTCTCCCTTGGGTTTCGCGTTTCTCTTTCTAAATCTATAGGTTGTGTTGTATTTCACCATCCGACTTTTTCTGGTAAGCCTGGATCATGACACATTTCAAGGAAGCTGTTGCACATCTGTTTATTGTAATCTAATCCGTAATATTCATCAGTTGTCTCTCCAAGAATTTTCATGGCAGTGTAGATAAAGTTAAAATTTTGCAAAATTATTAGTTGCTCATATTACAAATAATATCACTAAAATTTTCAACCACGATCTATTTACCCATTAACTGAAACGCATGTGGTACTCATGGAATGATTTCCATTTTTAACCATCTGTAATGAGGATACCATCACAGTAACATAAAACATCAAGCGCTTACTATTGATTAATGTTGGCACATGGCAGCGTTGAATCCACACCTGCTTAAATAGGATTTATAAACTCTGCTGAGCAGGCGCTAGCCGTGTTTATTTCAATACACAGTCTTCTATGTATTCATTTTCTGGGGGGGGGGGGGTTATCAAACTTTCCGGTAAATGTTCTTCGATTCAACACTCTATCAGAGCGATTACATTTTTTTCCCCAAAGTGTCACAGTTAATCTTATAAGGACATCAGCATGCATATATTTTTGGTAAACGTTCTTTCTGTGGTCGTCCCTACTTAATCTCGCTTTTTTGACTCCCTGTAATTTCGGGATGTGACTACTTATCAGCAGTCCCAAGTGATTGTATTTTCTCCCCCCCCCCCTTTTTTTAAAGCTTTATCTTTTCAGGCGGTGTAGGTGGGCGGGGGTGGAGTCGAGTGGAGACAGGGAGGGAGGAAGGGCGAACGGTCGCCACACATTTCACTGTCGGGCTCGTGTGATACAATCCATTGTTTAATTTAAATTGACGCCCGAAAGAGAAGTGACAGGCGCTTTTTAAGAAATGGATCTTGAAGTAGACGCTATCGAAGCGCGTGGAGCAAAAAACTCCCCTAATGACTGTTTTCGGGGTGTAAATGGAGTCACTTGATGACGTCCAATAATTACTCTCGCATCTCCATTTCGGCAGTGATCGATTTGAGCTATGATGATAAGACAGCCAGTATTGGCCATGATATATGGACATTGAACTTTCAACATTCCATCTACCGTAATCGGCTACAGTGCCATCTCGTGGACAGTTTGTAAGACTCGCGCCAGTCGACTCCTGCTTACTAGGGTTATAATTGGAAGATGAACTGCTGCATGAGTTATCCAGCATGGGACGTTCCTTTCAAGGAATATGCCAAGAATTTTCAGGAGGATATTTGTGAAGAATTTTCTGGAAAGTTTCCTTTTTTTTTTTTTTTTTTTTCTCCTGGTTTCAAAGAGACAATGAAATAATTGTCTTGGATGTAATTTTTTTTTTTTTTTTTTTTTTGTTATATGATCCTGAAACTAGACAATTTTTTTTCTGCGTTGTTGAGAGGAATACTTTAAACCTTTACACACTGGTTCTGAAGAATTCATCTGTGAACATAAACACTACTATAGCGCCGACACGTGTCCTATAAATAGTAAGAGCAATTACGAATACTGCATAGATCTATCAAATCAGATACTGGTGTCAGCTTTCTCTTGTTTTAAATTGTAATAGGAATCTAATATACATCCGGTCTTATTCATTTGATAAAGCTTAATTCGAGTTGTTCAAACGTGCATTCCTTTACAGAAATTTACACTCATGAGAAGTCCTTACAGTGTTGGTAATGAACAGGTAGTCAATCTAAAAGTGTTAGACCTGCGAGAGTAATTTTACGAATAGAATTGCCGTTCGTTCCTTGGCATGACGTGTTGTAATCAAACATCGTATCATGTTCTTTTGTCGTGTTCATTGGGAAGGAATATGACAGGTATGAGTAACATGAACTTAACTTGGCCAATATGATTACTACCTTATACATGGCAAGCAACAAGTCCCTATACACCTGTTGGAAGTAGGATATAGGTTAGAGTGGAAGTCGTTATAGTCAGATTCGCAGTGAGACTTGGTGCAACTATTTCTGCGAGCAAAGTCGGCTCTCGTGACTGCTCGCTTGCCTACATAAATTTGATTGCATGAGGTCCGGTGCTGCTGCACCTATTGCACGTGCCTAACGTCAGCCTTGGTTATAGTAAATTTACGGTTACAATACGTGTTGGAAGGTCCCACGGCCAAGTAGATCAAGCATCCACTCGTTTTGTCTTGTTGGCAAAGACTTCATACGAGTTCAGTGTGGAAAACACTCGTTAAAGTTCGTGATTGTTTTCCTTAGATCACCGAGATTACGAGGATTGTCTTGTTAGAATGCACTTTATTATTGCATCCAACAGATAAAAATCAGGGGGAGAGTAAGATCGGGTGATCTGGATGACAGAATGTCTCTGGAGATTGGTCGGTCACTGAACTCATCCAGAAGTGCCATGGACTCATGAGCCGTGTGCGCTGCAGCACTATCCTGTTGGAAATAGCTCCCGGGAAATTTTGTCTTCAGTTAAATGTTCAGTGAAGGGATACAGAATCATACCTCGATAATGCTCTTACGTTGAGTGTTCTCGAAAGCCATGAAACCCATTACTTGTCTTCGCGACATCGCCACCATTCATCATTTTGATTATGGGGTAGTGTCTCCAGAAGGGCATGTGGATTAACCGGCGAACACACATGGCTGTTTTGGGAGTTGATGTTCCCTTATAAATGGAATCAAATCACTGATAAAGGTGACGTCCAGAATGTCTTCTCCGTTAACCGTAAGGAAGTCTCGAAATCATTGGCAGTACTGCATATTGTGTGAATCCAATTTCAGTTTTTTTTTTTTTTTTTTTTGCTATGTCATAAAAGACGCCTACCTGCTGTGATAATTTGCAAACTCACTTTTTCGAACTTCCCATGACGCAATCAGAAAGGTCCAGTACTTTGTTTTCTGTTAAAGCTGACCGCCTTTGGCGCGTCTTTAATTGGCCCGGTTTCCCTAAATTTTTTAATCAACTTTCTGCACTCTGTTGCTATGTGGCACGTGGATGCATTTCCTAAATTTCTGTTTTTCTTCTGTCTTTTACCTCTACAACGAAACGCATATTTCACCGAAAACACAGTTGACAACTCCATATTCGCAACACTTGCATGCATCCAAACAGTTAAGTTCACGGCTTGTTGAAGGTTTTTTTATTGGGCAGTTGGGACTACGTGCCAGTAGTGACGTACGTCACGAAAGGCGTGTGTATGGGACTTTCCACAGTGCAAATACAAGTGTTGGCTACGAATTGCTGTTATTTTAATATTGCTTAGATCAATTACACTTGATAAGCTAGTTTAATTTATCCAAACACAACTAATTTACTTTGAAAGCAAAGCCATGGTGCGATACAGGAGGAACCCTCTCAGGTTCACCTGAGCCGCCAAAATCATTGTATTATGTTTACCTTGTTTCTGCTCGAAAGATATGATAGGTTTAGAGTATGGGTAACTTACTGGCAAAGCATGGCTTACCTAGCCTCGGTTGTCATTAAATTTCTACAGCTAAACGGTAGAGATTTAGACATTATTGAAAATTTTATGCGCTGCGGACAGACAATTACCTTGCTCTTGAAAGTCTTAATGGACGATGTAAAAATGTATATTCAAAGTGCGAATGAATAAGATTTCAGTACTGTTATTTGGCTTGGAAGTGATTACGCTGATAAGGAGACTTTTTGTTGTGGCATTAACTCTTTCCGGATGTAGAGTCAGTCTACCCTTTCATCAGTGTGTATGTGAGAAAGTTGGTTTTTTCCATCATCTTACGTTGTTGGCATTGTCAGACTCCTCGTCATAAACTAGTCGATTAATTATTGTTGTTAGTTTTTCTTTTCGTTGAGGCACAGTGATTACGATGTCATTTTGCTTTCACCGCGTATTAGGGAGATGGACCAGTTTGGTATACTTGCATAAGCCTGTTGTCAAACCAGTAACATACTTGGTTTTAAATACTGCTGTGTTTACAGCATCCACTTGGCTGTGGTAACGGATTCAAGACGCGATTCCCATGTGATCGCTTGATAATTAGATATTGCGAAATTAAGTTCATACTGAAATGGTTTTGTTTACTGAGGTAACCTCATTCACCTTCTGGATGCACTTATTACGTTAGATCTTTCAGGTACTAAAAATTTAGGAGAGATCCTGTATGCAGCTATATTTACAAATTGACATTGAGCTAAGCCCATCACGACCTCAGGGTCAGTTCACAGAATAGGTTGAATATAGTAAATGCACTTAGAAACCGTTAGCTGTTATCTGAGTAGAACTAAATTTCTAAAACATTGATGATAATAATATGATACACGAGTATACAATAAATTAAATCATATAACTTTAGTTTGCCCCTACACTTAAAGTAGGGGCCAACTGAAGTTATATGATTTAATGATTTTCCAAAATTGTTAAGATAAGAATATGTCGAACCTTCTTCCAAATCTGCCCTGATGATTTTCAGGGCAGATTTGGAAGAAGGTTCGACGAGAGGGTGGGATTAGGGGGGGGGGGTCTACGGTACCCGAGCCCGCACAGTTCTTCGAGGGGCCTGGCCGAGACTTCAATATTACATTAAGTAAATTCTTTTTATTGAACGGCAAAAAACTTCGACAAACTCAAAATAATAAAAACGTTTTCATTTTATTTTAATTTATTTAATTTTTTATGTTATTGATTTATTATATGTTAGAATTGATTTGTTGCTTCTTAGGCACGCACAAACACATATATAAACGCAGGGGAGGGGGGGCCCGGTCATGTGCTTTGCACTGGGGACTCACGTTAATTCTCGACGTCCTCGTTTGGATGGGTTTGATATTTAGTCCAAACTGCTTGAACTAGGTTGGTTGCTGACACAGAATAACATTAATTTTGTGGGCAAGATTTGTCACGAATAAGTGATCAGAATTTAAGTCTTCAGCGTGGCTTAGAAGGTGTCTGCTCCTCTCATGAGAGGAGCAGATACCTTCAAACAAACCCGATAAGTCTCCGTTATTAGGTACGCTAGCCGTCACTACGCACTCCTATATTCCTCTGGAAGTTTGAGAATCAGATTTTAGAATTCTTAAGGTAAAGGATATTGCCACTAAGTAGCGATTCCAGCAAACAGAGAAGCATTGGCACTTGAGCTATATCAGGAACAGCTTCTGTATCAAGTTAGGTGATCTCCAGTTCCTATTTTCTTTCAAAAGCTGATAAAATACTTTTGTCAGCTTTTGAAAAAGAAAAGATGAACTGGTAGTGAGCAGATTGTTAATGGTTGACGAGCAGTGAGCTGACTAGAAATTAGGACTGGCAGTAACGTTTACTGTAATCATTTTTATCAAAATGTGTGGTTACGACAGGTTTATGTCCAGTCCTTTGTCGTGGTCTGACTACGAGAACTGATGTATTTAGCAAGACTGAATTGCGTTGACTAGTCGGTATAACTTGAGGCTTTGCTTTGCTTTGAAAATTTATAGTATGTTTACTAATCCAGCACAGTATTTGCCGTTCTAGTTACAATCCTGTTGTTAGCATAATGGTTCGAGGATAAAATAACCTTTTGAAAAGACGCGCGTTTTTTTTTTTATTATTATTAATTATACAACTTGCTTACGAGAATAGTTCTATATTCATAGGATTGTGCTATTTTATTTTATAAAAAAATTTTATTTTTGAATTTTCTAATTGATTTTTTTCTTCCTCTCTTTTTAGGTAAGTGAATTGTGACTTCTCAACTAAAGCTCAAGTACAGGTAGCGTTGCTTCATTTCTTTTGGTATGTTCCAAAAAATAAAATACTACAGGCTACTTATTTTTATATCATCAGTAAAATATTGCGCGAAATAACGCACAATATTTTAAAAATTAAATTTTAATTTTTAATATTTTAAAGACGAATGGAATTTTAAGAATGAAATTACAGGCGAGTTCATGTTGGTCAAAGTAATATCTCGTATATAGAAAATTGGCGAGTGAAGGGAGAACCAACTTTTTTTTTTTTTTTTTTTCAAGAGACCGCAGTTTCCTTAATACATCGTTTCTGCCCCCAGACAGGACAGTGTGCAACTATTTTTTTAATTAGTACAAAAAGCAAATTAAAACTATGTCCTAACTTAATAGAAAATCACACTGACAAGTTTCTAATGTGACTTGATTCATTTGCAACACAAATATTAAGAACTAACACTCTCAATATTGAGACGTCGAATGTAGGTACTATAGGTTGTAAGTTTTACTTTCGAATAGTAAATAATATTATTCATTTAACTCACTTAAGGCCCGAAATTACTCAGTCCATTATTGATTACTTCTCGAAAAAAGTGCATATTAAGATGAATATGAATAAAATTATGCAACTAGATAAATATAGTATAATGAATGTGCGATTTGCCAAACGTGGACACCAGTAATGTAAATATGGGTAATATCCTCATATGTCACTTGGTAACCACATCATTTGCCACCTTGAGTTGATTAACTTTTAATCAAGGGACTTCATCGATTGCTACAAAGTGAAGTGATCCGAAAAACACATCTGTAATTATTAGACATTTCTTTAGGCATCAATGTCTAATATTTCATCGAGCTTATGATCAATACCCCCAACCTCTCCAGATCTCTTCAACCTAAGAAAATTGCAGCAACAACAGCTCTTTAAAAAAAGATTAAAGGAAAAGGGTGTGGTCAAGAGGAATAGATTTGGGAGCACCATTAAACTAGCTGCTGAATTTAATGAATCATCTGGAAATGAAGTCTGAGAGCCGTTTGAATAGACTGCTCCAAAGATAGGTTCTCATTGTTGGGTTCTGCTTACTAGCCTTTAGTCACATCAGTCAACAAAATGCAAAGGTCACGTTGAAAAGTAATGTACAGTGACGAATATACATGGTATTGTCCCAGGCAGATAGGTGAAGATGGATTTGTTGTCAGCCATCCGATTGATGAACAAACTGATTTAACAAAACACTCAATGTGACTGTTTTGCTAAAAGCAGAAATAAATTTACTATGATAGTGATTGTCAACCGATATTTATGTCTATCCGTGGAAGTGCTTTCACTGATTACAGTGAATGATTGAGAGAAACAAATGATTATTAACTTCAGCGCATTTGATTCTATCTGGGTGTTCATTATCAGCTTTTATTATACGCCATATTTTTATTGTAAAATTACATGCAACAATTAGTAACATTTGAAATATAATGTGGTACATAAGCAGAAACTTTAAGACAGAATGGGGTACACCTGCTATAATTAAAAAAAAAAGTGTAAAAACCCCTATGTTAAAGAATGAGGACCACACTTGCATGTTCCTCTTAATGACAAACATTTCAAGCTGTTGAACATCCCAATATTTCTACATTATGTAACTTCCAGCCTTCGACGAGTTCTCTTCTTAATCATCGTTCTAAACAAGATCATAGGTCGTGGTTTGTGACGGAGAGTAATGAATGTTCAAGTTCTTCAGTCGCTGGTCAAGCTCCAACTCAATGCCTTTTTGAGCCATTTTGGATTATTATTCTAACTCGATTACAAGAACCACGAAATATTTTCAGAAACATGGTAAACCATTCTTGACGAGAAGTACCTTTTCTGAGGTATGCCGAAGGATAAGCCTTCATTTAAAGGCGGTAAAACACCGTATCAGGTATTGTCCCACTTACTGTGCGTTGTATACTGATGTCGTCTATGCATAGACTTTTGGCACACAATGCTCGTAATGTATGGTTAACGTTTTTCAAAGTGTTTGCATTTGTCTAAAAATAAAATGCCGAGTGGTTGGTCAAGAGCGAAGGTGTATAAGTAGACGTGCTTTGCGTGCTCTTGATTCAAGCCATGAGACTACTAACGTTGTTATTTCTTGTATTTTCTCTATCTTGTAAACTCCTGACCGTGTGGTCATTCCGGAGTAAACAGAAAATGTATTTATTATATATATATATATAACTTAATTTAATTATTATGGTTTTTAGTGTGTTTTCGATTATGGTTATTGAATTTAACGACACACAGGCTGCTAGGGCCATATTGTGTCTTTCTAATGGTAAATAGTCCATTATAGTTTGGAGCACTCATTACCACGAATTTATAGTAATTCAAGTTGTTGCAATTTTGTACTGGTATCTATATGAAATACAAATGCCTGAATCCTCATTATATAGTGTAGCTTTCAAAAATTGCAGTGCCCGTTATTGAAACGTACTGATAGCAGGATGATATATTGCTATCTGTATCCACTTAACTGCAATCGCGAATGCGTTTTCTAGTTTGGGGAAAATGTATCTCTGATAAAGATACCCGTGAGTTGTTTAGAAACATTTATAGTTCCTAGAGTTCACTGACATTGTGTGGTGGAGATATTGAAAGGATAAATGGAGCTCCATTGAAAATTGTGTCAAACATAAGTAATTTACTATTTTGACTCTGTCGACTCCCCAGGAAAATTGGGAATCTGCTGTACGAAGTAAGGATGACACTTTAAGTACTTCTAATGCTAAATTACACCTTCAGTCCGTCTACCATCTCTTTACTGCTGCCTGACTGAGAGAAATGCCACATCTCTATCCGCTGTAGTTTACTACTATCATACCTATACCTACATCCATTGGCCCTACCGTGCGTTCTATATACGTATTGGAACTGCTTATCTGTAGAAGACGAGCCGTCTTCGTACTGGAATAACTTTTAAGGCAGGTAAATCTCGGTGACTCTGTAGACCTCAATTTCGAAGCTGTTCCCAAAAGTACTTGTGAATTAACTCACGACTGATAGTTCGCGCTTGCAGAATCCACTTACAGTGGAGCTTTAGTAGCTATTGATTAAAGGATTTTAAGTGTAAGACAGTCTGTTTCGACATCAGTTGGCAGCATTCCTGCCTCACTGACTCATCATTGTCAAGGATAAACTTTGGTACGATTGCATAGGCATTTGAGTGTATATAGATAGGACAAATATGGAAAAAAAATTCCCCTCGTCTGAAAAATACCCATTTCTTATCGTACGGCTATCGTGTATAGGGATTTTTACAAATCTGGGTATTGCTTCATACGAGCAACTGTTACAGAGAAAAGCGATATGTTTTTTTTGTTCCCTTATGTACATTATGCGATAGAGACAGCTGAACGAGAGGTTGATATACACGTGGACGTTCGCTAAATGAAAAACATTAATCATCTTTAGGCTTTCATCGCATGCTAATATCGTCTGTTATAACATTGTTTATCTAAAGCCACGGTCAGTCCCTTAAATACACAGGCAAACAGAACGAAAATAAACGAATCGGCCGAATAATTTTTAGTTTTTTTTTTTTTTTTTTTATGTTCTTTAATTCTTCGTGTTTTTGGCACGGTACCCAGAAATGTCTTGACTTTTTTTAGAATCATCAGATACGGCAATTCATTAATCGGTAGGTGTATAGTGGAATTATCAGAGGTGGGTCGTTGGTGAAAATTTAATTAAAATTTTCGGGCGACTGCGTTTTAACGCCGTGATATAATGACGTTTGTCACGTGATCTATAGACCTTGCAAGAGATGTAATATCTCTCCCTCCTTTTCCTTCGTGATGTCTGCGTATTAATTAGGTGTGTCCGGCTACCAAAGACATGTTTGCCATTGCCAGAGGTGCAGTTTCAATCAGAACTGTTAATGACGTTCTGGCCTTGGTGATTTTCTTTCGCTGCATCAAATACCTGACTTCGGCATGTAATGATTTTATTCTAGTCATTCATTTCCGTTGTCGGTAATAGATTTCTCTCTGAATTTATGTGCGTCTATTTGGTTGTTGATAAATACTTGTTTCTTTTTTTTTTCTTTTTTTTTTTAGAAGAACCCATAAATACTGTTCAGAATTGGGCTGTCAGCATGAATAATGTTATCAAATTGAATAAACTGCGCGTGTGTGTTTGTATTTTTTTTTCTCTCTTTTTTTTTTTTAAACATTAGTTTTACGTGATCACAGGGTAAAACTAGAGGCTGTGTGTTCATATGTTTGTGCCAGTTTTTCTTCAGAAGCAAACTGGCTTTAGAAAACGTTCTTACGAAATACGATCAGCTGAAGAGATATTTGGAGATCTTGAAAATGTGCAAGATCTGAAACCTTTGCACCTGTCAGTGTTAAAATGTTTTAACAAATTAAGCATATTACTATTAATCCTCCATGAAATTTCAATATATCGCCTCAATTGGAAAGATACATCGAGTTTTCTTTAAATTTGAGAGCTTCGAGGTTTTATAATCTATCAAGATGATGATGATAATAATAATAAATATGTTGGTATTGTGCATTTTATTGCCAAATCGGGACTTTTGCTATTGCTGATATGAGTGACTTCCCAGGGTAGTTTGGAGTTAGGACGAAGAGGTTAGTTAGCCTTGGGCGTCAAATTTTGCAACATGATTTCACCATATCTTTTTGGGCCCACGTGATTGATAAATATGATGTTTTCCTTGTATGTACTCTATGTTCACGCTCCTCTGACCCTTTGCGGCCATCCCTCGATAATAAGCAGAAAATTTTATTTGTTTTATTTACATTTTAAACTAGCCTTTCCGATATTGATATGCAAATTGTTTTTAGAGAGATGTGAGCCAATTGTATCTATGTGCAGAAGAAAAGTCTTGTATATGTATCACAGTAATTCTACTATAGAAAGGAATACCGATCTATAGCATCCACTCTCACCCTTTCGACCTGAAAATGGCACTTCTGAGCTGCTTACCAAGACACTCATGTTTAAAAATGGAGGAGTATGATAGTCCAGGAACGTTTAGTGCGATATTTCCTCAGGCACCTGTCTAAATACTCGTAAGATTAGAGAACCAATTCTGTAATATTATTTTGGCTAAACCCCATGAAATATGCTAATCTGTCAATTTAAAAATACATCCGATTGATTTGACACTTTCATCTAAATACAGTTTATCTCATTGTCCAAAACCATAAGAATCTTGTAATAATTATTAACACAATTCTAATAAGTTTGTGTCGAATTATCATTTTTATAAGTATTTTGGAAGCTCACTCTAAAGAAAGGTTTGGACATTTGGTTGGCAATATTGAATACTGCAAGAGTTATCCTGGAGTTCTTGGATGAAATTTTTGTTTACGATGTTTCTAATTGCTACCCTAGTATGGTCTTTTGGGGATTTTTTTTTTTTTTTTGGTAGTTTTTGGCGCATCGGCCTTCTGTGGCACCTCCCAAGGTTTTTGCAGTACTTTGATCCAAGCCAGAGGCGGGATTTGAACCCGCGACCTTGGGGTTGCCAGGCAGGCACTTTACCCACCCGGCTAGCCCGGTCGGCTTTTGGGAATTTTTTTTTTTTGATTTGGTAGTTGTTGGCGCATCGGCTTCTGTGGCCATATTGCACCTCCCAAGGTTTTTGCAGTACTTTGATCCAAGCCCGAGGCGGGAATCGAACCCGCGACCTTTGGGTTGCCGGGCAGGTACTTTACCCACTCGGCTAGCCCGGTCGGCTTTTGGGGATTACCCTGACTTCTAATCTCTCTTGGCACAAGCACATTACAAATATTGCTTCCTCTGCATCTAAAAAACTTGGTTTTCTCTTTCGCTCATTGCGTTACTTTTCTTCCAAATAGCTGCTCACCCTGTACAAATCGCAAATCCGCCCTACTATGGAATATTGTTCCCACATCTGGGGTTGCGCCCCAAAACTTCTCTCAGGCTTCTTGATTCCGTTCAGAAGAGGGTAGTTAGGTTAATTAATGATTCATCTCTAACAGTCTCTCTCTCTCTCTCTCTACTCGCTGTCTCATAGACGTACTGTTTCTGCTGCATGCCTCTCTATAGATGTTTCCATGGGCACTATTCTTTTGAATTGGCTTCTATAATTCCCTCTCTCTCTCTCTTTCAAAACAGTCCGAACACGTGCCGCCAACATCCATTTACTGTCCAACTTCAAACCCAGAACAAACAGAACCAACTTTTCATCTTCCTCGTTTATTCATTCAGCTGCCGTTTTCTGGAACAACCTTCCTTCATACGTATTTCCTGAAAATTACAGTCTACGGAAGTTCAAGTCCAGTGTCAACAAATATCTTCTTTCGTCTCCTCAACCTCCAACCCAAGCACGGTACTAAGTACTATAGGTTCTAATACCTCTCGTGTTTGGGGTTTAAATAAAAAAATAAAAAAATAAAAAAAAAGACTAGCGTGGCCTGTAATATCATTTGATTTAAACCCAAATGATTTTTATGTTCTTCAGGTGAATAAAATTGTATGATGAATAAAAAAACCACTGTGTAATTAAAAAAAAAAAAAAAAAAAAAAAAACGCTGGAATAGTTATTGCTTCTAGGAAAAACTATAAATAAATTATTGCAATCTTTGGATGCGTGCAAAGTTGACTAGGCAAGGGTTGTCACAGTGCCTAGAGGTATTTTGGTAACAATTATATACTGTTATGAAAGTGTTAATCTTAATTTCAGACCATCAGTTCCCAGGATTAATCAGAATTCGCCGGAATAAATAAGATGTTTATCGATATGTAAATACTGTATGTTTCTTGCTACTCTTTATGTGTGCAACCAGATGTGGAGAGAAGTTGGTGTGCACGAAAAGGCAGAAGAGGGTATACCGTTGCTACTTGTACCCTAACGAAGCTCAGTCTTCCCATTCGTGTTGACACAAGTGGTGGAAAGAGTAAACGAAACTCCGGGTAGTCCCATTTTCTACTGCCGCTCTCATCCACGTGTTTCTACCTGCAATCCGAAGTGCTGATGGTCAGTGACCCAGACTTGGCGTTGACGCTAGCGCACGCCGTGTTCACGCCCTTGTGCGGTGGTTCCGTGATGCATTAGATTTATAGGAGCGGAGAGGCCCGCGTGAGCTCGAGGGTAATTTACATTTACTTTACCTTGTGTTTAGGTAGAAATGTCAGCGCTGTTGGATGGAAGTGGAAATATGGGTTGATGAATATGGCTGACGGGGAAACACGGAAATAAGTATGGAGCGCTCGTTACGGAGTTGGTAACAATCGCGTGTTGTCCCTTCAACTTCGGAGTGCTTTTTTGCGTAGGCGAGATCGCAATGACGGAAGTTAAGGGTGTGATAATTGCCCTTAGGGATGATTAAATGCCATTAAGTCAATTTCTGCTAGATGTTGGCCACGCTTATGTGACGGGAATGATTAGATGCCAGATTGTGTAAAAACAGCCGTGTTAGATATATGGAAGACACTTAGTTATCCCTTTTGAGATATTTAGTCATAAAAGAGATTTCGTACTCACAAATTGCTTCGTAGACTGAAGTACCATTGTAGGAAATCACTGATAGTTAATGCAATAATCTAGTCCTTGTTCACGGCCTAGCAACCGGCAGTGGTATTCTTACATTTTAAACCCATTCATTGATACTCTTTAACTCTCTCCTCTTGAGAATTTCCAGAACTGTAATGAAGAAATGTTTCTCACCTTTTCCCTGAATTTTTCTGTTTTGGAATGCGTGTCTAATGGGTGGTATAGCATTTTCTAAGTGGCTGCAGGTACAGTAGCCTCCATAGGCAGTATCCTTCGTAAGAAACGCGTTCGCCGATGACAGACGGCTTGCATTAATGTTTGCAGTAAACGCTGATACAGCCGTTGCATCAAAGGATAAAAAAAAAAAAAAAAATCCTTTAAAAAAAGGAATTGTAGAGGAGGTAACAGTAAACTTGGTGAAGTGGCATTTGCAAAGTCTTCAACACTCAGTTGCCTGATTAGAAAACAGTTGACTGCACCTTATTATTTAAAAGCAGCCAAACTATATAATGTGTTTAGTTCAGGATGGTTAGAATAAGGGGTTTTTAATTTTTAAATCATTAATAGTAAATGCCTCCTTGCTATCACATATCCAGATCAAGGCCGCTTCTCGTTTTACCAGTTCTCCTTCATTATTTAAGTCGAAATTCAGAACAGAATACAGAAGACAATTCCCCTGACCCACTTATTCGATTTGATCAACCATCATAACCTAAATCCTTTAATGGGATTTCAGACTTTTTAGCACAACTGAAAAATCTAAATTTAATATACTAATCATAACTATACTTATATAGTATTGCTGTTTTTTTTCCTGTTCCTGTCCTATTTTATATTTTTATATTTATTATTTTTATATATGTTAAAAGTATTGATTTGTTACGCAGAACGTGTTAACATTCTGCATGAAGAATTAATTAAATATATCATGCCAATATATTACACATTGCAATCGGCTCTATGTCCTGTAATGTGTAGAAATATAATTAAAATTGTTCCAATTTCAAATGGAATTCGAACCCAGACCGCTCCAAACGAGTGAAGCGTGGCCAACCCACTGCCCTGTGACGAACGAGTGGATCAACATGTGGCTTTATCATGCGTCATCACAAATGCCACTGAAACATTTCTTTCAGATTTTGCTTGAAATGACTTGTGTACGGATAATATGACGGCTGATGGACCTCAGATATTGCAGTTCCCTGCTCATTGTTTGAGCAGATATCTGTTGATTTCGATCTCGGTTAGAAGTGGTACACTGGTACATCCAAATACTCTAATAAGTGTATTTGGATGTATGTATGCGCCACCCTCCTAGAAAATTTCTGTACAGGGGTGTTTGTTGAATAAACTGATGATGATGATGATGATAATAATAATAATAAGTGTCCCGCAATTGTTCGACCTTAGATCGACGATTGGACTTCACAATTCTGCGTAAAACTTGTGTAGGTGTTTTCTTTCTGCCATTATTCCTTTCCAAAGTGCTTCTTCTTCCTGACCACTTCTTGTAAATTCTCGATTCTAATCCTGGATAATCATGTGATTTCTGTAGTCTTGCAGTTTTACAGCTCTGGTCTCAAGCGCATCAAAGATGAACATGTTTTAAATCGTCATGCCTTTTGATCATTTTGCTTGTTGGATATGCTTGCGGTATTTAAGTCATTCAAGGCGACACGTGACCAAACGGCTCATGGAATGATGGGTACTTTGTTTTTCCATCGGTGACCTGAAGAATCTTAAAAGCTTTCTCAATCGGGGTTCTAGTTACCCGATTTCTGATGGAGAGAGTAGTATTTTCTCCGTGAGTTATTAGAAGGTTATCAGTCCCGACGCTTCAAATCTTCCAGTGAATAATATATATTATATCTGTACATTATGTGGTTACCACGAAGTATAAGCGAAATTTATTATATTTTTTATAAAATGGGGAAGACTGCTTCCGATTTTTCGATTAGCTATCAGTTGCCACCAGTGACGTGTGTGTGTGTGCCCTGTCTATGTTGGCTCCCGAAACAATTACTATATTCATTTCCATCTAATGTCACTGTTAGAGTATACAGAAATTCCGTAATACGGGCCTGATCTGTAGTGTATATGTATGTTTGTGTTGTGTATGTTAGTCCCCTTTGCCACCAGGGAGTAGCTATCACCTGGACAACTGCTGCCCGGCGCCCGTTTCCCGGCACGTGATGCGAGACCTGGTCCCAGTCTTCATCAGCATCCACTGGGGGTATTTAAACCAGTGAATGCGAGAAATCCCCGGAAACAGGTTGCCAGAACTGTATACCGCGGGGGTACACAATCTGGGCAACCTGTGTACCTTAATTTCTATTAGTGCGTACTTACGCAAAAGGAACACCCACAGGAGGGAGTGCAATACCTATGGATGGGTGAAGGGGGAAAACAAAAACCCTGCTACTATTAAGCTACTACTATAGTTATATATACACAAGGTAGTTACATTTTAATCGGCTGTATATAGAACTGTATTGCTTATATAATTTTTAGCATTTCTCTCACTTGAATACTATTTACATACGATTTTCTTTGCTTGAAGACAGTAGCAGAAAAACATTAAAAAGGTTTGAAGTTGCGTGAGTTACCAATTAGGTTTGAAAAGTTAAGTTCCGAAAATTCCGGGCGGTATGAACTGTAGGTGAGGCAGAAGAGTAGCACATTTTTCCACGTCTCCTCTTGGCCATAGAAGCAGAAGGGGTCAGGCTTCAGACCTAGGTGATATGGCTTGTCTTCAAGATAGCCATGTCCCATAAGCAAATATGAAATCCACGTGGAGGGAAAGAACCAAGATCTCTTTGTCTTAGTCATTACAAAAGTTAACAGGATTCCAAATTCTATCATCACCAGTAATGGTAGAATTTGGAAGCTTTTTCACAACGTACGGAAACCGCCTGAATTCGAATACTCTCTCTCTCTCTCTCTCTCTCCACACACACACACTGTGGCTGAGTTAGCCGTTATCGGGCGTGAGTTGTATTCTCTCCCTCTGGAAGCTCCAATTTTTCATTCAAATAAACAAGCAAGCTAATCATAGTATATATAGGGGGAAGAACTGGATAACTCCTAACGTTTGATAATTGATGACGGTGCAGTTCTATCCCACGGTCTCCAGAGTACCATTTGCAAAACTCTGAAGAACGGTCGTTTAGTTTGTATCATTGTAATTTGAGTTTTTTCAACCCATTTTCAGACACAAATAAAAATCAGCTTCCTGCGTCAAATGTAGTAAGTAAGAATACGAGAAGTCACCATATTTACCAGTTATGCGGATTTGAACCACGGTCAACTCAAACGCACGTACACATGTATCCTCATGTTTGACCACTCGGAAACAGCTGCTCTAGCTGGTAAGCGAAATTAATTCAAGGTTGTGCGCATCAATAGAGGTTCTTATACTGGAATGAAAAATGCATTGCATAATATATTATTAGATCTAAGTTTAATTTAGATCTAACAACATTATGTGTAAGCAACTTTAATTCCAGAGAAGTAACAACGCAGTAGATCTAATTCTGACTTAAAGGAAACGGTACCAAACTTAAAAAAAAAAAAAAAAAAAAAAAATGTAGAAAGCTGGATTCAGTGCTGCACTTGCAAACGCTAGACACACGAAGAATATGTTGATGCTGAAAAAGATAATCTTTGTCATTGCGATTACTGTATTGCCAAAATATAGCAAGAACCACAGTGTCCGGACCACCCTCTGTAGTTTGAATCAGAAAAATGTCACTTTTTTTTTTTTTTTTTTTTTATTACTCAGCTAATTTATTATGGTCGTTTCCTATTCGAATTTGTCATGCTACAAGGCTGCATAACTTCTATGTACTTAATTACCCGGAAATACCCAGTTTTCTTACTAATTTAGACACGTTATACAGACGCCTCGTGGACTTAATTACTACGGCGCAAACTCGGAAGAAACCATGACGCTAATCCAATTGCATGTAGTTTATCCTATAATACATTTGGAACATGCTTTGACCGGTTAAACACTTAGGCCTGTGCATATTTTTATGCACATTTTTGGAGTATTTTCTGTGTAACAGTATGTATTTACATACCGATGTAAGTGTCATTTTTCAATCGTTAATTTAATTATGAGTATGAAATGCAATTTGTATCTTGTTCCCAAGCCTACACTGCTAACATTTATTCTGTTAATATATGCTATGCATAAATAAATAAACATACGGAAAGCAGCAGAGCGCTTTCCCCGCCCTCTTCCTCGTATCTCCAGGTATCATCATAAGGGGGGGGGGGCGACCAGGCTGAGTTTTTTTTTTTTTTTTTTTTTTTTTTTTTCCCCTTTAGAACACCTCTTGCGTTCTGTTTCTTTAATTTCAAATTTTTGGTTGGGGGAACATATGCCCTCTCTGCCCACCCCTGTCTCCAGGGGTACATGCACCACCGGTTGAGAAACACTGAAATATTGCGTGTGCTGTCACCCGTTTTGTATCTTTGTGTTGTATGTTAATTGTTGATATCTTTGAGTTATTTTTACTGTGGTCATTAACCTAGCACCATCCCTGTAGATGACCTTTTAATAAATAACATCCGGTTCTGTGTTTCCCATTATCAGTACGCAGTTTGACAGCAGTCATACCTCTCGATGACTTCTGCCAAATAGCTTTCCCCCCACCTTGGCATAAGCGCTTAAGAACTCTTGCATCAAAATAGTACATCATTTGAACCTCCGAATGCTGTTGAGAACTTCTTTTCGTAGACCACAATACGCTTTGTCCGATGTTTAAATTCTGTAGGAATTGAATAACGTGTCTTCGTGCATTTCCATCGCATGCACATGTATGTTCTTTGAAAGACCGGGTGACCTTTTATCTCATCACGGAAGGAAATCACGCACACCCTACACATTAAAATAGCCTATCAACGGCGGCACCATAAGAAGATGTCGGTGTAACAATGTGCACAGAGGAAGTGAAATCGGAAACTCCAGGAAGTAGTCTCATTGGGATGACCGCTATCACTTCCTTACTCTGTGTGATAGCGGCCGGTGTGTACTGCCTGCACGTGTTCATTATCGTGTGTCTGTTTAGGCCTCTTGCGAATGCCCTGTAGCATGAAATACTCTTAATCATGATGTCACCTTCAGTGTTCTTCCTTCGCCGCTTGTCACTTAGCAACGGGCAGTAACTTTGAGGTTTCGATGTAAATAAACGACACAGGCCTTTGGGAACGTATTTTTAAAGCAAATGTTCGAAGTTCCTTGAACATTTTTTCTATTTTGTTTTGTTTGCATCGAGTTGCTTTGTTATTCTGTGTGCTGCTTCGTTTTAGTTATTTTCCCCCCCTCCTCTGTGTGGTGGACATTGTATTTGGATTCGTTGACTACCTCAAGCATCTAGCTGTTGCTAATTGGATAGCTCTTTGAAACAACATATGCCTTTGTGGCTGGATCATTATAAATGTGTTCCGGCATGTTGCAAATGTTGTGACGGAATTTCTCGTTGGAGGAAAAATGCTTCTTGCAATCAGATCTTACGTGACTTTTTCCTTCCAACTGCTGAGAGAGAGAGAGAGTATTCTCACTTCTGAAACTTTTATACGGTAAGAGGAAGAAATCTTATCCCTTCACCTTTATGCTATCTTTTGGAGGACTTTTGATCAGACATTGTGCTGTTTGGGTTTTCTCAGCTAAGTAAGTTCATTCGCAGCTCTCGTAGCTAAAATATAACGTCTTTTACAGTTATATTCGAATAAAAATTGAATCCGTGAAATGTAAGTTCTGGATCTTAAGTTTGGATGTAAAGTATCACTACTTTGAAATATTGTAAGAATTTCAAAAGCAAATCATGTAACAGAAGAGAAGGATGTCAAAGCTTGACATTAAGTCACCCTCCCAACTATCCATCTGAGTCAAGAAGGGTTGGGTTTGCCAGTCCTCAGATGGGGATAGATTTCTTTCATTCGCACGCTACAAATAAATACATTTCAGAATCCGCACAGTTCGTAAATGCATTTCAATGTCTCATACCCTGAGTTGCATTGACATTAATGGAAACCACCCGAACCGACTGGATTTAATGAGATTCGTTATGAGCGATAACTGTTTCATCTTTTTTTTTTTTTTAGTGAAATCTTACTGGAGAATACGAGGTCATCTTTCCACTGCTAAAATGAAGAAAGTAATAATTATTTTTAAAGAGGTGTTATTTTTATGTGTGTAGTTCGCATTTAGAGTAGATATAGACAGACTACGGCAGGGCAAGCGAAGCAATTTAATTTGATCCTCCACTGCCGCAAATTTTGATAATGTTATTCATCAATTTTTAAAGGGCGCCTCCGTAGCCAGGTGGGAAGGAGCAGCAGTGCGTAACACACGCTTCTTGATTAGACCAGGGCTCGAGCCCGTCACCACCAAATACGGAGAGGTCAGGGAATGACCACCGCATATTCCCGGAGCAATATGGCCTTAGTTGCTAATGCTCCTAAAAACCAAAATAACTAACAAATAACTCAATTTTTAAATTGGGTTTTGTCTGAGTAGGAAGCTAGTGAGCAAACATTTCACAGGAAAACGTAAACCAACTGATTCCATACCTTAACGTGTTTAATTGTTCAAAAAATAAAACTTTAAAATATTATAAGAACAACACGGTAGTCATAAAACTAAACAATATACGATGAGTTGTGATGTTCTCCAACATGTGGTAACTTCTGAATCTTTCTGTCCCACTGATAATAATTACATTTTTCCTGATCTAGTTCCTATATCAGGGAAAGTGGTTCTCAAACTGTTTCTGGTCGAGTCACAGTTAGATTCGAAAAGCGCATATACTCGCTGTTTGTGTGCGCAGCGCATCTGTGTATATTGAATTATTCTAAGAAATGGTGCCTTTACTACCGTCGAGCTGATGATAGAATCCCAAAGAGGTTTTGGAAACGTGGAAATTTTTCTGTTATTGTAAAGAAGTCTGTAGTTAGTTACATTCCAAACAACTGAGTACTCACCCCTTGGTCATTAGTATACTGACTGAATTCAATTCTTGAGGTTAGAAGGTACTTCTATATGCTTTTGCTGTAAAATGATTGCAAATGTACGTAGCTATACAGTACATGGACAGTTACTTTACTGCAGTTTCTTACTACGTTTGAAGGGTCTGCACAAATGGTGCATCTTGTTGCAATATGTTTGAAATATTGTGTTACGGTAAGTTTTATATGCTTCCCCCCCTCCCCAATTGCAGACAGCAATTTACTAACTTAAGGTAACTTTAATCCTATTTAAAAAAAAAAAAAAAAATCGTAGCAGCGGCGCCACTTGCGATTAAATTATGTTTTATTTGAAGTCGTGCATTATCCCAGGTTGTGCGGCACTAGGCCGAAACGCATTTATCATTTGAGGAGGGGATCCATGTCGGGTGCAGCAGCGATTTCTAGTTTTATGAGGCACGAACAAACTAAGGATTGTGGTAGGCTTGACAGCTTCACGGCTGTCTATTGCAGACTAAGGGATGGCAATAGATAGAGAGAGAGAGAGCAGATGGCATTATCGTTTCAGTAGGGAATTCTAGTAGTAATCTCCACGGTTGTCCACCTCCTAATGGAACTGGAGGATTACTTTTCACAAAGTACCCACTGACGTGTACATAGGAAAATGTCCAAGTGCTTGGTGAGTACTGCCATATCTATTTCGTTGCCATTCTTGTGTACATTTATGTGCATAGAATGAGGAAATCTGTGATTAAATTCCTTGGAATAGCTCATGAATTGCCTTCTCTTAGAGAAAGAAGACTCTTACGTGCGCGATAGGTTTTCCTGCTTTGGGAAAAGCTGATTATACATCAGATTGACTTGTAATTTGCATAATGCTTTAGTTAATTGTTCGCTTAAATTAATTATGCTCGATATTCTGAATCATTGAACGCTTGTTTTCACTGCGTACGCGCGTTGCCACTTCTATTATTGTCTGGATAGGTATATCATTTTCATTTTTGTAGAGGACAATTGTTTATGATAGCGTATCTTAACTACCTCCGACAACTTTTACTATTGGATTATTTTTTTTACTTTTTTATAATGGAAAACCTTTTAAAAGGGCTTTTAAAATATGGCATTTTTCTATGGTATCTGTACATATGCTGAGCCGACTCAAGTTGTGTGCTGAAGTGCAGTGCATAAGGCGATAATTTTGAATCGTCCCTGTGGGGCAGTCTTTTTACGATTGACCAAAACTCGCTCATACCCAAATGAAACATCGTTAAAGTGTGTGTGTGGCTCCGAAGAGTATTGCACTCCATCCATTTGGGAGCGGAGTTGGTGCTTGATGCACATTTAGTAAAATAGATCCAGGTCTGGCTCTAAGAGCCTAAGGACGGGGAACCAGTTGGCAAACACACCACTGCTGGTGTCCCTCCCACCCGGTGGCAGAGTGGCCTGTTTTTATTTAACACATTATTTAATATACACGCAAACACTACATTACATTAGAGGCCCATTTTGTAGATGTTCCATTTAATACAGAATATATGGTGGAGATGGACACTAGTCTAGGTGCCACCATAGAGAATGATAAACAATGATAGGCTTTGTTTAAAATGGTTGAGACATTTTGGTTTTAGACATGTATTCTACAATTGCGAGTACTGGTTTTATTCTTAGTCCGGCGCCTCCGTATCCAGGACGCTTCTTGATTAGACCGGGGTTCGAGTCCGTGCCCACCAAATACGGAAGATGCGGAAAGGTCAGGGAATGACCACCGCATATCCCCGGAGCAATATAGCCTTAGTTGCTAATGCTCCTAAAAACCAAATAACAAATATTCTTAGTCAGAGAAGAATAATATTCTGAACACAACTGGGAACATTATGTCTAGGACTTACAATACCGGTATTTCGGTATTTTTAATTTATGAAACCGGGATACCGGTATTCCAAAAACAATGTTTTTCTCAATAAATTTTGATGACAATTAGGTGCAATAAAGTAAGGAAAAAAAAACAAGTCCTGTAATTACTTGAATTCATGTTTTAAATAAATTTTTATTGCAATAATAAATATTCTGAAAAAAAATCATTAAAATACAGTTATTCTAAGAACAAAAAAAATACGTATTGTTACTGCAAAGTTTAGTTATGTTTAAGCATCCACACTACCTGTCCGAATAAAGTGAGCTCTTAAGAAACATAAGCAGTCAATAGTATGATCGTTTAAAATGGATCTAATTTTGGTACATACAGTATTTGATTAGCGGCAGAAAACGCCCTTTCGGATTCTATTCTGGTACTGAAATAATCGTGGACGATCTCAGTCCATATTTTCTAGGCTTTGAACTTTTTTAGCAAAAATAGTTAAAAAGTATTTCATTAATTTCCGACTCAAGTTCATCTTTTAAAATCTCATTGGAGTTAGGCAATTTCTTATTTTGGAAAGAATTCGCGGAACACTGATGTTTTGTTCCATGTTGGTCTTCCATGGTTGAATTATGTTCATCATTTTCTGAAGGAGAAAGACGTTTTATTAAGCAAAGTATAATTTTCACTATAGTATCTTTACTGAGGCTCGGAGAGAGCAAAGAGTGGGGATAAGGAATAAAGAGAGCAAAGAGTGCAGTTAAGGAATTCTTCACATATATAAATGCAAAGAACAGAAGGACAAATCAGATCGGACGCATGTGTAATTGCGTCCGATAGTATTAGATACCCCAAATGATGTTGCAGATGAACTCGACAGTTACTTTGCATCGATATTTACAGAAGAAAAACCCTTCACGTCAATGAGAAATTATGGGAGTGAAGTTGAAAAAAATTTAATTAATGATGTTGAAATTTCACGTGTTGATTTAATGAGAAAACTTTCGCGCCCACAGGTGAGTAAGAAGACTCCTGTGGTTGATGGCATATATCCTATAATCTTAAAGGAGGCGGAAAGTGAGTGCATTGAACCATTAAGGCTAGTTATGAGAGCATCACTGGACTCAGGAGAGATTCCATTGGATTGGTGTAAATTAGAACATAAAAGCAGTTCTAGAAGTGTAACGGGAAATTACCGACCGGCCAGTCTAACTTCAGTAGTAGGGAAAATCATGGAAACAATGATCAAGGGTGGAATTCAGGATCATTTAGATGGAAATGGAATCTTGTAGGATACATAGCATGGCTTTGTAAAGGAAAAATAATGTTTAACAAATCTTGTTAGCCATTTTGACAGGTCACTCGTGAGCTGGATTTAGAGAATAATTTCGACATTATTTATTTAGATATCAGCAAAGCATTTGACGCAGTCCCACGTGAGCGGTTACTTTATAAGTTGGAGCAGGCTGGAATCATAGGGAAAATCCTTAGATGGATAGCACGATTGCTTGAGGGCACCAGGCAGGGGATTGTGATAAATGGTTATTCCTTAAATTGGGTTAATGTAAAAAGCGGAGTTCCCCAAGGATCAGTATTGGGACCACTGTTGTTTTTGATTTTCATAAATGACATTGATGAAGAGATAGAGGGCGTGATGTCTAAGCTTGCAGATGTAAAGATCAGTTGAGTAGTTAATGATCGCCGCCAAGCAGGGCTTCTTCAGAGTGACCTAGATAGACTTCCGGAACGGTCAGAAAAGTGGCAGCTATATGCTTTAATTCAGCAAAATGCAAGGTCTTACACCTGGGGAACAGTAACCCCAAGATAACTTATGCACTTGGTGGAGGAACGGGACTTGGGAGTTACGATACCGTCAGACATGAAGTTGTCCGAGAATTGCGGACAGGTTGCAATGTTGCATGGTGTCCTATCGATGATTTATCGAACATTTGCTAGTAGAGATAAGGACGTCATAATCACATAAAGGTGATTTTATAACCTTTATGTGATTAAATTATAAACTTTTTTTTTTAAATTAGTACCGAAAAATCGGTATTTTTTTATCAATACCGGAAAAAAATGACCGGGATCCCGGTATTGTCAGCCCTGATTATGTCTCTGTGTGTCTTTCCTGGCATACATAAAACACGACTTTTTTTTTTTTTTTTTATATGGTAATAGTTGTTCTCTTACACGAATCTGACTTTCTCTTAAAACTTTTTTCTGATGACGTAGGCCTACTTTTCAAAGTAAATGGCGCTCTAGCGAGGGTCGGACTTGCATGTCACTTGCCTCTGGCGAACGGGCTTCACCGTCTCCCATGTATTGTTTACTTGAATAATAATACCTAAGAGGCACCCCCATGCAAATCCGTACTTGGCCTAGTGGGAAAACATACTCCTCTGTTGGGATCAGAGTCAGTCCTGGTCCTCCCACGTGGATTGCATTGCTATTTATTTATTGTTAATATTAGTTTGTTTCCAAAGAAATGTCTGTAAGAACAAAATTCTTACACTTATACTAGCGAATGTTATGTTATAAATATTATAACCTAACAAGGGAAAAAAATGTATATATTAAATAATATTATTTACATAGGATGATTTTCAGCTTAGATTGCGATCGCTCTGTACCATACAGTCAAGTAGGGGAGGATTAACGTAACAACGGGGGGTAGCAGGACGGTACACAAGACAATGGGAGCACTGGAACACTAGTACAAAGGGGGCACCGCAAGGCCAGTTCATGGTCGCATAAACAGAAAGTGAGCAGTTCTTTGGAAGGAAAGAACAAGGGAACCGACCCCCCCTTGTGGAGAGAAAGATTTTAAGAACTAAGAGGGTGAAGGAGACCCTGGATGCGACATACACCTGTGGTATTTGGCTAGCCGCTAGATGAAAGAGACCGACTCCTTGAGCACTTATTAATTTCAAGGAGCGGTAGAGAAAAAACAGAGTGGACTAATGGCGGTAAGTGAATCGGGAATGATCACAAGGAAATATCTAGAAATTTCTAGACGCCCTGTAGTTCATCGAAGTTGCTTGAAATTTTGTAAACAAGAAGTTATCCCAGGAGAGGGAAGGGCCAAGAAAAACGGAAGAAGTGGGAGAGAGCGAATGAGAATAATGAGATGATGGAGAACGAACGACGATTGGATCAAAATAGAATGAGCGGCTGAAACAAAAGGCAGATGCAAGAAAGGAGTGAGGAAGTTTTTTTGTGGGAGAGTGGTGAGTTTTGGCAGTGTGGAAGTTTGGAGAGTTCCCGTGGAGATGCCTGAGTGATGTGCGGCTGGAAAGAAATCCCGAGAAGTGCCGGGAGAATCGCCAGAAAGTAGCGGCCAGAGTAATGAGTTGTGGGAGATGCTGTTTAAGAGTTGTTGAAATAGGAAGGAGATAATCCTTGAAAGATGGAAACACCTATGCTGGAGCTGAGTAAAAAGGATCGAAAAGCCTCACCATAGAACGATAAGGAAGAGCTACATAGCCAGGCTTCTTAATAAAGCAGTAAGAAGAGTCCTGATAATCCTATTATGCTTCCCAGTTTCGTCGAACTGATCAGACGCCCAAAAAGCAGGCCGGAGCAACTTATTTAATAGCCGTATGTAAAGAAGAGCGAGTTCCTGAACGTAGGAGAATCCCTGTAGATGAACAGCAGTACTTTGCCGATGAAAAATTCCAGTTGGAGCCTGATGATGCCCTATGCTGTTGATGATGGGTCGCCCCTGAACTGAGAAAAGGTAGTGTAAAGAGTGATTCCCTAAGTTAATATGTAAGTACGAGATAATAATTTTAAGCTAGATTTGAAGAGAAGGACTTTAGAAAAATGTTTATTTAGTTGATAGTAGATTTGAAGAGAAGGACTTTAGAAAAATGTTTATTTAGTTGATAGTAGATTTGGTATTGATTAGTATAAAAGGAAGAAAAGGGTTCATAGATGTATGTACTTCATCTCAAGGATAAGTTAAAGCAAGGAAGATTTAGATACATGTACTCGAGACTGGTATGTTCTAAGTTAAGAAGTAAAGGTGTTCTATGTACTTGAAACGTTACAAGATATTAAGATTGAATTATTTTGGAAGGGATAAATTAATGAAAGATTATAGCGGGGATTTATAAATCTAGGACAATATCCATAGAGGTGTTAAGCCCACTGAGGTAATTCCAGTTGGGAAGTTTAACTGTTAGAAAGTAAAAATAATGTTATGAGATGTAACCTAAACCAGAAGGAGAAAAGGCAGAAAGGCACGAAGAGACATATTATATCATTTGCTATTAATTTTACATCTTAACACACATATAATGCCAGTTATTAACATTATACCAATTGATGTTGTATGATACAATTCTTTAATGTATATACTGTGAAATAAACAAATTTGTATATGTTTATCATGTGTAGTATTGAGTCATTCTGAATACTCAGCCAGTCCAGAGGAGACATACACGAACTATTATTCCCCCAGAATCTGTGATCTTCTGTGCAGTATACAAGTCAGGTGTTAACGTGGAGGGGAGGTAAATTAAGGGGGAAATTTAATTGAGAAATACAAAGTTAAAAGAGGTGGGTCTGGAAGGATAATGTGATTTATTATTAAAGAAATTTATTAATAAATAATAAATAATAAAAGAAAAAATATTATCCCCCCAGAATAACTATCCTCTCCACTAACCACCCCCCCACATGTCCCTTTACAGCTATCTAGCTAGATGTTACATGATAATATTGAATAAATATTGCTATACTATTTAGAATTTATGTATATAGTACTCAACTGAGTTAATACAATACGCTGCCTAAAATAGCATCTGATTACATAAATACAACAATACATGGATAATGTAGCATCACCGAAATCATAACACCTAGAGCTTGACGAGGGCATACATATCTGCTAGAGAGGTAGATCTGTAGATTTTGGCCTTGCACAGTTTCTAAGAGTCAATGGATAACCTATTTTATATTTCTGTGGATTTAAATGGAAACATTATCCAGGGAGGTCATGCTACGCAGCTTAGATATGTATGGCAGTGCGCTGGTATGACTTCTATTATGGTCTGACAAAGATATCCCAGATATCAGGCGAGTTTAATTTTCCGGACAGAAGCTGAGCGAAGATCACGAGGTTCCTAGAGATGATGTGATACTTCCAAGGTAGCATATTTAGATTAGAGAGCATTACAGATTTTCAGATTGTAGGTGGTAGGCGTGCAATCTTATTTAGTCATTTTAAAATCCAGTATTCCAGAGATAGGAACCTGGTTTGGTAAAGATGGTGCAGAGGACTATATAGTTGAGGCATACAATGGAATATAGTTGATGATAAAATGTGGATTATGGAAGTTGTAGATCTCCTGTTTCACTGCCCATATATCTGCATGTGTCTTTTCCCGAGTGGCATTAAAATGAGGCAAGAACGTAAGGTCTTTGTCCCAGCTGATGGTTATGATCTCTTATCCATAGGATCCTGGCCTGTAGGAGCTTCTTAGGAAGATCTAATAGGTGGCTAGAGATTTTGAAGTAATTGCTTAGTGTGGCGTATAGTTCAGGGATGAACAGATTGTCGAAAGCCACTTTAATGTCGAGGAACACAATATTAAGTTGCTCTTTGTTGCTCAATGTATGTTGTCTTCTGAAAAGTGTATCCATGAGGTTGGTGATAGTGGATCATCCGGGTAGAATACTATTGAAGTATGGACGGTTATGGCCAAACATGGTGGGTGAGAACAGGGAGGATGGCTTTTTCCATGCTTTTGAGAAAGAGATGTTGACAGCTGTTTCGATGGTACTGCTGGCTTACCAAAGAACGAGTGGATACCAGATAGTGCAAACTGGCAATAACAGTTAAGATAAAAACAGATTTTTTGAGACGTGGTCTTCTGCTCAAAAAATGTATTTATTTTATTTTTTAGATTGCAAATTTTTAGTTCCACATAGTATCTCTCATTAAACTAATTTATATAATTGCTTTGTGAGCTTGCGCTATTTGAGTTCCGTTCTCTTTCAGATTTTTCCTCCCTTCCCCCGTGGCTAGCATAGTTGATTGCGATTGTTCTACAACATGTGGGAAAAAGTTCGGGTTTGATTATGGTTTTTTTTTTTTTTTCGTTTAGCTTCGAGAGTATTGCACCCTTTTCTCCCAGCAAATATGGTGTTTTCATCCTATTGACCGTAATTGATTGTACATAAATGCAATTTACAAACACGATATACTAGGGCTTCATACCCTAATTGTCTAGGCCAGTAGTTTTCAACCGGGGTGCCGCGGCACACTAGGGTAGAAACATTCTTGGAGTGCCGTGTAATTTGTGTTTAAGTTACTTAAAGTTATTATTATTTTTTTTTTTGAAATTTATATACTGTATTTCATTATAAAAAGGGTACAATATAAAGGATACGGTACAATGTCCATTGTACCGTACTTTTTAATTTTGTGGTGATCTTTAATTGATCTTTATTTAGTATCTCTATATAAAGAATAAAATTATTATATAGGTATATATTTAAAGGTCGAAAACCACTGTGTTAGATATTTCTTTTGGCCTAGGGGTTCCGTGAAAAAATTACTGGGACAGAAAGGGCGCCGTGAACCGAGAAAGTTTGGGGACCTCTCGTCTAGGCGCTTAAATATAAACATTCCACCGCAACCAAACTCTTCTCTGATGACAATGCAGTGTCATCAGAGAAGAGTTGGGTTGAAGTCATCAAAGTCAGAGCAGTGACATCTTTTTAGGTAAATAGCAACATACAGGGTTTAAAAAGAAAGTTCGAGGATTAAATCAACGTTATTTTATTTATTTATTTTTTTCCCTTTCCTTTCCTTTTCTTTCTCTCCCCAGATTTAGCAGTTAGTTTTGTGGGTGGGTGTACTCGCTTCCTAATGTTGTTGTTGTTGTCATGGTTCAAAACATTGTTTTTTTGGAAATCCGTTTAGCTTCGTTGCTACAGCTCTCCGGATTGCAGCCATTGTTGCGAAATGAATTTTTTTTTGTCTATTTATTTGTTATCTCTAGTGTGGCTAGGAAATTATGGCCAGAACGTCCAGTGGCCTTCTGAAGTCTAGCCCTTTTAGCATTTGCTTAATGAAGAAGCAAAAAAAAAGACCGTTAAACAGTTATCTATGAGTTCAGAAGGCTTTAGCTAACTGCAGCCATTGGGCATCTCATTTACAAACCCTTTAAAGCATGCGTGAGGAGTGGATGGATGGATCAGATGACGACTTGACACCAACAGGACAAATGAAGCAGCCAACAATTTCACATGTAAATGTAAATGTGAAAATTTATGGGAGTTGATGAAACACGAAACATTTGTCAAGTCTCTCAAAAAATGTTCAGCAATGCTCTTGATGATACCGAATATTATGCATTATTTGAAGAAAGTGATAGTTCAGACCATGACAATAGGAAATAGCAGAAATGAGGTGGTTTTTTTTTTTTTTTTTTTTCTCTCTTCTTCTTGGGCGAGTAAAACTTTGTACACTGGCATTTTGTTTAATAAGCACTTGTGGTGAATATGCTCCAGATATATGCAGAAAAATATTTCATTCCTAAAATTTTTCTTTTTAAAAGTGAGGTGAATGCGCTTTATCGTCCAGAAATTATGGTACTTTCATTTACTTTTTTTCTCTTGTGGGAACAAAATAAATAAATAAATAAATGAATGCAAAGCCAAGGCAAGACATTAAGTCAAATTGCCCAGAACAGTGATTTGTTTTTTTTTTTTGTTAAGTGCCCCGATGTTTGGTATGAGTTTTGGTCTGGTGCGCAGAACACATTTTCTTAAACGCTTCAAGCTTAGCCTACTGTTTGTTGTTCTACCCATTGTGGGTATTCTTTTTGATGTCCTAAAAAATCATCATTTAGACTTGGCCATACAGTTGTTTTTATTTTTTTGGGTGGCGAGGTTATGGAAATTTTGGTTTTCCATTGTTCAGCTTAGTGTTTTGTTTCTACTTCGCATAATGCATGACTCTGGCCCCATCCTCTGTGATGATTTCATTCAACATATCTCGCTTTTTAACTAAACACCTGCTGAATGGTCGCCACTGATTGAATTTCCTTTACTTTTTGTTCGGCGCACGACTTTCTCATGGGTTACTATGAATCTGAAGTCTCCTTTTCTTTCCTCTTTTTATTTTAATGTGCAACCAGGCCGCTATCATTTTGATTTTCATACGTCGATCACAGATAACTAGTTTTGTCACGTGTGAGAAAATATACCATAAATCTACTTCTAGAAAATATGCCTCCCGGCTTGTTCGTTCAAGTACCAAAATTTTTCTCTTCATTTTCTGAACTTGATTAAAACATTTTCGCAAAATTCAGTATGGTTACAAATTAGATTGAGAACGTTCATGATCGACTTTATAGTTTCACGTAATGCTGACAGGAATATTAGCAAACAAGTCCAGTTACCATACTAATACCACTTTCTGCAACCTGACAATTAAAAGATTAGTCTCCAAACTTTATTACCAGATCTTTACCCCTTATAGGAATACTACATTTGAAAAGTATAATAGTCGGAAAACAAGTGACGCTGGCTCCGAGTAAGAAAACCAAAACCACACAAAAAAGTCTCTCCCCCTTCTCCCAGGCTAGAATACAAATGAATGAACGGGAATTTCTTGTATTGTGTTTGTTTTCATAGATTTCATTGGGCTTTGTGACTACTCTGTAATTTGAGACTTGTTCATTCTGAGTTCGTCCTCAGTTCATCCATTACCACTCTGCCTACCGAAGATCGAACTAAGCCGTTCATTATCCATTCTTTTCAACAACAACAAAAAAGCTACCATTTTCGTTGTGTGGGATATTAGGTACACGCATACAGGTTTTTTATTTATTCATTTATTTTTGAGGTGGGGAGGCTCGGGGTGTTGAGCATATTGGTTGATAGACTTTTTTGGGTCCCTACATTGTGGTATCGAGTTGCTTAAGAATTTATAGTAAAATTAGTTATTTATAGTCTGCGCTTGCCTGCGTTGTGAGCGCTGTTACGAAAGGAAACTTACGATCAATTTCCGTATTGAAAAACAAAATCAGCAGCTGCGTTTTCGCACGGTTGAAACGCTGTCTGCACACGCCTCAATTTAGTTCGCCCTCCCCTCCTTCCTTCTGCACCATCTCTTCTTTTGGATGCAACATAGACAGGTAGCCCACCCGACAGCGTAAGGATAGCACGTGCCGTCCGTGTTGTTGTTGTATAACAACACGCAGACAGTCGCCGATGATTACTTCGCTTAATGTGCAGCAGATGACGGACGTTAACAGGTTGTTGTGAGGAGGGAGATGTGGGTCATTTACTCTGATGATGGTACTGGGAATAGGCTCTCCTTTGAACAAGTAGAGTGATACGTAACAACTGTTTTTCGTAATGGGTACGCCGCGCGCATTCATATGCACGAGTGCGATCGCTCCCTATTCTCCCACCAATCTCACTATTCCTATAACAGTAGGATTTTCGAAAAGAATTATTTTTTGTTTTATGTTATTCAACTACGGTATTTTTTACCAGATAAAAAAAAATATTTTGCTTATTTTCATGGACGACCACTTAGGATCAGAAGAGAGGTTAAAGAATGTTACCATATTTTTGTAGTATCACGTGGATTCAAACACGCGTATGAGTAACGGTATTTATAATAACCACTCGGATACGGTAGTTTTTTAATACTTTAAAACGTACTCTGTGTGAGGAAGTTTCTTACACGGTTGGTTTGCAATATTGTACAAATAAATACTCATATGTGGTGTTTCTTGTATACCACATAACAGCCTCATGATATAAGACCATGCAGCTTTCTAAACCAGAACCACAAATTAGAACACCTGGTGAATTTGATATCTTAAAATCCAGTTTCGGGATGGAAGGTTACATAATTCTAACATTATTTTTTAGATGCCAGTACAACTCAACGATCGAACATTATTAATATATTTAGCTTTCTATTAACTAAAAACTGAATTCTCTCTCTCAGAACAATATTGAAAATATACTGTAGGGAATAAGGGGATTTTGAGGGCGGTTGGCATTGTACTGTACCTACGAAAAGTCCTCAATCAATATACGTATTTTTAATTTTAGCATAGGGTTTTAGGCGCATCAGCAACTTAGACCATATTGCGCCATTGTGTGTTCATGGGCGTTGCAGATTTCAGTGTTGTACGGGTATTTCCTTTGCCTGAGATCGGCCAACTACAGCCAGAATGGAATCCGGACCGCTTCAAACGAGAAGTGAAGAAGTGATAGAACAAACTTCCACCTGTCGTTGTGGAAGTTGATAGGTTAAATAAATTTAAGGAAGAACTGGACAGGCATTTGGAGGGAATGGTGTGATTTTTTTTTTTTTTTTTTTTTTGGCTGATGCTGCATACACTTGCTTTCTTGCATCACATGCCACTACTACTAACCACAATACTCTCACAGAATAGAGAAAGCTGTTTTTATTCAAGAATTCCATTCAACAGTTTTCCCTAGAGTGGAGACTTAACAAAGTGACTTTCCAGAAAAAACCTTGGCTGTTTCCAGCATTGTCTTGATATGCTGCTTAAAATTAGTTACATCTAGAATATACAAATTTTAGATGTAACTAATGTTGGCCGAGTATTAAGGAAACAGTTCATTTAAAAATATTTTTTTCGTTCCTCTGAAACTAATCACTGAAGTCAGTTATAATAAAGTATTCCAATTCGCATGCTGTTATTAAAGTAAAATATATTAATTAAAACCGTGAAAAAGCTTAATAAAATAAACTTCAAAAATAAACGAATTAAAAATAATCATAAACTGACATTGCAGTTCTTCGAAAATTCATGAAATTACGAAATTTTGGCATCATGCAGGTTGTCAAACAAAGGACTTCATAACATTAGACTTTCCCGATTATTGGGAAAATCCAAGATCATTTTTAAAACGGAAACAAAGTTTGTCAACGGACCCTGTGAAATTTACTGCGGTTGTTTTCGATTCTCAAAAATTTCCATGACACATTTAAAAATTAAAAATACGTCAGTAGGCACTGCAGTAGTTGGAGTTGTTGTTATTAGGAGCATTAGCAACTAAGGCCATATTGCTCCGGGATATGCGGTGGTCATTCCCTGACCTTTCCGCGTCCTTCGTATTTGGTGGTGACGGGCTCGAACCCCGGTCTAATCAAGAAGCGTGTGCTACGCACTGCTGCTCCTTCCCACCTGGCTACGGAGGCGCCTGCAGTAGTTGGAACGTTGGTAGTTGTCTTTACTTCTGTTGGTGGTCTCTCAGGGTTAAACGTTGGATGCAAAGTTGTATAAATAGTAATGTCGACGGGACGCTTTCCGCTTTGTGGACTGAAGTTGTGGAAGGTTCATGAGTAGTGTGCTTTGGAGCAATCGTTCCATATATAGCGGGTATCTGTAAGAGACTTATCAATAAGAAAACACACAGGAAGTTTTTAGTTACTGCCATCCTTGGTAGCCCCTGTTCGAATATTTCCAGATTCCAAACATCTGGAACACATACTTTGTTCGGCCAGTCCCTAAATGCAGGGACCCCACGCGGCCTCAAGATTTTAGGCCTATTACCACCGGCTGTGGGTTCCTAAAGATATTTGAAAAAGCAATCCAGCCCACCACTTTTCAATCACAGGCCTCCGTACCTCCACACTGTGATTAAGGGGAGATCTACTAACAGCAACCTCCTAGACACCCTTACCAGAATCCAGAAAGCCCTCAACAACAGGACACAACTTGATGTTATTTTCTTTGACATAAAAGCGGCCTATGACAACTTAGACATAACAGCCCTAATCACCATTCTCCAGCAGTACTTTAACATCACTGGAAGGACTCTCAGTATCATTAAATCAATCCTGGAGCATAGACATCTCATCATCTCACATCGCAGATTTCGGACAACTTGCATTAATAATAGGGGTGTCCCACAATGGGGAGTCCTATCACAAACCCTATTTGCCGCAGCGCTGGAGCCCTTCCTGGCATCCCAAACTGACTTCCAGTCATACGCTGATGACCTGAAACTTTATATCACATCTTCTGACCAAACTCAGGTTCTTAGCACTACCTTGCAGGCAAGTAAAACCATACATAACCTCCAACAATATTTGGCTTCCATCGGACTACAGATTAATCAAGCAAAGACAGCTCAAATGTCCTTCACCTGGAAGAAGTCACGCAATGACATATAATCTTACCATCAATGGATCACCCATTCAGAAAGTTAAAACACACAAGGATCTCGGATTAGTATGGGGTGAGGGGCTGACATTCCAGGCTCGCCTCCGGAACACAAAAACCAAAATGTACTGCGCTATGTGGGCAATCCGCCAGGAACTAACGGGAATTCATGACGCCGACCTGGTAAAGAAATATGTTGTCCGATGTGTCTATCCCATACCTCTCTATGCCGCAACCATTTGGTCCTCTGCTCCCACAACACACTTCAAGTTCCTCGGCCTGGAATACTGTCTCCTGAAATGGCTCAACTGGCTGGCGGACTGGCAACCAATACACCATTTCTAGGACTCAGTTCTACATAAATCTGGAAGTCACCGCATGGAAACAACAGATTGTGGCAGCAAACCTTTTTACACTTGTCAGACTAATCACAAGACGACTCGACGCCCCTGACATTACTGATCTAATAAAAATTTCCTGCATTGCCGGAAGGAATCAAATGGACCCAAGGCTCCCACTCACAATCAGTTTGAACAACCTGAAAGGATTGAGACGCATGTTCCCAGGAAACACGGTAGATTTGATGAACAATCTAGCCATCGACCTGGATAGATTCTGCGAGCAGCATACATACAGACGTCAGAAGCTAAAGGACACACATGCAAATGTAAACTTGAGACGCCACGAAGGAAAATGCCACCACAATGCATCTCGTTAAAGATAGGTGAAAAGGAACAAAAGTGAAGCCATCACTAGTCCTCTCTCTTAGAATCTACTACTCCAAAGACGCCTGGCTATGAGCATTATTACAGTCAAGATTGAAGAGATACCACGTGCAACAACCGGTGAAGGACTGCCTCATTTCTCTATATTTTGTACATTTCTCTCATGGTTTTCACACAAGGTAATTTATAGCACTTTTGAGAAAATAATATCCTATAATTCTTTCAATTATGTAAAATAATAAACACTGTAAGTTCTGTACCTTTCGGGTTAAGCATACATGTGCCCCATGTAATCGCCCTGCCTTAACCTCTGTATGTAAATATCATTCTCCCCTAGCTTCCTGCTGTCCAGGGGGTGGCTCTTCGGCAGAGCAATAAACAGATTTAATAAATAAATAATGCTTGAATTACTTTCCGTAATGGCTTTATTTCAGAACTTTAAAATGTTTGTAAGATAAGGTAGGTACATAGGTATGTATGTACCTACGTTATCGGGTTAAATATTAATGAAAAAATACGTAGCATGCACTGGCGGTCCCAGGATTTTCTGTAGGGGGGGGGGGGGATAAAGCCCTAATCCTAATGCAGAAGTAAAAAAATCGACTGCCATTGATTGCACAAATATAACCTGTACTTGGGTTTCGTAATTAGCTTTGGTGTATATCTTATCTAGTTGCCTTTATTACATAAACAGGGGGGGGGTGAAACAAGAGAGGAGGGTAAATCATAGCTGTCTCTCAATATTGCTTATGGTGTCCGTAAATCAGAAGGGGTATTAGATTGTAAAGCTGCATTTAGTCATCTTTACAACTAGCGCCCTCTCTAGTTCGATGCAATAAGTGGTTAAACGGTGCAGCTAACTCTATCGCTGAGTTAGGGGAGACGCATGTCGATGTTCGGAAAGCAGTAGTGTATATTCATCTTCATCTGTCTTTGTTGTTATCTCGCGCCCAGGGAGATGTCTCCCAACTCTCTCTAATCTCGTTAATTACTCTTCTAAATTACGACACTGTTTACTCCCTACTGCGAAAATCCCAATTTACAATTGCTCTAACTACCGGGGGAGTTTATTCCTCCACTTCTCCTGGGTTGTCAGGGGCGAATAGTGTTGTTATTTTCAGCTTTAGAAACTTCCGAAGAAAAGAAAATTTAAAAACCTCTAATTATTTTAATAAAAGAATAATAATATAAAATTTTAAAATGTATGTTGTTTGCACTATCTACTGTAAAAATAACTTTTTATATAGCTAAGCTTGGAAAGGGGATTTACGATGTTCTTAATTTAAGAGCTGCAGCAGTTGCTTTTCCCACACAATTTGCGATTCGATATACTGATGCCTCGTGAGAGAAAAAAAATCGTATTATTGTACGTATTTCGATTAAGACTTCACATTGGAAAATTTTTGGGTTCAGTTGTTTGCATTAGCGCCCAGGCAGCTCAGGATACCACAAGCAGTTGCTGTTAACATCTCAAAGGCTTTCAATCATATAAGGTCTTCTAAACAAGCTTCCATCTTGTGGTTTGCCAACTGTTTTTTTGTAATTGGTTATCCAGTTTTCTCTCTGGTCGCTCACTGAGGATGATGGTAGATGGTTCTCTGCCTTCTAACTTCTCCACTAATGCTGGTGTCCCCCAAGGTTCAGTTCTTTCCCCCACGCTTTTCCTCTTGTATATTTATGACCTTTTTCCATTGACTGGAAATCCTATCCATAGTTTTGCTGATGATAGCACATTGCATTCCACTTTTCCTTTTGAGAAACCTTGCCCTGCTCATTCAGCTTCAACTTCTCGAATATCCGCTACCAATTAATTAAATTCCGATCTCCAGTGGGGCAAAGACAACTTAGTTGATTTCAGTCCTTCTAAAACTCAGTCTTGTCTTATATCTCGCAAAAAGGATTCTTCTGCTCCTATGTTTATCTTTGGTGACACTCCGATTTCTAGGCAAGATGATATATCTTTTTTGGGGATTACCCGGACTTCTAATCTCTTTTGGCACAAGCACATTACGAATATTGCTTCCTCTGCATCTAAAAAAAACTTCTGCTTTCTGTTTCGCTCTCGGCGTTACTTTTCTTCCAAACAGCTGTTCACTCTGTACAAATCGCAAATCCGCCCTACCATGGAATATTGTTCCCACATCTGGGGCGGTGCATCCAAAACCTCTCTCAGGCTTCTAGATTCCATTCAAAAGAGGGCAGTTAGGTTAACTAATGACTCATCTCTGACAGTCTCTCCACACGCTGTTTCATAGACGTGCAGTTTCTGCTGCATGCCTTTTTTACAAATACTTCCATGGACACTGTTCTTCTGAATTGGCTTCTATAATTCCCGCTCTCTCTCTCTGCTTCAAAACAGTCCGAACACATGCTGCCACTAACCAACATGTATTTACTGTCCAACTTCAAACTCACAGGACCAACTTTTCATCTTCCTCGTTTATTCATTCAACTGCTGTTTTCTGGAACAACTTTCCTTCGGCGCCTCCGTAGCCAGGTGGACAGGAGCAGCAGTGCGTACGTAGTACACGCTTCTTGATCTGACCGGGGTTTGAGCCCGTGACCACCAAATACGGAGGATGCGGAAAGGTCAGGAAATGACCACCGCATATCCCCAGAGCAATATGGCCTTAGTTGCTAATACTCCTAAAAACCAAATAACAACAACAACTTTCCTTCATGAAATTCGAAAATTGTAGATCTCTTAAAGTACCATTTATAACTGACACAATATAATATGTCATAATAAATTAAATTAAGCTTTCCTTCTACGTATTTCCTAAAAATTAGTCTACAGAAATTCAAGTCTAATGGCAACAAATATATTCTTTCGTCTTCTCAACCTCCAACCCAAGCACTATACTAAGTACTATAGGTTCTAATACCTCTCGTGTTTGCGGTTTTCATTTAAAAAAATACTAGGTTATTGTCTATCGTCTCTATAAATTGTGTTCTGAAGACAGTTTTCCTCTTTGCGGGATGAAAGACCGTAAGCAGACAAACACTCCACCTGATACCATCTACACAAGCTAGCTGGAAAATGCGTCAATAATATTCCTTGTGTTTATCGATGACATTCAACTCTGGTTTTTTTTTTTTTTTTTTTTCAAACTGGTGAATGCAAATCCAATCCGCTGTAAAGGTCCATTGTGTTTGAGAATTATGAGGAAATAATTATTTTAGATGGACAATATGAACGATCGTTATCACTGTATTGTTTAGCACTGTACATCGCAGTCTGAAACTCTTTTGTCTTGGTTCGATTCTTGTCGACTGGAAATATATCTGAAGTCCTCTTCAGTTGAGGCTGTAGTTAACTTATCTCCGGTGGAGAAAGTAGAGCGTTCCCCCCCCCCTTCGAATTATTCCGTGTCTTTCAGCCCGTGCAACATGCAGATTAGCGTGAACACATGCTTCTCAGGCAAAATACATACAGGATATAAACGACAAGCTCCAGTGCCCTTAAATAATAATTTGATCGCTATGGCACCGTTGCGATTTCGCAAGTCATGCTTCTGCCTAAAAAATCAAAATCAAATTATTATATTAGGGCCATCCATTACCCCTTACATATACCCATATATGTATAATGACTGTAAATTGCATGTGTTCTCTGGTCGATTTACCTGTTTTGCTGGACGAAAAAATCACAGTTTCTGGGGACAAAAACCTTGCTCTCTACGCTTGAGACCAACTAACTCAGCCACGGAGTGAAAAAAGCCCACTAAAGTTCCTCGCGTCATCGACAGGATTCGAACCCGGGCCTTTTCCACCGAGTGTGTGGCGGATGGTGATAATACCACTGTGCTACCGCGCAGTGCTTGTGCCTAAATCAATTTCAGCGGATATAGTAGGATCTAGCTAATATAGTAGGATCTCTAGCAGTCGAACCTTGCGCTTCCGCCCTCCTGGGTAGCACAGTTGGTAGGATTGCCGCCCACCCCACACCGGGCAGAAAAGAACCGAGTTCGAGTTCCGTCGATGACGTGAGGAGTTTTTACGGGCCGTTTTTCACAAGGTGGTTGAGTTAGTCTGTCTCAGGCGGGCGATGTAATGGTTTTTTCTCCCGGAAGCCGAGGTTTTTCGTCCAAGAAACAGAAAAGCGACCACAGAACACATACAATTTACATACAGTATACACGGAGCAATATGGCCTTAGTCACTGATGCTCCTAAAACCATACAACCCAACCACCTGTGGTTTCGAAATTTTTTAGTAATCCGAACAAAGACAGGACGAGAGAGAGATTCAAAGCTTAAATGAAAAAATGCAGTCAAATGCTGACGTTAAAAATAAGATAAAATATTATGTATATTATTCGTTGCTTTTGTATAAACCACATTAAATTTCATCGAATTTGTGGAGAATTGAACATTTTCTTAATTCTATCTTTAAACTGAACAGTTTATTTTGACATGTGTTATTGAAGCAACACGTTTTGTCTTAATTTTTTCCGACATTCTATTTTGCAGCAAGTTATAGCCGATTCCCATTTTCGATACTGTATTTTTAACAGCTCTGTTATTTTCGTAAAAAGCAAAGTTACCATGCCTTTTCTTATTGTCCTGGGATATTTTCCCCGCAACATGTGATGTGACTAAACAGCCATAAGTAACTTACCGACAACAGGATTTCTTGCAAAGTACTTGCTGAACTGGCTATCAATAAGTGTGGTTTTGAGCATGAGGATGGAGCCAGGCCGGAAGTGAACGGGCCTCTGCTGACCGCACGAATATCGATGCGCGCAATCTGTAAAAAGAAATTGATATCCAAGCACACTATGGTAAATTTGGACTAACCAGTTTCCGTTTTATATGTTTAACGCTACTCTTATATGGTTTCTGTGGATTGGTTTTTCACGAACTGCACCTGTAACTATAACTGTAAAATGAATTTTACAGTTGTAGACAGTTTCATTATCGGATGTGACTGCGAAATTAGGCATTAATATCAAAATTGTTGAAATTAAGAATTTCTGTATTGTAGGACTAGTATCTTTTCTTGATTCTTTAATATTAGAACTAATAAAAACACATTATAAGTACATTAATGCTTTGTGGCATTATGTTAATGGTGAATATTTTTTTTTTTTTTTTTTAATCTCGAATTCTTTCGAGTGCCTTAAGAATTCTACTTTTATACTCTGCTCTCCATGAATTAGTCACCCTCGCAGATCGGCTGATGATATAATATATAATTTTTCACACCGTGGCTGAGTTATTCGGACACAAAAACAATAACTTAAGTTAGCCAGTCAAATAGCTAGGAATTGCTTCTGAGCTCAGTCCATCACAATGCAGAAGCATCTGTAGTGTGTGCAGTATAGCTGTTCTATTAGTCTTTTATCCTCTTTTAACTACATAGATCAGCCTAAAATATTAGTGCCCGATCTGTTCATTACAATTGATTCCTTTCATTACTTCCACACAAACATTTTGTTTTTTAAGATTCCACCTGCTACCACAGACTGTTTTTGTTAAGTAATAATTAACACGTATGGCTAAAAAAGCTGGCTTGTATTATTTTTTTTTTTTCCGAAGATTTCTGATAAGGCTTACTAGTTGATATTGGTCTGGTACATTTTACTTTCGAGCGTTTTATTTTTGGGACTATTCTGATCGAGTATTCCGTTCACTCTGGTGGATAGAAGCTTATTCTCTGCGCGCTTATTAAATACGAGGTGTGGCAGTAAAGTTCCCCGAACTAGTGCTATTGCTGTCATTTTCGATGAGTTTGAAAATAAACGGAAGTGGTTTTAAGTTGTAGGTCAAGTGGTATACAGAGGTTGTAACAACCAGTTACAACCTGTCAACCAGTTTAGTTCGTAGTTTTAATGTTCCGTGTCACGATTTTGCAATGGAGCAACGAACGAACATTAAACTTTTGCTTTAAACTAGGAAAATCTGTATATGAAATGTTAAAAACTGTGTATGATGATGAAACGTTGTCGTACCAGGGTGTTCGAATGGTATAAGCTGTTCAAATACGGACGTGATTAAGAAGTGGACTTCCCTCAACCTCTCGAAATGAGGACGTAGTTGTAAAAGTCCAGAAAATTGTGGCAAGAGATCGTCGTTTTACCCTAAAAACGATAGCTGATTAGTTGGATATGAATGAGGAGATGATTCGTCAAATTCTGCATGAAGATTTAGGGAAAAGGACAGTCTGTGCAAAATTTGTACCACTGCCTCACGGATGAGCAGAACAGCGAAGACTTCATCCAAACTTGCCAAGACAGTCCTAATTTCCTTGACTGTATTGTTACTGGAGATGGGTGTTTCAGTACGATTCAGAGACGAAGCTTCAGAGCATGCAGCGAACTTAAAACTCGTCGCCAAGGCCCAAAAAGTTTCATTTATAGAGTAAATACAGGATAAAGACGATGCTGAATGTAATTTGTACCTGATGGGAGAGAGAGAGAGAGAGAGAGAGAGAGAGAGAGAGAGAGAGAGAGAGAGAGAGTGAGTCAGTCAATGCTGCGTTCTGCGTACAGCTGCTTCAAAGAATATTGAAGCGCATTTCCCGGTTTCGAGAGAAAAGCCCGGGTATTTTTTATTTTATTTTATTTATTTTTTTTTTTTCGCACGGCAATGCACTCGTCCATTCTGCCCTTGTGAAGACATTTTTGACAAAACATGGCATTGTACAGATCAACCATATTTCTCTAGGATGTATCTTACTAAAAGTCTTCGAAAAGTTCATTCGTCCTGCAATAGTTAACCATTGTTTCTCCAGTCGGTGTCCTCATCTACAAAGAGTTATATAACACAGATCTATAACTTACATTCTCATGGATATTCTCTTCAGAATAGAGAAAACTATAAGCAGTAAATCGCAGATTGATGTAATTTTTGATATCAGTGCTACTTTCGATATGTCCATCCACATTTTACATTATTTTCTTCAACATTACTTTAAAATCTCTGCTCCTTCTTCACAAGTAATTACAAATGACGCGTAGGTTGGGTATTTAGATCTCAAAATTTTCATTCGGACTTTGACTTCAAAGTTATTTAGGTCATTTGGAAATGATTTTTCGTCGTTAATAGGCACAACTTGGTTACGAACAATTTACTAGTTATCTGTGCAGCTCTCTGCTGGGTTCACTGCTTCTCTAGTGTTTAAAATCGGCTTCTCTTTTTCTCTGAAAGTGTTTCTTCCTTTGCTACTTATTTCTGCCTGGTATTCCTCTTTAGACCATTGATTGTAAATTTAATGAAAATTGAATCGAATCCCTAAGTTTTTTTTATGTACTTCCGCTACCAGCTGCGAAGTTTCTTTCAAATGGTGTCATGTCGAATAGCCTGAACAAAACCGGTTCGATATCGAAAAATTGATTTCGTCCCTTGTTGACTACCTTTTCGCCCATGTGAGATGAGTGTTCGAGCGAACCACCAGCCTCGTACCTTCTACCGATTAACTATACACAATCGTGTCAGAACGGAAAAGTGCTATCAAGGGATGTGTGTGCCTGGCACCTAAATGTGATTGCTAAGTCACGAATGTTGTTCCTTTCCATACATTATCTCCTTCTGCTACCGATTATTCACACGGACTTGACTTGTAAGCCATCTGCTCGAAACGAAATGAACTAGTTGGCCGTATCTTTATTAATATCCTTCAAGATGAAGCTTATGGGGGGGGGTGTATTAATATCAGCAGGATTACAATCGAGTAGAAAGGATGTACAGTATCTCAGAGTGTGCCTTGCGTGTTTCCATGTCTGCCGTAATCATAGCATTTCTAAGAAATGCTTAGAAAACTTTGGAAAGGCAGGTCATGGAGTTTGTTTGTTTGTTGATTGGTTTAGAGATTGGCGGATCGTGTTATAACTACACAATCCATTTCCTTATACAGTTTTGAAGTTTGGCTTTATAGCCCTCAAAATTCGTTGCGTCTAATTCAATGAATATTTATTCCTCTTTATATCGTAATAGGCATAGGCAGCTGCGTTTTCTTAATATTTCAGGAAATAAAAAAAGTTCGCATTAAGGTCTAGGAAACTTTATAAGTAGAGTTTAAGCAGCTTTCTGAGCTACATACAAAAATATATAGCAATCAATATACGCAGCGTTGGTTATGACTTGCTTTTACATTTCACTGTCTCTCTTGACTTTAATACTTTGACCCAGTTTTTTATGCAATTTCTGGAAGCACTAGACTAGCGTGGTGTCGCAGTATATGCTTGGTAATGATACTACATCCTAAGACAGATTACATTTCTTGAAGGTTTGCTTTTTTGTTCTTTCTTTGCCTAGTTTCGTGATTGTATTAAAAGTTGACAGGAGAGGTAATCCATATTTTGATCCTCTAAACGCCTGTCGGACAAAAGTAACTGGACATAATTTAAGAAAGTATGCCAAAACTCATAAGTTTTGCGGATGTGAAATAAAGCCTCTTTTTCTGTCATACATATAGCTGTTTCATAATGTTTTCAACTCGGACATTTTAAGTTGTCTTGTTTTTGTAGAATATCGATACACGAAATTCTAAAGAAGTATCTTTTGTTGAAAGTGCAAGCCATACAAGTATGGAAATTCATCCCTCTTGAAAATTCTACCAAGAATTGTGTATTTCTTGAGGCCTGAGCTCTACGATACGAGGAATGGATATATAATAAAAAAATAAATAAATGAAAAAATTGTAATATGCAAAGGGTGTCCTTTTCCCAATCCTCTCGCATTTTATTTATTATTATTTTTATATATATCTTCAACTAGTATACTGTAGTCTTGTTTTATGTGAATGCTCCAGAATACACAGCACGGCTCCTCCTTCAGGGGAAAGGGAAAGAATGGCCTTAGGTTCTGTGAATCTTTTGAGTAATCGGTATGAACAAGAACAGGGTCTTTCACCTTTTACATCTCTCTCCTTCCTTCCTTCCTCCCTCCCTGCCCCTCCTTCCTTTTAACTTCATTTTTCATTACAGCGTGTGCACACTAAGAGACGCATTTGAAGAACTCTTAACAATGGCCAGAGGCTAAACATGAGCTTTCTGCCAATGCCATTGTAGCTTTTCTTATTGCATTTGCACTTGTCAGCTAGAGTAGTGGCTTTTTTTTTTTTCCTTTTTTATTCTAGATTGTGATTTCGTATTTGTCGAAGTTTATCTTTTAATGCTACCGAAGAGAAAGTATACTCTCAAATAAAACTATGTATTGCACACGAAATTGTACGCTATTGCGATTTTTGTATGGTTGTTGACGAATTTCTTGCTTTAAAAAAGTGCATGAATATTATTTGAAAAGCGCAGAAACGTAAGGAAACAAACTTTTTTTTTTTTTTTTTTTTCCCTAGACTTCAAAAAAAATAGGAGGGTGGGGAAAAAAAAAAAACAGCTTGGTTGATTTCGTTAATCAGAATACTTTGGTTTGTAATTTCCGGTGATCGGTGTAGCGATATGTGCATGTCGCTGGAACCAGCACCACAAAACTTGAACCTTTGATACCAATTTACAAAACGTACGTCACCTACAACGCTGATTTCAGACCACTAGCCCCAGTAGTTTACTACTGCCCTTGCATAAATTTCAGTTTACTAATTAAAAGGGGGGGGGATATATATATACAGTATATATATTAAATAATTTAAAGATAACTTTCAAAAACATGTTCCATAATGCGTCTACTTATGGCAATGGTCGCATTTTCGTTGCGTTTTTTGTCAGTTCACGAACGAAAAAATTACCAAGAATTTTACTTACCTGCTCGACTACGAATGAAGAACTCAATACGGAATAGGATACAACAATATTTATTCAAATGCATGCATGCTTTGATGCAGTATTCTTACCCTTCCTCTCACTATAGCTACCAGCTGAAAGATGTTATTCAAAGCTCCTTTTGAATAATTCTTAACGTTTTTGTAGCCTACAAAAACGTATCTTCGCTCCACCATGACACACAATAGACTAAGGGTCTGGTCATAATATCTATAAAAAGTGATATCTCCAAAAGTTTGAACACAACAGAAATTAAAAAAGAGTTTTGCGAGTAAGATCCATCGGATGCCACCAACAGAAACGTTTCCTATTTTTTTATTAATAAAATTTTTATAGGAACCGTATGAAAATATTGGACGAATTCCCCGAAATTTCTGCATCGTATATTGGATGTAAAAGCTCTCTTGTGTGATTATGAACAATTACTTTCGGCTTGTAAGAAATTTTATTTAAAAACCGAATAGCGCTAAAAAAAAAATAAAAATAAAACGCACCCAAACAAACTGTCGGGGCGACTCTAGCACGTTGAATGAGTAGCGATCAAGTTCGAATTCCGTCAATGATTCGTGGAATTTTTATGACTTTTTCTTAGTGTTTAGTTCTTAGTGTTCTTCTCTAGGAAACTCGGGTGTTTTCTCCAGAAGACACCGAAGAATACACGGAATTACAGCTACAATATACTGACGCCTCAGCGTTTGTTGCCTTGGCGCTTAACATACACACACTTAACATAACCTGCTGAACAATTGCCCTCACTTCTGTTTTAGAAGTAGTAAGATTTTCCTTACTGTATGTTTGCTTTACTTTACTTACCCACCTTCTGCCTCCGTTTTACTTAATAGGATATCTGTATAGGCAACCCCCCTTCCCGTTAGGGAAGTTCAGATGTCATTATATGTAATCAACTTATCGAACGTATGTCGGACCATAACAGTCTATCTCGTTTGAATACAGAATCAAATACTTTTTTTACTCCTCAACAGCCTTCACGTATTCAGCCATTGATTTATCGATACGCCTTCCCGTTCTTCATTCTACATAGTTCTTCCCAATAGGTAGTGATCACTTTCCAGCGATCATTACTATGTTTATTGAAAACCATGTCGACCCACCAGAATCTTTGGCCTGGGAATTAAACTGGTCGAGTGGAAAACTTATTAAAATTTAAGGTTTCGATTATGATATGTTTCGATACCCATCAATAGATGCTTCAGTCGCATATCCTTCAAAGTGCACAAACAACTGTCCCAAATACATGGGCATGTTTTATACTTTACCCAACCCAAAACCATGATGTAATGTAGAATAGCCTGGAAAGCTTTATTCATTTTAATGTTTTTCTTCGACGTGTTTACTCTTTGGGATCATTGGGTAAATATACGCTGAATTTCAACAAGGTGGCAAAAATGGTTCTCTCTCTCTCTCTCTCTCTCTCTCTCTCTCTGTCTCTCTCTCTCTCTCTCTCGAACCGGAAATAGCCCCGGACAAAGACATCATATGTGTGGTTAGATGTCCATGGATGCCCGGACATAAAATGGAATGACTCGCGACTGAATATTTAATGACTTTAATATTCAGATGGCATCTTTCAATAAATTTGGGCCTTTTCCATCTTTCATTCATAACGAGATATATAGACAGTTCCTTGCCTTATTGGAAAGATACCAATTACGAAGACTAAAAGCACCAAATTCTTCCATATACTAATAATTAGCTTTTAAACGAGAGTTAAAAAGAATTACCATTAAACTTCCTCCTTCCCCCCCCCCCCCCCTTGCTTATCAGCGTTTTCTTTTCAAAAGTATGCTATCGAAATATTTTCAGACTCCATTTCAGCCTCTACGACTTAAAACCAGCATACAGGCCGTAGAAATTCAAATTACAGTGGGGTTTTTACTAACCGTTTGCCCTATATATTTGCTATCTGGTACTGACATATCTCAAAAAAAATCTTGATCTCGTAATGCAGTTGTCTCCCCCTTTCTTACTTCTTGGGGATTTTAATGGACATAACACTCTGCAGGGTAGTGCTAACCTCAATGGAAGGGGACGAGTCAGAGCATATGCTTATTGACAATGACCTCTCCCTTCTTAATGTGGGAACAAACACTTTTTTCCACATGCCTACCCGTACGTATTCTGCCATTGATTCTTCTGTCTGCTCCCACTTCTCTTCTCCCTTCACTTTGGAGGTGGAGGAGAACCCGTATGGAAGTGATCGTGCGGGGGGGGATATATATTTTTAATCCGTATGAATGCCTATATTCTATTAAACCTTTACTTTATTCACCTTTCCTTTCCCCACTTTCCGCATCTGACTTGTGTACATCACAGAAGAAATCAGGCTCTAGGGAGTTTTTATATTGAGTATATGTATTCCTCCTTCGGATTTGGCTGGGTGTTCAAAATGACTAAACACAACTTCATTTAAGGCTATATACAAATTGTTTATTACACATATTTACAGAAAGGAAAATGATCAATATTTAAGCACATTTACAACTTGATAGCACAATCTACATGGTATTGGTTAATTGGTCATGTTAATTTACATTCATGTACATCACCTTTCTCTTTACTACAAGGCTATTAACACTTTCATGAATTTCCATTATACTGACTTCTCTAAAGTAAATCAAATTTTTCTAATGGATCACACTCAGTTTTCACATTCAAATCTTCTTTTTATACAATACTTCTTTCTTATTTAGCGATACTAATGACAAGCCTTCTCTAGCTAGATTCACCTTGATACAATTGAAACCATCTTTTAAACTAGCATTTATCTTATTTATCTGGTTTATACCAGCACTAGACAAAAAAACTTCTGACTTGGTCACCACATTACACCTGGATCATCATATATGATGGCATTCATCTCTATTATCCCCTTTAATTACCCCATCCAAAATTTTTACTTTACATCCATTTATTCAAAACTAAATTCACCATATCTACATACATATTCTCCGTTCTATACCGTATTCCAACAACTTTATTCTACTCATTTACATGTGTATATACCTTATTGTATATTTCCCATATGACCTCCCCTAATAATTCTCTTATCTTTTTTCCTATAGTCCTTTAAATTTACAGTACTTATGCTATCTTATGCCCGTCAGAACCGCTCTTTCTGATCCAGAGCTGCTACTTTCTGTTCCGGGCCTGCTATTTGCCTTCCAAGATCTTTCCTGGATATCATAGCCTTCATCGGTGGACTTGGTCATCTGTGAGAATCTTCTTCTTTCACTTTACTAATTTTTGAAAACTCCCTGACATTCCGATAACCTCACTTTGACATTATTTCTCGTCGATCACCTCATCACTATACTTCTCTTAAAACCTTTCAAAACTCCTTCATCTTTTTTCTTCTCCCTAATTTTCCCGCGCTCTCTCTGTTTGTTCCCCAACTCTACCGCCCCTCAAGACTGGCACTCCTCCGTTAGTTACTCCAATCAATCCTCCCCTTACTATTTAAATTTACGTTCCATTTCATTCGCTAATACCTTTCTCCCAAGCTGTCTCCTTAGCGCGCAAACCAACCTCCTTTTCGAACATTCTTATATTTTCTTCCCAGGCAGTATGGCCCTTTGATGTCCACCGGCCACCGCCACAAACACTCATTTTCATTTCGCACCTTGCCTTCTAAAGCATCAGAAAATTCACATCTCAGTCAGCCTGACGCCAGTCTTAATTTGGAACCGAACACTGGACGTGCACCCACTTCCTGTTTAGGTCTGACTGTATTACAGATCAAAGGAGGCGCTTTGTCTAATCCCGTCTCCCGTCCTATTGTTCGTTCTCGAGCAACCCTTTTCACACCTATTCAAAAATGTCCCCCGTTACCTAGTCCTGCTGTCCCTGTTTGCTCTCGTGTATTATGGGAGTTGATTGTTTATCCCTTTGCTACTATTTATTCTCATGCTTAACCCATCCCATCACTAAATTTAACTTTCTTCTGATTTAATCTTACCTTGCAAAAAAAACCCAATATCTTTATTTTATTTAATTTGTAACATTTTTCATCTTACAATATTACTATCTAACGTTTTTCTAATTTAAATCTTACTTTGCGGAAAACAAACCCAATATCTTTATTTAAATTAACTTGTGAGATCTTACGTCTTACAGTTGCTTCCCCATGATAACCACCCTAATTAATGGGAGACCTTGTCTTCCTGTTAGATTACTGCAGTGGAAGATTGATCAGGCTGACTGGAATGCCTTCCAACACCTGGCAAATTTTGACATCGATGCAGTCACTTACATCACACAGTATCGTCCATGCAGCTGCAATTGCAATTCCAAAAACATCCACCCAGTTTCCACCATTTCCCAAACCATGGTGGAATTCTGAATGCACTGCACCAAAAAAAAATGCAAAACAAAGCATGAGGATATACCGCCGATATCCCACCACAGCTAATCTTATAGCATTTAAACGTACACGTGCCAAAGCACCTTATATCCGACGCCTGAGAAAAAAAGAATTCTGGATCCATTTCACGTCATTTATTACTCAGACTACCAGGCGCTAAGGTGGTCTGGAAAATGAAGGGAAAATACACTGCCCACCTCTCATCGGATCGGTCCTGGAATATAATACATGAACTATTGCAGACTCTATTGCAATATCCAATGCTCTTTAGGAAACATTTGCTTACATCTCATCAACATCTTACTCCCCAGAGTTTCTGGTCTTTAAACAACACTGAAAAACAGTCCCTTAATTTTACATCAGAAGGATTCTACCCATATAATTTGGCCATTTTCCATCCACGAGCTGAAAACAGCCTTGCCCTTACGAAAGCTACCGCTGTTGGACCGGACGACATCCATTATGAAATGGTTAAACATCTTTCATCAAAGTCCATGGCCATTTTGCTCTTCCTATACAACAGAATCTTCCTTGAAGAACACTTTCCGGACTTCTGGCGCAAGGTAGCTATACTTGTTTTTGCCAAGCCAGGAAAGGTGCCTAAATTTCTGAAAAACCTATCGTCCTATTTCTCCGAGTAGCTGTTTGCGCAAAATATTGGAGAGAATGATCAATGCTAGTCTGTTATGGTACTTAGAATCAAATGTCGTACTCTCCTGCTTTCAGTGCGGCTAGGGAAGGAACAGTTTCACTTTGGACCACTTAATTAGACTGGAAACATCTATTCGAGATGCTTTCCTAAAAAGAGAACACTTGGTGGATGTCCATCTTTGACATGGAAAAAGCGTACGACACAACTTTAATATTTAGTATTTTATGACCTCGGTCTAAAAGGTCACCTTCCTGTTTTTATTAAAAACTTTGTTGTCCCGCCTTCTTTTTGAAGTTCGAGGAGAATCTACCCTTTCTAGGCCATTTTGCCAAGAAGAGGGGATACCGCAAGGATCTTGTCTTAAGTGTTACGCAACAACTTTCTCCAACTGTAAACAATGCCCTCTATGTCCGTGACTTCAGTATATTTACTCAAATCATGCAACATGGGGTCATTGAGAGACAACTGCAACAAGGTACTGACCGTCTTAACTCCTGGGCAATGACTGACGGTTTCAGGTTTTCACCAGAACAGACCGTTTGCGTCCACTTTTGTTGCAAATATAACCTTAATTCCGAACCTGAATTAAGACTTGAACAAAGAACCATTCCAGTAGTAGCGGAGACGAAGTTCTTGGGACTCATATTTGACAAAGAACTGACATTCGTCAGCTATGCACAAAGTGCGTGCGACGGCTTTCTCGGCACGGTATTCTCCGTGTTTTCTCTTCTACTTCTTGGGGCGCAGATAGTTGCACTTTAATCTGTCTGTACTATGCATTTGTATGCTCAAAATTAGATTATGGGTCTCAGGTATATTCTTCCGCCAGAAATAGCGTACTTCGCTGGCTTGACCCCATTTACTATCACGCCATTCGTATTACTACTGGAAAATTCAGAACATCACTTGTCCAAAGTGTGTATGTCGAAGCAAATGAACCATCGTTGTCACTTCGACAAAAACAATTGTCTCTACAGTATGTCTTTAAGCTGAACTCCCTGCCAGACCACCCCACGTGGATATCCATTTATGAACCACGGTGGGAAAATCTTTATAACACACGTCGGGTTGCCAACCATACATTCGTTATTCGTGTCCAAGAGCTACTCAGAGAGCTTAATATAATAGTAGACAACGTTGCTCAGTCACCAAAACAGCCCCTTCCACCCATGCATGCTCTAACTCCAGCATGTGACTTCTCCTTTAAAAACTGGATGAAATCAGATACACTGCCTTCTGTCTACCTTCAGCTCTACTCACAACAGCGAGCCAGACATTCTGACTACCTGCTTGTGTATACAGACGGCTCGAAGTCAGAATCATATGTGGAACCTGCAGCTGTCTTTTCTGACTAGTATATCTGAGAAGATTCCCCCCTGACTGCAGCATATACACCACAGAGTTGCATGCTATAGAGCCTCATAACAACCTGCCAATATCATCTGGTTATTATATATGCCGATTCGTTGAGCGCACTACAGGCTCTATCAGCGATGAGATACGACAATCATCCAATCCTGACCCGGATTCAGCAGATGATTTGCTCTCTCAATGAAGGCGGATTCGACATCCGCTTCTGCTGGATCCCCAGCCACATCGGCATTACTGGAAATGATTTGGCTGATAATGCAGGCAAATCAGCAGCCCCGACAGATGATAATCTTGGCCTGTCAGTTCAAGCCAGTCAGACTACAGGCAAATAATTCGTAATAAGATTTATTCGCAATGAAGACTCGTGGTATGGGCCGGTAACAAACTAACTACCAGCTTAAGCCTGTAATCAAACCGCGGCGGCCTAGTCTGCGAAGGGATCGTAAAGGGGAAGTTTTCTTCCTCGGCTCTGCATAGGACAAGTCATCTGATACATTCTTTTCTGCCTAGGGCCGAGGACGCTCCTGTGTGCGAGCAATGTGACAGTTTTATCTATCAAGCATGTGTTAACAGACTGACCAAATTTTAGAAGTGCACGTTTTATTGCTTTTAGTCATCTGACTGAGTATTATACACTCAGTCAGATTTTATCTGACAATGACCATGTGTCAGCACTTTTTTTTTTTTTTTTTTAGGTTTTTAATATGTATAGACTTAATATAAAATAGGAGATATATTTTTACCCTGATACTGCCTTTTGCTTATTTATATATAATGTATACAACTTTTTACGGGGTAACCTTTTCATAGGTTACCAAAATCTGAATTTTTTTTCCCGTAAATTTAAACTCTTCCTGTCGCATTATAACCTTCGACGTTTTTGCGCCATAAAAACCAAACATCATCATCGAAATATTTTAATAGTATGCTTACCTTTATTGCATACCTAAATGTTATTTAGGCACTCACAGAAAATAACGTATAGAAATGATCCATAAGATGAGATGTATCTTAAGTCTTTGTAAGATTATCTTGTTTCACTTTCAAAGCTTTGAAAAAAAAAACCAATAAAATAAATAAAATAATGATGATAATAAATAAATAATATATATATATATATATATATATATATATATATTATTTTCGGTCTGCTGTGCAGGGACCTCTATCTGACCGTGGGATAATATTTTGAAAATAGAACTCGACAGTAGTTCTTAATTAATTTTTCACTATTTAAATATTTAGAGTACAGGATATACTTTAAAATAAAACTTCAAAGTCGATTTTGATAAATCGTCAGGACAAAAGCACTTTGGCCTTTGAAGATATCTGTAGTTACTGATCGCATAATATATACAATCAGCTAGGTTTATTATTGATGAAGCCAATTATCGATTGACTCAGTGTTAATATAACTGAGGTCGTTGTAGTTTGTACTTGCTGGAAGAGTTCCAATGTTCTATTTTCAGTTCCTTACACAAAAGTGAAGACATCGAGGAGTCGTTACCACGACTGGGATCCCAGATGGGAATTTTGTTCGCTGTTGCATCACTAACGATGTGACAGTGAGCTACGCTTGGCGATCCACAAAACATGACTTTGTTAGTGTCGGTAGTTTCCGATTTTCTGAGAATCGTAATAAAAATATTCACATGCTGAATATTGTTGTTACTTTTTAGGATGAAATGTGGCTTCTCTTTGGAATACAGTATAAACGTTGAACAAAATTCATATTTGGCCTCCAGATACAGTGCCTCCAAAGGTCACGTGTAACGGTGTGCACAGGTGTTCTGCTATTTTCATCCCGTTGGACAAAAAACCCAACATAATCTTAACATAATTCTTGGCAATAATCATTTATTGCCAAAAATACGGTAGCATAACATGAAACCTATTATGCATATTATGATGCTTCTCTCTTTTTTTCACGCCCACATCAGAGTTTTGCGCTCTCTTCCCTATCCACCCTCTAATTTAAACTAAGGATTAGAAATGTTTTTAAAATAGATTGAACCTTGTTGACCTGCCATGGCACTCTGCCATGTTTTGTTCATAATGACAGTTCTATTTGTTATCCTTTCAGGATTGGTTAATTGCGAGGCATCAGTTCTGAAAGTTGGGGAGAATGTTGGGCTAAAAATAGATCACACTAAGAAGTACTAATTAAGAATTAGTCTAAAAAGACATCCCTTAAAGATTGGAATCAGCGCTGCTGAGATCTTGATAAAAATTTTTAATGCGATGTAATTCGTGATTTCTCTTCTCAGCTAATTACATTTATTAAATGCTTTTCTTTGACTTTCTTTGATTAACGTAATTGCAATGAACAAATGCTAAATGTTTTTGGGATGCAGCTCAATTGAACTATACACAGTTGTCAGCTGAATCTGTTTGTAATAAATGTTGAGGTAGTAATTCTAAAATCACACAGGTGTTTTTTCTGTGTTTGAAGTTCACAAATCAGAAAAATGGGCTTATTATAGACACACCACTTAAATTTTACAGTAAATAACACTCGAAAAAAAATAAATGCGATAGTCATGAGGGAACATTTTCTAAGATCTAATTTATGCTAAATGTTTCTCAAGTTATCTCTTTCCACACACGCATAACTGTCTTCCATAACTCTGCAGGAATCGCAGAGAGAAAGTTGGTCTTGCTCGCCTCCGCATAGCAGAGTCATCTGCCCTCATTCATTCCTTCTGTGGACAGATGGACTATCCTATGTGTGAGCAGTGTTGATACTTTAACCATAAGACATTTTATCTGAGTGTCCTCTTTATAGGCACTAACATTGTTCATAATTTACTGCTTTTAGCCATCTGACTGAGCTCATACACTCAGTCAAATTTTATCGGACAGTGTCATTTTATCAGCTGTTTTTAGTTATTTAAAAATAAATTTATAATTTTTTATAAATATTTTACATGTTTTATAAATTTTTTACATGTTTTTATTACTATACATCTTGACATGGTGACCTAATTCCTTAGGTCACTGAAATATTAATCTGCTCTTTTATATGACCTGGTTTTCGCGCATTATAGCCTTAATGGCTGATGTGCCAATAAAACCAAAAACAACTGTCTATATTCCGTACTGTATTTATACTCTATCATGTTCCCTGTTCTGGATGCATCGCTCGTAATTTAGGTTACCTGAAATGAATGTAGGAAGCTCATTAGGGATCAGGGTTATATTCAAGGGTACTTTTCGTTTCAAAAACGCCAAAGGGAGTGCAGATGGTTGCAGTTGTGGTAGGCGTTACGAGTGCATATGGCTGGCTACTATGAAGGCAAACTTGTACCATGAGGTTTCTGTTCAAGTAATAAATCATTGCTTGCATAGAGAGGTTCAGAAGTGCTGCTATTCATTATATCATCCTCCAAGGTGTAAATATGCTTTTAAAGCAGATTAAATTCTTGTGATCTATCTGTATTTTCATAGCCTTCTTACACGTATATTTGTGCATCCTCTTGAAATAAAACAAAATCCTTACTATTGTGTACACAGCTGTTATTATTCAAGAATTTTTGACCAAACACATAATTAACAACATTGAATTATCCAGAGCTGTTGTGGAAAGTATACGCCCTACACTCTTCATTAAGACCTGACTTTTTATTGGCGTCGGTGTTTTACTTTTACATATGGAATGCTTTCCTCATTTTTTGGTTTACTCCCTGATTTTTTTTTTTACGACTACAGCTCTGGGAGCTTATATCGAACTCTGTCACCCATGACTTTATTTCCTGAAATAAGATATCTGCTGAAAGGTTGCAGATCGAAGGTCACTAACAACATTCAAGTACACGTGCCTTGAGTGACCGGGGTTCAAGCCCGTGACTGCTGAATATGGTGCTGTTTCTTGTATTCAGTCTATCTTGTGAACTCCTCTGACCGTTTGGTCGTCCCGGAGTATAAACAGAAAATATATTTATTTATTATTATTATATGCCACGAAAACAAGAGCGTTGTAAGAATTTTTTTGATCGCGTGGTTTGTGATACCACTGTTACAATAGCTAGTGACTGTTTCGTAAAAGGTAGTTGTATCTTATTCCCTCATTTCAATACCCTTGACAAGAAGTATTAATCCCTTTCATCTATATCAATGTGTACTCCCCGTTGCTTGCCTTTCAAGGCCGAAATGACACCTCTTGCAATGGCATTTGCTTAGTTTTCTGTCCGTGCTTGGTATATACCAACAGTTGCACTCTAACATTAACAAAAGAATTGTTTTTTTTACAATGGTATCAGCATGGATTTATTGTGAAGCATATGTCAATTAAGCTGCTGTATCCTTACTACTTCCTTTTTTGGCATTCGCCTAGTCGCAAAATTGTACATCGTATATACAAATGAGATTATCTGCTGTTTTTTGTAATGCTCGGAATTAAACAGTAAATAAAACGGTTGGTAAATAAATTTAAGAAACATATCCAAATATAAGATCAACCTCAAATGGTTTTTGTATTTCGTCAGTTGAGATGGCTAGAAATTAATCATTCCGTACCGAGGTCATCACTCTCCCCACTTAAAATCAATCTAGTTCCTGTTTCCGTGATCGGTTTGCACCCAACTTATCTAGAATCAGCCATATATTGCTTAAAAGTTTATTTCATCCTCGCTTTATCAGAATTGACCTGTCATTGATAAAAATTCACGTTACGTCGGTAACCTTCTGAGAAGTCGTCCCCGGGGACATTTGATCGACTTCCCGTCCTCTGAGTCACGCTCTGTTAAGCTACAAGGCGATCTTTTTTTTTTTTTCCGCCAAAATTGTATCATTTAAACCCAAAGGACAGAAGACATCGTAAAAATTTTAAATAGGTTCCGATTCTTAATATGTGACCTCCTTTCTTTCCTACTTGGTGCCCGCATGTCTTAGTGCAAACAGACACTAAGGAAGAAAAGTTAAATATGATTTATGAATGTGTCGCCTGAATTCTGCCTTTTGGAATGTTTTTATTTTTATATAGTTGTCTTCTTGTTATGCGGGTCTTGGCAAGCTACACAAACAGGATGTTAATGACAATTTTTATTGATAATGGAATCACTGTTCTTAGTTAACTTAATCTCTGTACATGCTAACTATTGCCACGCTTAGTTGTCATATCCTTACTTCTTGTTTTGTAATGTTATTAGTGAAAACTTAAAACAGTGGTATAATCATTATTTATGTTGCTTTACACAAAATTAATTTCCATGGTGGTATTATATTGGATATCTGATAAGCAGTCTCCTGTTTTTAAAGTGTTATTGCTCCTAAACTAGGAGGGATATTGCAACTGATCTTTCTCTGGTTTGAAGCCTGGCCATTACCATTTCTGTTGCAGATGAATAATAGTGAATGATCATTGAAAAATTAACCAGAAAAAACGAACCAGAATATCATCAAATATTTGGCAAGCAGTTGTTCATGTACAAATATTTTGGAGAACTGCACTTGACAGAAATTCAATCCTTGATCTGAAAAGTATTAAAAGCTGTCATATGAAATTAATGACAATGGGTTCGGTAGAACGCTTGAAATCTTTTTGCAGAACCCATTGTCAAAATACAACATGACTGTTGAAGGAGCAGTGTTCAAGCGAAGTACTGTACTGTAACTCAAAACCAGGGACCGCTGATGAACCTAAACCAATTTTTTGATGTTTTTGGCAATGCACCTGACGACCCCGTGAAAAAATCTGTTGAACATTAACCCCTAAGGATACAGAGGTATATAGACAATGCCGAAGCTTACGCAGAATTTTTACTTTGTTAAAAAGTAAGTGGCAATACATAATCCCCAGTTTAGTGAAAGAACTGGTACAACTTTTCCCTCTCTTATAATTTAGTTGTAGTAACAGTTTAAAAATATGGAGTGACTTATCAGACACTCTTGCATATCTCAGTTCTTTGTTAGAGAAGGTAATATTTTCTTTAATTTACAAATGTTATACTCTTGAAGGTTAATGCTTTAAAGGAAAAGGCCGCTTTCCTCTTCAGAATATTTATTTTCCATGCCCTTTGTGATGTGGAATGCTCTCATTGGACAAGCAGTTTAAAATGCTTTCAACCCAATCACTACCTTTCCTTTTTTTTTCCCATTAGTGAATTGAAAATGCTAACAGCCAATCCCTTCTCCGGAAATGTCCCACAAACCTAGGACATTTCCCTGGCGTTACTGATCCATTAAGAGGAGTGGCTTTCTTACATCCTACATGAAGTGTTTCCCGCAAAGAACGATTTGCTTCGCCACAGTGTTGTATAATGTTTTTTGGACTCATTCACCTCCCCCTCCTCTGTCCCCTGTGGTACTCTATCTGCCATTGAGCACTTCCTGGAACTTACCCATCGTCTTGATTGTGCAAGCGTTTACTGTCGAGCTCGCCGCAATTCATCAACTGGTTTCTCCTCATAACTTTCTAAACAGTGTGCGCAGTTCTTCTGTGGACAATTTGGACACTAATCTAGGAAGCTACTTAAAAACGCCTTAGGCTGTCTATGCTCAAGGGAAGAAAACAGATGGTGCAGGTATTAGGAGCACAATGTAGCATCGTGATACGCCACAAGAAAATTAGTACGGGCCTGATTTCTAATAGGAACATTTGAATAGAACACTAAATTTATCCATTTGGGTTTCTTCCATTCGCCAGAGAAGCAAAACAGAGGAACGATTTCCGTGGTCTAGTGTTCTTTAAAAGTGAAATGGAATTGGTATTCGATGCATTTGCCACAGCGATTATTGGATATATCCTGTAGAATATTATGCTAAAAAATAATAAAAATAATCGTTCTTATCAGGCTAGTTGTGACATTTTGCAATATTGAATTTAACTTTTAGAATTAACTTATTTTATTTTTATATATTAAAAATAAACAGGGAGCTTTATTTAGGCCAGTGGGTTGCAAGCCCTTTCTTCAGAGGAACAATGATTGTCGCAGAATTAAAAGTAATTTAAAAATTATAATACATATTTCCGAGACCAACGTTGAAAATGAGTGGAGGATTGAACGCATCTCCTAGTTCTAGAGCTATTGTAACCGCCTATACTATAGGCCCGATACTGATATTGCCCTCGTGGGTAGCACAGTTGGAATAATCAACGTTTTCCCACTCCGGGTGGAAAAGATCTGTGTTCGAATTCCCTTAGTGACGCTAGGAAGTACGAGTGTTTTTCACAACTGGCTGAGTCAGTCGGCTCAGGCGTGGGTAGCACGGGACAATTTTTTTTTTTTTTTTTTTTTATCCCTAGGAACTTAGATTTTTCATCTAGCAAACAGCAAATCGACCACAAGAATATACGCAATATGTACTTATGCAGATGACGCACTTGCAACAGATCTGTGTTCATCTTCTGACTATAATTTACTGATGAGAATACTTCCACGATCTGACTGCAATTACTTTGGAGAATACTTCCACGGTGTGGAATTCAGCTTTCCTTCTTATATTTCATTTATTAAAAAGACTTTTTTTCTCAGACTAGACATTACATTGAAACTGTATGCACTAACGGCATTTTCTCACTAGCTACTCCTCGTGGCAGGGACTCCAAATTCATTTTATATGAACTGCAGCCCTTCAATGTCTTGTTAATGGTGCGGGTACATGAAGCGCAGAAGTTCAATATCTTGTAATAGAGCAGGAATTAGTACTATAAGTATGTAATTATCTGTACAGTATTGTGATTAGTGGCGGAGATGCCAGAAAAGCTGGCTGGGACGGCCTAGTACAATTTAAAAAAAAAAAAAAAATATATATATATATATATATATATTAGTATGCATAACAGGTTAGATTTTAGCTTATAGTTTAATGAATACTTATATGGCGCCTCCGTAGCCAGGTGGGAAGGAGCAGCAGTGCGTAGCACACGCTTCTTGATTAGACCGGGGTTCGAGCCCGTCACCACCAAATACGGAGGATGCGGAAAGGTCAGGGAATGACCACCGCATATTCCCGGAGCAATATGGCCTTAGTTGCTAATGCTCCTAAAAACCAAAATAACAATAACAAAATAACAATGAATACTTATGTGCAACGTTAATGCCATTGTAATTATGCCAATTGGACATTATACGTGCCTGTATATATATGTGTGAGCGTATGTGTGGTTTCCCCCCCCCCCCCTTTGTAATGGCGCCTTGATATATAAGTATTATTGTGCATCCGAATCTGGTAATCAAGTTAGCCCAACTAGGTTATCTTAATCCAGCATGTTGGATTAAAAATAAATTTTCTGTTTATACTCCGGGACGACCAAACGGTCAGAAGAGTTCATAAGATAGACAGAATACAAGAAACAGCACCGCATTCAGTAGTCACGGGCTTGAACCCCGGTCACTCAAAGCACGTGTACTTATGCACCCGCGCGCCTGACCACTAGGCTACGGCGGCTTAAGATAACCTGATGCGCCTAAAAGCCAACAACAATAATAATACTGATATTACTGGGTGTTGTTGATCTTCCTAGATCAACCTAAGTAAGGTGTCTATGCAGTATTGGTTCCACCATTTTCAGGAGGAGAGATAAAGCAGTGTTCGGGGGGGGGGGGGGTAATTAAGCTCTAATCATCATGTAGCAGTAAAAAAAAAAAAATGTTTGTTTTTATTTTTTTACTTACAAAAGATTCACTATAAATAAAATTTTAAAACGTTTATGATAAAAATAATTTGTTTTCATAATGCTTTCCCTCCAAATGACATATCCCGCAGACATTGCTACACTTCGTAAACCGTTTGCACAGCTCAGTAGTTTTCAACCAGGGTGCTGCAAAACATTTGGGGCTGCCACAAAATACAATAAATTGCTTGGGGGTGCCGTTATTAAAACAAAAAGGTCGAAAACCACTGTCATAGCTCCATATCCAAAACCGAAAATCTGGGAGGGCAAGGAGTGGAGAAAGCTATTAGTGCCCTGGACAGCGAGGAAAACAAGTCCCGCCACGAGATTGGTTTTTATTTCGTTCTGTCCTGAATCAAATAAAGCTTGTCCGTTTCCGTGAAGGCATGATCATATTAAGCAATAGCTATCATACTTCAGTTATGTGATCTGTGCAGACAACATTGAAAAGGATAATTATGTTTAGCAAGCCAGAGGAAACACAAATTTATTACAGATATGGATGGTATCTCATCCCAGTAAAACAAAAATGTTAGTGGGATTCGAATTACATTACATTAGTATTTTCGGACCTATTAGAGAAGAGGAAGAAGACAACGGTTAAGATGGATGGAAGGAATCTGAAACTACCGGGATATCCTTTCAAAGAATTGCGGCATGGCGAACATTTGTCCAAAGAGTTATCAGGAGTCGAAACCGATCCGACAGGACACAACAAATCCAAAACCAGCAAGAAGAAAATTGTATTACTTATTGCCTATGTAACAGAATAGCTCGCTTCCCAATCACGAAATGTTCGGTTACATTGGGCATAATGAAAGTACGTTACAATTTTTCTCCTTGGTGATAGAAAGAACGTAAATCGTGGTGTCAAATATTTGGTTTAGGGGAATTTCGCCGGCATTTGGTTAGGCAGTGTCATGTGCAGATAGTAGGGCCACCCCCTTGGAGGACCCCTCTTCCAACACACACTTCGGCTGTGGGAGGGGAAAGATACGTTACAGGTTTTATCTGTACTACGAAGTTTATTTGAAAATATCTCGTATTTTCTTATCTCTTTAGGTAAAGAAAAAAATATTCCTCTTAAAGCATTCTCTATGAAAGTATTCCGAATTGCAGCGGAGCTGCATATATTAGTGAAGTTGGATGAATAATGACTTTCATGAGCAGGTCAAGAAAGGAGTGTGGGGGAGGGAAACATGGACCCCTACGGAATAAAGGAGGAAACTCTGTGAGTGTATTCGCCCCAGGCCATTCTTCGGCTCCCGACGCCCCCAGAGCTGATACCTATTATCGATGGCGACCCAGACTGGTTCGAAATATAGGTGTATATGTGTGCGTGTGTGTTTTCTGTTTGTTTACTATGTGTACTGTACAAGTCATGGAGGGCAGGTCATCATACCTATTCGATGCAGTACAACTGCATAATTATTAAAAAAACAAATTAAGTTTGAAGGTACATATTAGCGGATATATTCTTGTAATCAGGAAACTTTTGGGAGAGATTTACGTCACCATTGGGATCAATATCCTGTTCACCTTACACATCCGAGAAGGAAAGTGCAGTGGCGGTCATAAATCTTTTCGCGGTTTCGCATGCGTGAAACGATTTGACTTAATCGCATTTTAAGTCGTTTCGTGTGGAGAAGCGGTCTTTTACAAAGCAACGTGGCTGGTCTGGTGGCCGCAGCGCAAAAGGAAATCCGAGCTGCAAATCACATGACGAACAAACAAAAAAAAAAATAATAATAAATAAACTAAAATAAATTAAAAATCCGTTAACACGTTGGTTCGGATTCAATGAAGCATCCCTTGTTCTTGCTCAACTTAAAAGGTGTTTCGTACATTTAGGGAAGGAAGGGGATCAAAAGACATGAAACTATGATGACTAATGCTGGAAAACGACAACGTTACGGTTCATCTTTTAATTCTATATATGGTACTGTACGTACCATTCACTGAATCTGGCATTGTTCGATAGCGTTTTCACTAGGAACATCTTAATGAGTTGATATGGTATACTAGAAACTACTGCATGAAATGTCCAGCACTGCGTTGATTCCGTAAACACTTGCGGCTCTGTCCAGAATTGGACGTAGCTTCATGTGTCTTCAGTTGGAATCCAGGCCTCGGTAGCCTACTGGTCAAACGCGAGGGATGCATTAGTACATGCATTTAAGTTGACCGTTGTTCAAGTCCGCTTGACTGATAAATACGGTGATCTTTTATTCTCTACTTTATGAACTCCTCTGTATATGACCATCCCTCAATATAAACAGAAAATGTATTTATTTCTGTATCTGACGTGCCCAGAATGATGTGAAATGTCTATTTGAATTGACTATTTGGATAAAGGATCTTTGTGCTCTTTGTTATCCGAAGATAGAAAAATTTCGAAGGGTAAACGCTTCCTATGGTATTAAGATTACACTTTCACCTCACCAGTATTCACTTACTATTTACATAAATAGGCTTGATTCGTGGCATTTCTTACAAAAATAAAGTATTTATAAGCAACATTCCGTATAGCTTCCAGCTAACCACTAAAAATTAGAGTGTGATCATCAGTTGCATCTCACTTAAGATAACTCTGAAACGGAAAAAAAAAAAAATAATAATAAATAAATAGAAAATAATAAAATGGAAATATTAGTATAGCTTTATAAAACCTCCTGTTGTTGGCTTGTAGACGCATAACCTGTTTAGGCCACGATGCGCCATTGTGTACTATGTCCGTACAAGTGTGTGTCGGCGAATTTGCGTGTTGTGTGGACTGCAAAACTAACTCGCGAGGAAAAGCTCTGGTTCCTACGGCTGAGATCGACTAACTACATATCCGATTGAACTCTAGAAGTTCCTCCAGGCTGTGATGTGACTGGAACTCAGACTTCCCCAAACAAGTGACGTTATGAATCCACTATACTCTTAGAGAGGACATAATCTATTGTCTTCTACAATTTTTTTATAACGAATAATTTTTCAGTATAAATTTTGTTGAATTGTCATTTTTAGTATTTGATATTCTTAACCATGTGCTCTCTCTCTCTCTCTCTCTCTCGTCTTAAAGATTTTAAATCTAGTTGACAGAAGTGATAAATTTCTTTGTGTCACATTTCATGAGGTATTCTCATATCCGGTTCATCGCCGTCTGAAATTCCCTTGGTTAATTTGAAATATTTGTCTAGTCAGCAGATGTCATTCTTCACACGGGCAAAAGGTATTTCCACAAGCTGTCTGTAACTTATACAATCAACCCCGTGCTGAGTTTATGGCCACGAGAAACATCGTTCCAGCGGCGCTTCGACAGTCCAAGATAACTTTGTACAACGTTTTTGTAGCAGACCTGTTACCTCTACAAATTACGCCATGATTTTATTTTTTGCGAAAAAATATACTTTTGTCCCTTTCGACTTCAGGTGGCATCAGAAGTATCAGTTTTCTTGTGTTTTTTAGTTCATAAAAAATTGTTTTCTAATTAAAAAAAAAAAAAAAAAACTCTTAGTTCCACTTCATTTTTTGTGATGTTATTTACTGCAGTATTTTGAATTACGATGCTTCTTGCTTTAATAATAGGCATGTTATTTTCTACTTTCAAGAACATTGTCATCTACCAAAGTATTGGATTTTTCTTTATTGACTCTCAACCAATGGTGTGCAACTATCCTCTGTTGAGGTACAGACATTCTTCCTGATCTGGGCGCAGTGTAGGTCACGGGTCAGATTATCAGTAATAATTTCAGACCATTTGAAGAGCATATTCGAATGAATGCATTAGAATTAAGATGATCCAAATACCGACTTCTGAAATATGTAGAATGTTTTTTTTTTTTTTTTACAAGGTTGTTAAATGAGTCCTTTAGCTACTTGGCGGCTGTTATAGCTAGGCTGTCGACTATAAAACCACTCATTACTTATGTGAAGATATTATGAGAAAAATCCATCTTCACATAAGTAATATGAGGGGTTATCAATAAATAATTAAAAATTATTTATTATTTATATAATAATTATTTATTACAGAAACCCAATAAATAATTATTATATAAACAAGCGAAGCAATATAAGCTGTGGTATATGTCGGTGCGTATTATTTGTGCGAGATTAAAAAAAAAAAAAAACACGGGGGGGGGGTTACACTTCCAACCAGCTACAGTTCGAGCTAGCAGGATCTTAGGGAGTTCTTCCCTCACTGGGATTTAAACGTTAGACCTTTCCAAGCAATCGGCAAGACCATTATATTGTCGTGAGATAATAGATGGAAATGGTTTTATCATATATTTTTTTCCTTGCTGTTGGGAAAAGTAACCTTCTGCCTCCGCCTGCATTTCTGCTAGTGGTACTGGTATATTGATAATAGAGAGAGATGGGAGGAGGAATTGTATTTGGATACAAGCATGCATACTCTTCTTGTACCGTCTTCCTTCCTTGAAGAGGTCGTTTTTATGTTGTGCCCTGACCCTTTGAACTAAGCCGAACGCCAAGAATAGTTGTCTCCAGGGGTAGGTGAAACGCTCCGTGTTCTTGACTCCCTGTGGGAGACGTAAACTCTGTAAGCTCTGTCTGTAATGGAGTCGGGGCACGGAATAAATGGCTTTCTGTAAGTTGTCTCCTTCCCGACCCCTTATTTCTTTACCGAAAGGACTACTGTGATGACTGAGAAATGAGATTGCGTTTGTGTGTCACCGCTATTTATTTATTTTTCTTTTTGCTGGAAGTAGATACGGTATTTCGCCCTCGAAGCATACGAGTTACTTTGTCAGGTATATATTTAAGAGTTGTTTGCATAATAAAATTAAGATCTGATTAAGAAATATTGATGGCAAATATTTGTGAATCTGAAAATAGTATAAACAATTCAATGTACGCAGTACGTTACATTTAAGGCGTGTTAGCAAAATGTAATACATTAATTTAAAAAAAAAAAAAAAAAAAACGCTAGCAAAGCTTTTATTTGTCCGATTTTAATGAAATTTTTTCTCGTTGACGCATAAAAGTCGTTGCGTTTTGCTAGCGGATTTTTTTTTTTTTGGTTAAAAATTCATGTATTACATTTTGCTAACACGCCTTAAATGTAACGTACTGAGTACATTGAATTGTTTATACTATTTTCAGATTCACAAATATTTGCCATCCAGGTAGACGTTTCACGTTTCTAATATTCATCAAGTGTTCATAAGGAATTTTTCTTGAATAAGCAATTTTCTGATAAGGACACCATGTAAATATATACCATATTCACTCTTGCCCAACAGTACGTGATGATTTCTATAATTTGATTTTTACGGAAGTTTTATAATTGTCATACTCTCTTTAAATACCATATGTACCACTGATTTCATATAAAAGTTGACCACACTTGGGCCGTATAATAAAGTTTTCGGAGTGCGTGTTTGCTACTCCTTCTGTAGAGAGTAGGATTATTGATGATGAGAGAGAGAGGATTGCAAATTTATTCAGACATCTTTGGATGTAGTGTTATGCAGCTGAAGTCCAAATCGTGGAGTAGCAAAAATCTATTTGGGCTGATGCCTTTTTATCGTAACTTTCAGAACTTAAGTTTTGAAATGAATGAATTAGCTGTAGACTAATTCATTCAACTAATTCATTTATTCATTTCCTTGGCAGTTCCGTTATTAAAAAAAAAATGAGATTCTAGGAACCAATAAAAAGAGAAACCTGCAGCTTTATAAAAGGTGGTAACGTCGTTTTTGGTGAGGGAAAAATATCAAATGTACGTTTCAAAACTCACAGATGTATATTTTGCGTGTCTACGAATTAAACTTACTGTTGGAAGAGCTCTTATTGTTAATATATTTATTTTGCGGTCAACATGCATCCGCGGTCGAAACTGCTTCACCTAGCACAGCGCCTGGGGTCTTCCAGTTGGATCTGCTACCTGGGCAGTTGTAACTGTTCCTGATTCAAGAACTCACTTGCTCAGCCGTCCCATATTTGTTATCTCTAGTATCGCGTTCGTCTAAACGTCCTACGGCCCATGCTGGGGTAAAAATTACCCAATGAATCTTGAAACAGGGCGACAGCCTTCCCTTCCCCTCTTCAGTACTTTTCAAGAACATTTCCACTATAACTTACTAAAGGAATTTTTTGAGTTGCCTTTTCATTATTTTTAAAATAAAGTAAACTGGAAAAAATAAATCGAAACAGAGATTGCTTGAGTATAATTTGCACAGAACACTTACTTTTTTGTTGAGACTGTTTTTTACTGTTTGATTATTACAATTATATTTTTCTTTTTATGCATTTATGCATTTTTTTTGTAAGGCAGCGTCTATTGTGTGCACCTAAGTTTAATATTTATCTATTTTTCTTTAAAAAATAGATATATTTTTAAATGGATAAATATATATATTTTTTACTTATTTCTGTGTTACTGCGTACTCCTTCCTACCCCATACATATATTTTGTGATATATGGCTTTATAGTTTAAAGTAAATATGCGAATATTTATGCGTGTGGTAATACTCGTATTAATCCCACGCGTGTGCTGATGGGTTAAGATCTATTAGAAAATTCGCAACAAAGTGATGATGCTGAGGGTTTAATTTTTGTATGCACTTATTATAATGAAAATTAAAGTTAATGTCTGTTACCGATCTGTCTTTCTTACAGTTTGCTATCATAAAGTGTTCTTAGATGGATTTAATTTTTTATAAAATTGGTATGCAGTACCAAATTTGAACAAGATTTGCTATAAGTATTATAATTATCAGAATTTCAAAATACACTGTATAGATAACTGGAACATTTGTAACAGGTTTGCTCTTCTAGCAACCTGTGTATGCAGTTAAAACTGAAATAAGAAAAGCGCAAATTTAAAAAAAAAAGTAGAATTTAATCATGGCTGTAGTCTGTGTTTTTTCTAAATGAAGATTCGCATTATCCCAGGTGATGCCAAAGATTCTTATCGCCTAATACCTTTTGGGCATGCTTTCCTTGATCTAGGCATTCTCTGTAATCGCCAGGAATGAGTTGCGCGTGGATATGAAAAAGGGCAAGGATAGACAGCCAGAATTGCATAAATGCAAGAAGTTCTTGTAGACCTCTTATGGTTTCCTTAAGGATCGGAATATACTAAGAGAAATTCGAAAGCGGGGAGGGTGTTCAAGCCCCTCGATACATTTACTATTAGACGCAACCAAAACCTATTCCTAGCCTTATATTTTCATTTATTATTTTTATCAAGATGTACTAGAAAAACAATTTCGTACTGCAACAAACTTCACTTATAGGTCGAATAGTTCTTAAGCGAAGTGAATTAAGGGTTGTTACTACATTCTTTCGCCCACACGCACAGTGATTTAATGTGCATGTCTAGGATCTTCCTTTACTATCTTCTGTCACGCGAACCCTTTCAAAGAACAAAGACAAATTTTTGCCTTAGCCCCTAAAGGAAATACACGCCAGCTTCTGCGGCACTGTCATTCCTTCTGGTTTCCTCCATTCAACTTGATTTACTCCGCTTCCCTTGAGCAATTTCATTAACCCGTTAGGCTTTCTCTGGTTACACGTGTAACCATCTTGATGCAAAAGTGCAAGTGGCCAGATGAAATAACTATGCTCATTGGTAATATGAGCTTCCATTTTATTTAAAGAATTTGACACAATTTTATGTGAATTCGCTTCATTTTCTTTATAGCATTTTGAAGAGTAACGCTTTGAATTTTTGTCCGTATGTTCGTTGCCCGGAAGGCCAGTATTTTTAGTTTCTAATTGCGAATGTGTGTGTGTGTACTCTATGACACGCACGTTGTTTCACTGGATTTATTTATAGTTCATCCCCCCCTCTCCAGTACCACCGAATCATTCTGGTAATGTCATGACCTATATTTGCGAAACTAAACCCATTACGTTGCACTCATTGTCTGGGGCGATATTTATTTTTCAACCTTTAATTATATTCCCAAGAGGTTACCGTACAGAAATAGGAACATTGTCTATGTTCTACTACCATAAGTTCTTTGTTCGTTCTCGAGTGCATGTTTTTGGCATATGCTGTATGTGTGTGTTGCGTGCCGCACTAGCCTTGGATTTCCCACTCTTGTATTTTTATTACTTTCTTTCTTTTTTTCTTTTTTTTCGTAACTGTTCCAAGAACCTTCTCTGAGGAATATCAGTAACTGGAACGCCATTTATTGTTTAGACACTCCGTTCATTGCTCTATACATATGATAAACAGTTACTTATGGTCTTGAAAACGCACTGAGTAAAGTACTTCATGAATGAGGAGAAGCGCCCGTAAAATGTCTGTAAATGAAGTGTACTCCATACCAGGTGTGTAGCGATTTAAAGACGTGTATATTTAAACCACTACACACCTGGACGGAGTACACAATGGATTTTTGCCGTCAAAGTTTTAGTTCGGTAAATTTCTTGACATTTTATACATCATGCAGGTTTGCGATTGTTTCAAAACCATTATATATACTAGAAGATTTTTATAACATTCTAATTTTGTGGAGATATTGCAGAGAAGTATGGAAATGAGGTGACTGATTTCCATTACTAATGAATGGTTTCAGCCCGGATGTGATGCTGCAGAATAAAAAAAAATAATAATTATATATATATATATATATATATATATATATATAGAGAGAGAGAGAGAGAGAGAGAGAGAGAGAGAGAGAGAGAGAGAGAGAGAGAGAGAGAGAGAGAGAGAGAGAGAGAGAGAGAGAGAGAGAGAGAAGGCCTTGAAATTCTCCTCCATTGATACTTAGGGATGCGAAACTGCATCGGGAGCAGTTATTAATTACCGTATTTTTTCGAATGCCCCAAGCCCTTAAATAGACGACTTACTCCATTTTTAAGACTACTGTTAAAAAGAGGGGGGGGGGGATATATATCTGACTTTTAATTTTCTACTAGCACCATAATTTCCAATATTTTCTCCCTCTTGAAAAGGCAAACTGCAGCCATTATCAATCCACTGGAGGATGGAAGCCTCCTCAACGATTCATGTTGAGGGAAATGGACCATAATCTACGCCGCTGGTCCAGTTCGGGTTGGCAGATCGACAGTATTTAGCAGTCAGGGGCTTGAACACCGGTATACTCAATGAATGTGTGCCACTACACTCCCACTCCTGACCATTCAGTTACGAAGGGCGCGGACTTAGAAATAATCTGGAGCTGCACAAACGAAGTTGGCTAAGCAGTTTCTTTCATGGGTAAGAGAAGACACTGGACCTAGATACCAAGCGATTTCTAGGTAATATAGAGCCTCTTTTGATTTAAATACTATTTTCTTTGATCGCTAGTTATATTTCTTTGAGTCACTCTCAGAATAGTAAGAAAGAGACCAGAAAGGAAAGCCGTCTTTTTTTTTTTTTTTGTTGTTGCTGCTCCCCGCCATTAACTTCTGCGCTTGGCGACCAAGTGGCAGGATTGGTAACCTGGGAGATGAAAGCGACTCTTCCAATGCTGTACATGGAGCAAACATGGACAGTGACAGCTTTTCAGCGTTTGAATCTATTGGATCACATGATCCGAACATATCTCGCTCCAAAAGAATAAAAACAAAGAAGTATCAGAAGGAATCTTCACCAATCCAGTAGACAAAAAATGCTTGGAGAATACCGCCTGTTCGCCCAAAATGGTTAAACGACTGCGATCAGAGGATCTTCTCATAGAAACTGCATAAATTACAATATTTACAGGAATACCTGTCAAAGTTACTTCATTCTACATTAAATGCATTGAAAGGAGTCATACTTTAATGAAACCTAAAAAATGTGACAGAAGAGATTGTCCAGGAATTACAGAATCAAAATGTATTTATCTTGATTATGCCTATCAGGATGAATACTAATTATACAACAAATCTCATATATAAGGGAAGGAGGTAAATTAATTCCAGCCATAATATCATTCTTACTTTTAGTATACCGAATCTACCAGACATTGGCAAACTTGTTATCTGAACTATCGCGTACGACCATACGTTCAGAATCCCATAAGAATCTGTAAGTGTCAAAAATTGGGCCACTTACAGACTGCATGCTTTGGGGATACAGTTTGTTCTGCGAATTTAAGTATCATACACCGACAGACTGCCACGCATATAGGTAAACATCCAGCCTTCCTCTAAGGCTTCTAGGCATTGGAAGATAGGGAAGAAGATCGCTTATCGAATGGGCCCCAAAACTCAGTCTTTAGAGCAAAATCATCCGAAATGTAAATCCATTGACCACATCTACCCTTCAGAAGCAGTAAAGCTAAAAGGATCTGTCCCTCCCAAAACAACTCCGTGATACTACAAGCATAGATATTGGTATCGATCAAAATAAATTGGTCTTAGAATTACGTGCAGAAGATGATATAAACAACGGATGACCAGCCTTCCCTAGAAAACAAAAATTAATCGCCATAAGAGCAGTCTGGCAAATAAAATCAAATAATGCATTACATCATTCAGTTTAATTGTAGAGGCATGCGAAGCAATGTCGGTTATATTCACGAGTTAGTTAACCATTATAATTCTGTAGGCATTTCTCTTCAAGAAACAAATTTAACATAAATATCCTCTCGTTAAAATCTACAATTTACAGAAAATGGAACAGCAGCATTAGGTTGTAGAATTCCATCCAAACCTATCTCACCAGGCACTTCCATAGAGGCAGTTGCAGCACGTGTTGCACTCAGAATTGCCTTTTTTTTTTTCGTTTCGTTTCCATATATGTCGCCAAATCAGTCACACACTAGAAATGGTCTTGAAACTTTGTTACACAGTTACCCCACCCTCCCTCTTCCTCTTATTGGGGGATTTCAGCTAACGTCATGCACTGTAGGGATTCCTCCAGGCGGATAAACGTGGACAACTAGTTGAATCTCTTCTTGACAGGCATAACTTTCATTATTAAACACTGGCTCTCACACTTATGTGAACTTATCCACAAGAACAACCTCCGAAATTGATTATCTGTCTGCTCTCCCACACTTTTTCCAAGCATTGAGTGGTCGGTATTAGACAATCCACTTAATAACGATCGATTCCCAATATTTAGTAAATTCGAAACAAGTACATTGCAGACAGAAACTTGGCTGCAGATATTCCTCCGGAATATCACTTGATGACCAATTTATCTAAGATAAGTTGGAGCAGGCTGGAATCATGGGGAAAATCCTTAGATGGATAGCACGATGGCTTGAGGGCAGCAGGCAGAGGATTGTGATAAATGGTTATTCCTCAGATTGGGTTAATATAAGTGGGGTTCCCAAGGATCAGTATTGGGACCACTGTTGTTTTTGCTTATATTAAATGACATCTATGAAGGGGTGGAAGGCGTGAGGTCTAAACTTGCAGACGATGTAAAGATCAGTAAAGTAGTTAATGATCGCCGCCAAGCAGAGCTTCTTCAGAGTGACTTCCGGGATGGTCAGAAAAGTGGCAGCTATGGTTTAATTCAGCAAAATGCAAGGTCTTACACCTGGGAAACTGCAACCCCAAAATAACTTATACACTTGGTGGAGTTGAACTAAAGTCAGCAGTGGAGGAACGGGACTTGGGAGTTACGATACAGTCAAACATGAAGTTGTCCGAGAATTGTGGACAGGTTGCAATGTTGTATGGTGTCCTATCGATTTTCATAATCACATAAATGTTATTTTATAACCTTTATGTGATTAAATTATAAGCAATTATTTTTTAAAATTAGTACCGAAAAATGTATTTTTTTCCGGTATTTTTTGTATCAATACCGGAAAAAAATGACCGGGATTCCGGTATTGTAAGCGCTAGGTGTAGTGGAAAATGTAGTAGTAGTAGTAGTAGTAGTAGTAGTGGCATGTGATGCAAGAAAGCAAATGTATGAGCTTATGCAGCATCAGCCAAAAAAAAAAAAAAAAAAAAATCACACCATTCCCTCCAAATGCCTGTCCAGTTCCTCCTTAAATTTATTCAAGCTATCAACTTCCACAACGACAGATGGAAGTTTGTTCCAGCAATTAACCACCCGCTGGCTAAAGGCAAATTTCCGCACATCTATTCTACATCTGTCTTTTCTTAATTTGAATATATGCCCCCTTAGGTTCGTAATCTGAACAAGTGGAAGGATCCCATCAGAATTCAGCGTGCTCAATCCATTCAAGGCCTTATATACCTCAATCAGATCACCGCGCAGGTGCCTAGTCTCCAGCCACTGCAATTTGCAGAACTTAAGCTTCTCTTGGTAAGAGGATCCCTTCATTCCCCTCACCAATCTTGTTGCCCTTCTCTGTACCCGCTCAAGTAAATCTACATCCTTCCTAAAATGAGGTCTCCAGACCCGTACGCAGTACTCAAGGCGTGGCCTGACCATTGCCTTATACAGAGGGATAATCACCTCCTTTTCCCTGCTAGCAAAATTCCTATATATCATTGACAAAACCCCATGACCTGCCCTGGCAGCCTGTCTGCATTGCTCAGAGAACTTCATATCTGACTGCACAATTACTCCCAGGTCTTTTTCATTTTCTACCACCTTAAGTGTAGTACCACACTGTTGGTACGTTTCTCTGGGGTTATTTCTACCCATATGCAGTACTTTGCATTTGTCAAGGTTAAACTTCAGTTCAATGATATACAGAAACTTTACTAGCAGGAATAAGGTGATTGTCCCTATCTTTAAGGCCATGTTAGGCCGCATATTGAGTACTGTATACAGGTCTAGAGGCCTCACTTTAGGAAGAATGTGGAACGGGTGCAGAGAAGGGAAACCAGATTGGTGAAGGGAACAGAAGGGTGCTCTTACCTAGAATGGCTTCAGTTCTGCAAATTGCAGCGTCTGGAGACCAGGCGCCTGCGGGGAGTGTGTTCTTCCACTTGCTAAGACTACACACATGAGGGGGCATAATTCAAGTTAAGGAAAGATGATTGCAGAATAGATGTACGGAAATTTGCCGTCAGCAAACGGGTGTTTGATTGTTGGAGCAGGCTTCCATGTGTTATGGAAGTGGATGGGTTGAATAAATTCAAGGAAGAACTAGACAAATTCTTGGAGGGTAGATGGGTGGATTTTTTTTTTTTTTTCTCTGATGCTGTATAAGCTCGCTTTCTTGCATCATTTGCTGTTACTACTATTGGAAATCTGTCTACCCTCCAAGCTGTGATTTATACCGACTCTTTCAGTGCCGTACCTGCTGAGAGAAAATAAATTTTAAAGAAAGTTATTTAATTTCAGATTATTTTCGTCGACTAATCATCATGACATAAATGATTCATATGGAGCCAAAATTGTTAGGAGCTGCTCGGACGGAAAACTGGCAGTCTGGCCCTGCGCCGCCCTTTCATTTTGCTAATCTCCACTCACTGTAAAGCATGTCCTCTTAGAATGTATTCGTTATCAATCTAACATAAATGCATGCTTCAGCTCCATAATATCACATGAATGTATAGAATTACAATACCTACTAGGGAATGATGCAAATGCAGCTGAACTTTTTAATTTTTTAAGAAAATAATCCACTTGTGCAACCTAATTTCAGTGCAATCATATAGTTCTATAACCACGGCACGAGAAACTCGGCGAACGTTACATACTATAGTGCACTTGTGCCACTAAACACCCATACAACAAGGCCAGGTGAGAAATGAAAGTGTTCTTATTATTCACTGCCTTTCATTTCCACTAAGCAGTAAATAATATCGGTGTCATTATCTCTGTTTCAGTACCGTCAAAAGACGTGATCCAAATATTTGAATGAATTGTGAACGTTGCTAGGAGACGAGAATGTTCATTTGCGAAATAGAGAATCTTAACTTTTTTTTTATGCAGCACAAAGTTGCGTTTTTATCACCGATACACACTATCTGTAGTAAACAAAATACTGTACTTACTTTAGGCCAGACAGGAGAATAAAAACGCAGTTAATAATAAAAAACCTTACTGCTAACCAACCATTAGGCATGAGAATCAAACAACTGTTAGAGCAGAATTGAATCTGACTTTTGATAACGTTGCAAGTATCCCTTCCATTTTCCCCTATACTCCTCAGAATGTGATTCCACCTCCATGTGATTTATACATCCAAAAATGAGAAAAATCTGCATTATGCGGGGAAATTGTCTTGTAACTGTACAATTCTGCAGTGCACCAGATGCCCAACTGCGTTGTAGTACATTCAGATGCGTCAAAGAACGACAGCCATGTTGGAATAGCCACAGCTTTTCTGGACATCGTATTGGCCTATCAGTTGCCATTTGAGGCCCTCGTGAGTAGATAGAATCTCTCCCTACACACCGGATGAAAAAGACCTGAGTTGGAATCCCGTCAATGACGAGAGGAATTTTTATGCCTTTTTCATAACGTGGCTGAGTTAGTCGGTCTTAGGCGAGGTAGTGTGTTTTTTCGTCCAGCATATCGTACGCAGTTTACAGATATATTATGGACGGCGCAATATGGCCTAAGTTGATGCACCTAAAACCCCACAACAAACAAACAAGCAAAAAGCTATGTGAGCTCAATATATTCAGAATTAACAGCAATCTAGGTGGCCCCTGAAGTATATTGAATTTTCTATCATTCCGAATACTGTAGTATAATTTTATCAGATTCTTTAAGTGCAGTCCAAGCCCTTGAAAACACCATGAATGTAACCCGCCCAATTTTGAATGAAATAACCACCTCCATGAATACCATGCACATTCTTCTATTGAGTTCTAGGACATATGGCAATTCCAGGAAATAAATTGGCGGACAATGCTTCGTAATCGGCTATTTCCCCACCCGACTATAAACGGAAAATTTCACACTAAGGCTATATATAGAACAATAATCCTACCAAAATTCGTGTCTCGGTGGCAGTTAATCTTGTAGAGTCAGCAAAACAACAAGCTTTGAAGTATCAAACCATCCCTCGAACAGTGGCCTTCAAGTTTCAGACAAACTCGTCGATATCAGCTCATCTGCGAATAGGCTGCACGAATACTCATGATGATCCTCGACAGCATGATAATCCTCCCGTAATATCATCATTGTAACACTTTGCTTATAGTCAGGCATCCTGTCGAATGCACAACATTATGCAAGGCAATGTCAGAATCTCTTCACTCTAGCCACCAATGAAGTCCCGCTTACCTCAATTTTGGGTAACGAAACAAATCTCTCAAATACAGTATCATTTTCAAACATTTTTTGAAAATAATATGCCGACCGGGCTAGCCGGGTGGGTAAAGTGCCTGCCTGGCAACCCAAAGGTCGCGGGTTCGAATCCCGCCTCGGGCTTGGATCAGAGTAGTGCAAGAACCTTGGGGGGGGGGTGCAGTATGGCCACAGAAGCCGATGCGCCAACAACTAACTAAAAAGAAAATAATACTGTATGCGACCTCCTTTAGCTAGGAACAAATAACCTACTACTTGACCATATGTGGCGCACTACGGCCATAGATGCAAAGAAACAAACAATAATAAAAATTTGCTAGAGAAATCTCAATCTCCAGATAAAAAAAAAAAAAAAAATTCGCGAATGAGCCGCGCACCCAAATTTTTAGTTCCTTTAATTTCTAAGCAAAATAATGCCGGTTTATTCGAGAAATGCCATAATCACTACACTCGACCGTAAATAAAATTACCTGCAAAATTACACTAAACATCGTATGCAGTTATCATGAAACAGTTTTAACTCTGAAAATAAATGTTAGTGTTTTGTATGTTGGCAGGGAATACCGGGAAAAGAGTGATGTTCCAACAGAAGGTAACGCTTCAGCGTCACCTTCTGTCGATCCTCAAATTGTTACCAAAGTAAAGTGACCTTGCTGTTCTTTACATCGCAACTGAGCGAGTGAATACTGATTATGTAAACTCATGCGAGCTGCTTTCCTTATAGTTAGTTGATCGTTGCTTCTATACATAAACATCATCTATGTAATGGCCGTACTCTTGATGTCGATAAGGGAAAGAATTCGTTTCGAGATGCTGCTGAAGTTTCCTGATTTGCTGTAACACAGATGAAAGTTTGGGGCCTGCATAGTCCTGCCCTCTACTTCTCCGTCTTTTCGTTTCCTTTTTTTTTTTTTTTTTTTTTTTACCCAAACAATTTTCGAATAGTGCTACTTCCAGTTTGTCGATGTATTTAATGTCTTTAAACTTTGACGAGGCAATCACACAGGAATGAGATAGTTTAGAGTAACGTCTTCCAAACTGTGGGGGTGCTATCCCCATGAGAGTCATAAGAGTTCCAGACGGCGAAGACGTGACAGTATTCATTCAATAAAAATACTAAGGAAATAAAAAGTAAGGATATCAATTGGTACATCGAATCGGAGCGCGAATGACGGGCTCGATTTTTGTGGGGGGGGGGAGAACACTTCTCTGGGATAGTTACCGACAGTTACCACCTGTTTTTAGAAATGTATAATTAACCTTAAGTATTCTGGTATTAGGCAATTCATATTTCTATTTTGACCTGAAGTAGAATGTTAAAAATAATGCCAAGTTTGCTAAATTAAAATTGCCTTAATTTCATAGAAGAGAGACTGAGAACTATTATTTTCATTTTGTGTGTTGAAATAGTATTACTGAGCCATAGAATGAAAGAGGCCTATAAAAGGCCCTTGTGTCATTTACAGGATTCGGACTTGCACCTTTTCGCCCAGTGTGGAGAACACGATGTTCCTAATCACTCTGCTACCCGCACTGACTCGAAGGAATTAGAAACAGCTGAATTTCTTAAAATTCTTCTGGTACAGGGAGTGTTTGGCAGGTTATACGTGAAACCTTTAGATCTATTTTTATTCCAGGGCAGAAGAAATCAGAACATTGTGTAAAATCACCAAGTTTAATGTTTGAATTATTCCACAATATATCATACCATTTTATCCTAGACTATATTGCTGATGTAGACAGCAAATGTCATGAATGATGTGAATATATGTTAGGGGATGAGCCCGTGGCCTCTCTCTCTCTCTCTCTCTCTCTCTCTCTCTCTCACACACACACACACACACACACACACACACACACACTACTTCCACGAACTCCTTTAGCTAGTGCTTGGAGAAGAGCTGAAGTTGATGTTCGGTATCAGTTGTCTCTGCAGAGGCTGCAAAGCTTATTGCACTTTGGTGAATGGAATTCTATTTCCGGCTCGCGGGAACGACATATGGGATTTATTTGCGTATATCCGTTTCTGTGAAGCCACCCTATAGGACATCGTGGATTGTAGACGTTACGTATGAATCACTCCTTGCTTTCTTTTCCCATTTCCGGATTCTTTACATGGCACATCAGCAATTCTAAATCTCTGAAATTTGAAATACTGCAGTGGACGAATTGCAACGAACTGTACACAGTGAGTCCCTAAACAGCGAATAGAAATGTTTTCAAGTATTAATCAGCACTAACTTTTGGACTTAAAAGTAATTTTGTTGTTGGTAACGATACCCTAGCAATTTTTTCTTTTGATATCTTTATTGGACGACCGTTTGCTGGATATGTTCTTAATTATCTTCTATGTGTGTATTATGTTTCCATCTATATCTAAGATGTCGTGTGGTATGAACCACCCGAATCCTCACAAGATTTATTAACTGAATAACTGCAACCTAGTTTAAGCTAAGAGTAACAATTACGTACTTTATTTTTGAGTTACAATAAGTTCACTTATTCCACGCATTTGTAATCTGACCATTTCACAATTTACAATCCAATCTTATATTTTGCTGGAACGTAATGTTAAGCTCTCATCGAGGAAATTAGCAGTATATGTACAGTATACAAATAATAAAAATGAATAATTTACTTAGATTTTTCCAGTCTTAAACTCTCCTAGAAGTTATTTTCTTAAGAAAATAGCGTTATAACCAGTGCTGTAGTTGTAAAATTAGCAGAAGATATACTCCATGAATGTCACGAAAAGCAGAGTATACTGAGCATATCAGGCTTATTAATTGAATTCCAGAGGGCATACGTGTGTATGTGCCCTCTGGAATTCAAACAGCAAGGCTTCTGTTTCTTATATTTCATATCAGAAACAGAAGCCTTGCTGTATTTCCAATGGTTTTGGCTGCTGACCCGTGATGACGAGATTAAAATCATTGGATTAATAACATTAAGTACTATATATATTTTATTTTAATTTACCTTTGGTTTTACAGGTACCTATTTATTTTTTCCATTGTTAATACATCTGATGTGGTCAGCATTCCTCCATTTATACTCTAATCTACTTGTCAATATTCCATTATGGTCGTTGGGTATCTCTGGCAATGCCCCTTGTCCATATTCAATACCAATTTTTAATTATCATTCTTTTCAAACCGTTACTATTCACTACAAATACTTGTCATTATATATACACGGCATATTTACTTACTTATATATACAGCATATATATTAAAAATAATAATTATCTGTTTTGTTTGACTTAACAGCCTTTACGAACTCTTAATGACCTCCACTCACAGCAGTTGCCTGCCGTGCTAATATATACAAAAACTTATGCATTCAAGAACGTCTGATGATTTCATTAAAATTGAAATTATTGAACTTTAATATTGAATTAATTTAAATTGAATTTCTAAACTGTAATATATAAATTGTTAATTGCTTCTAATTGGTCTTAGCCAATTCAGAATTTATACCAGTTGTTAATTAGCATAATGACACTAACTCATCTCACCTCGCCGTTTCAGACCTTAACGTGCATCTAGGTGCTGTGTTAAGTATAGGATCCATGTCTTTTTGTTGAACCGGATTATAAAATACATGTATTCCTCCTAATTCAAGAAACTAGTTACAAACTTCTCGGAGAAAACTCCAAGAACGCACATGCTGCTGCAACAAATAATATTCCCGTCGTGCATTTCGCATGCGAAGATATTCATTTTTTTAATTCTGAAAATTTGTTTGAGTTAGCATCTTTGAAATAATATAAATGTTGATTCTTCTAACAAATACTTTTTCTTATGTTTGTAAAGTGTGTAATAATTCTGTTACAAATTCTGTATACAGTCGCCTTTTTATTTTTATTTTTTTAATTTTGAAAATAGGTGACCAATATTTGTTCCGTTTGGTGCAGTTTATTTTTTATTTATTTTATTTATTCATTTTATTACACATGCTTCACCCCTGAACAGCCTTCAGCTAGGAGGGTGTTCATGCAAAAGAATATTTTTATATTATAATTAATATTACTAAGAGGGAGTCAATAGCCTTGTATAAGAATAAAATAATAATATATAATTATTTTATTCTTACGAGGGTTTTCCGAAAAGTAAGGTAACACTTTTTTTTTTTTCCCCCATAATAATGGTGAAGGCGATGAAATGAAACGCGGTGGACAGATAGACCCGTTAATAACGTTCAAAAAGACCGCCAGTGCTGTGTTGCGGTACTGTCGCCTCACAGCAGATTCCAGTTGCGAAATGGCGGCTACCGTGCGAGTGTGGTCCAAAATAGGTGTTCGTGAAGTTATTCGCTTTTTGCAAGCGAAAGGGTCTTCACCAAGTGTGATATTCACCTTGAACTGGTTGCTGTGTATGACGAAAAGGTGATGACAGAGAAACAGATGTGTTTTTGGTGCAATGAATTTAAAGCGGGTCGTGTTGACATTGAAGATCGACATCGGGCGGGCAGTCATGGCCACATTGTTCTGGAATCGCCAAGCCGTTCTGTTGGTGGATTTCTTGCCGAAGGGAGGAACAATAAATGCACAGCTTTACTGTGCAACGTTGGAAAAACTGAAAGCCAACATTCGACGCAAACGACCAGGACTTCTGACAAGCGGCGTGATTTTGTTGCACGACAACGCATCTCCACACCACTTGTGAGTGGTAGCGCCTTCAGACTTCCATTTGTTCGGCTCTCTGAAAAAACACCTTTCAGGAAAGCATTTCACCACGGATGAGGAAGTTCATCAGGCGGTGCGATGTTGGTTACTGTGTGTGTACTGAAGAAGTCCGTGCTGGTATTGATAAACTGATCCATCGTTGGAACAAGTGCATCAATAAAACTGGCGACTTTGTGGAGAAGTAGTGCATGTTCACTTATTTCTTGGTGTATTATTTCAACTTCGTATTATTAAACATTATCGAGAGAAAAAATGTTATTTTCTTTTCGGAAACCCCTCGTATATTAGGCGCGTTAGCATATATGCATGGAGCGCTTATTGGCTTCACCATGCCTGTCAGCATGTAATAACTCGACTCTTAGTGGTTCGATTTTCATGATTTTTTATTACGTTTGGCTCTTTTAGAAATATAATAATTATATTATTATGTAATCAGGTGGCGCTGGTGGCACCAGCTGTATGCTAGCTAAATTAGTGCGCTCTTAAAAATTAATAAATAAAGAAGGTTTTCGGGAGTGTTACTCAAAAAGAAGTTATATTTTAGATAAAATAAGTGTGGGTGAGTGATAGGTTAAGATTTGAGACCTAAACGTGGTTTTATTTTTCGGACTGAACTTTTTAAAATGGTTATCATTGTTATGTTCGGACATAGGAAATTTCAAGGTCATTAAATTTTTAAGGAACTATAATCAGTCACTGGGAATTCTTAGTAGAATAGTTGTGCTACATGATAGCTTTGATGTAGAAGTTTTCAGGATACCAAATTGTATTTAAAAATACTCACGTTTTGCTGAGTTATACATTATTGGTATTTTCAAGGTCACGGTAATTTTACCGAGTCAGCCATTTGGATGTTCCAGGAGATAAAACTACAGCAGTGCCACCTGCTTGGTCAGTGATGACTAGAAATTCGGCATAAATTGCGTAAAATTATGACATCACGAGGCAGCTTCATCACTGAATAAGAGCTACTCCATTTATATGGCTGCGGCAGGTTTAGTAGTTTAATTTGTTAATTTGTTAAACTACTAAAGCACCGAAAGATATATGCTCCCAGAAGGGCCTTCCATGGCGGAAAGGTTTCAGTGGAGACGTCAGACGAAACCCGTTTCAAAAGGTCCACACACGACCTTTTCAACTAAATTGTGATCCAAGAAAGCAACGGGAAACTACTTGGATTATCCTTCCCTTGAAAACTTCAATGATAGCAAGCAAAATAAACCACGGCCCCGAGTCTCGGCGTCCCTTGAATGGGGCAGGGGTGCTAAGAATCTCCGAGCTTGCGTCGAAGAATTTTCTGAAACTAGCTACATGGAACGTTAGAAGCCTACTACAACCAGGAAAACTAGCCAATGCTTTACAAGAAATGGAACGCATTAACATCAACATACTTGGGTTAAGTGAAACCAAATGGCCTGGAACAAAGAAGTTTATATCAAACGACCACCACGTCTTCTGTTCCGGAGGAGAAGAGAACACCAAGCAGACGTACGGCGTCGCTTTCGTTGTCCACAAACAACTGGCCAACAAAGTCACCAGTTTCACCCCAATATCGGAACGAATCGCACTACTACAGCTAGCAGGCAACAAGATCAACCTGAATGTGCTCCAGGTCTACGCACCAACAGCGGACAAAGACGATCAAGAAATTGAATTGTTCTACGACAAGCTAAGCAACACTTTAAAGTCGCTGAAGAAGCACGACATGACGGTCATCCTCGGTGACTTTAATGCCAAAATCGGTCAAGGAAAGCTACAAAACATAGTCGGAGAACATGGCTTGGGGACACGGAATGAACGAGGCGACAGACTCGTCCAGTTCTGCCAAGAAGAAAAATTTAGCATTGCCAACACTTGGTTCAAACTACCACCTCGACGACTGTACACCTGGACCTCACCACAAGACTCTGACAACAATATCGTCAGGAATCAAACTGACTACATCTTAATCAACATCAGATATAATAATCAACATCAGATATAAGTCAAGTGTCCTCAATGCAAAAACTTACCCCGGAGCTGACATATCATCAGACCATAACCCAGTAACAGCAACACTACGTCTCAAATTACGAGCAGTCAAACGCACAAGCACAACAAAAAGAATCGACCTGGAGAAACTGAAGAACACCGCCAACAGACGACAAGTACAGCTTCATCTCAACACTACAATCCGATCGATCGAAGCAGTAACAACAGACGTGCAAGCATTCGGGCGTTCACTCAAACAGTGCATCAATGAAACAGCAGAAACCCTGCTAGGACATCAGGCGTCGAAAAAGAAACAACGGTGGATGACCCAGCACATACTAGACCTAATGGATGAACGGAGAATATTCAAAAACAACAACAACCGGGAAAAATACAAAGAAATACAACAAAAGATCAAACAGGAAATCCGGAAGGCGAAGGAAAAATGGATGGAAGATCAGTGTGCAGAAATCGAAGACCTAATCAAGAAAAATGACAACTATAACCTGCACAAGAAGCTTAAAGAAGCTGGAAACATCTACAAACCGGCTCCTATCCCAAGTTTATATACGGACAACAATCAACCTATACTAAGCAAACAAGCCAAACTCGACACCTGGAAGAGCTATATATACAATCTGTTCGGCACCAACAGAAAACCGGCAGAAACGCAACAACAAACACAGGAAGACAATCTCCACATATTTACATCTGAAGTGGAACATGCCATCCGAATAACAAAGCCAGGCAAGGCCTGTGGACCTGATCAGATTCATGTGGAACTGCTGAAACAACTAGACTACAGCAACATCCAACAACTAACGAAATGGTTCAATCAAATCTACAACAACAACGACATTCCATCCGAATGGCTCCAATCCATCTTTGTGGCCCTACCAAAAAAGGCTACCAGCCGGAAATGCGAAGACTTCAGGCTGATCAGTCTAATGAGCCAGGTGCTAAAAGTCTTCCTCAAGGTGATTCAGCAAAGGATAAGATGTAAGTGCGAAAGTGCACTAGGAAACACACAGTTCGGATTCTGCAGGGGACTAGGCACCAGAGAAGCAATTTTCTGTTTACAAATATTGCTACAAAGGTGCTATGAACATCAAAAAGACGTGTATATATGTTTTATTGACTACGAGAAAGCCTTCGATTCAGTAGACCACGACCGCCTAATTGACCGACTGAGAAAACTTGGGCTTGAAAACAATGATATCAACTTTATTACAACTCTCTACTGGAATCAAACAGCCCGGCTTCGCTATGACAACGATCTGACAGACCCAATTCCAATAAAAAAAGGCGTCCGGCAAGGCTGTCCATTATCTCCCATTCTTTTTAACATCTATTCGGAAATGATCTTCGACCAAACACTGGCTGACAAGAACATCGGCATAAAAGTTAATGGACACTACATCAATAACTTAAGATATGCCGATGACACAGCACTAATAGCGGATTCAGAACAAGATTTACAGACCATCTTGAACGAAGTGGACATAGAAAGCCAAGCATGGGGGCTACGAATCAACAAAAAGAAAACAAAGGTGATGAAGGTCAGCAGGACTGCAAGCAAAATCACGATCAAACTAAACAACGAAAAATTAGAGCAAATACACCGCTTCAAGTATCTCGGAGTGCTCATTGATGACCAGCTGAACCATGAGGCCGAAATCAAAAGCAGAATTGAACAAGCCAGGCAGGCATTCACCAAATGGAGAACCCTCCTCACCGACAGAAGTTTGAACATCGTGCTCAAATTACGCACATTGAAATGCTACATCTGGCCAATACTGCTCTACGGTGTAGAAACCTGGACTCTAACATCAGCCACTACAAAAAAGCTCCAGGCCTTCGAAATGTGGCTCTACCGAAGAATGCTGAAAATTCCGTGGACAGCCAGGATAACCAACGCACAGGTCCTGCAGGACATGCACACGGAACGGTACCTGCTCAAAACCATCATCAGCAGGAAATGCAAATACCTAGGTCACATCGCTAGGAACCAACAAAAATATCACCTACTACCACTCATCCTGGAGGGAAAGATCGAAGGCAAGAAACGCCCAGGCAGACCGAAAATGGCATGGCTAGATAACATCAACACCTGGCTTCACATGACAACAGCACAAATTCTACACGTAGCGCTAGACAGAGAACAATATCAAAACGAAGTCGCAAACGCCATTCGGCAGCATTAAAGAAGAAGAAGAAGATGTAATCATTTCATAATTCATTATTTTTTCATACTTATCATATTTAGGGTATCCATATATTGTAGCTGAAGCACTGGGTATTATGTTTGTTGCCGTGCGCTGATTGGAGGAATGAATGGACAATATGGCGGATACGCTGAAACAAAGTATTCTCGATTTCCTCATAAAATCGTTGCTTTTTTTATTATTATTATTATTATTATTATAACAAAAAAATAAATAAAAAAAGAAAGAAAGAAAGCAAAGAAATGAAGGAAAAAAGAACGCAATGTTACCAAAGAGCAATAATCCATGATTTATAAATCATGAATTATTGCTATTTGGTAATGTGCCTGAAATGTAACGCACTGCTTACGTTAACTTTTTCTTAGTTGATTTTAAAGAACTTTGTACTGGCTTTTTATCAGAAAGGTGCACAACACCTTTCTGATATAAAGACGACTCTGTAACTTTAATTAAGAATTATTCATTTCTTTAACGTTGCAAGTGGTAACATATCTCCTTATAGATTATGTTAAAGTGGTTGAAATTAACTCTTTAAAAGGATACGAAACTATTATAATACGCTATTGCAGGACTGTTAACTTCCTGCTCGATGCTCCCTTTTTGCATAATAATTCCCGTATCTGTATAATAAAATATCTTTGCATTCTTTTGACTGCCTTATGCTGACGTTTACATATTTATGGCTGGTTAGCGAGTCGAAACCAGTGTAATAGGATCTCGTGAGGAAAACATTCTTGAGAAATGATTGTGGCGAGATAAGTATAGACATTAGTAAAATATAATTATATATTTTACTTCAACTGCTGAATGTAAATCTTCTCGAGGAGCTACAGCCTGAATTGATGTTCCGTGTGCACACAAACAGAATCTGTAATAAAATGTTTGAAAATTCTAATATTTAATTAAAACTAGCGCGCATGATTGTCACGTTATTGAGTAAATAAGTTTTAATTTGATATATGTGAAGTGTTTGATGCCTGCAGGCGTCTTGATATTTGCTGACTATCTTTTGTCTTATCGTTGGTGTACTAAACTGGCCGTTGATGTGAACATTAGGAAAAATGTTGGATCATTTCAAAAATTAACTATTACTAAATACTTAGGAAGTATAGAAATGTATTTAAAGTGAATATGCATTTTATCCTATTATTAGAAACAATTTTAGTCATTAAATATATTGAATGACTAAAATTGTTTCTAATAATAGCAGGTTTTATAATACATTCATTTTGACCCATTTCATCTTCACTTGTGGATGAAATGGATGCTATGTTTACTGAGTGGACTCAGTTGAATTGGATCAACACAGCTATATTTTATTCTTATATTGCACACTTTCCGGCCTCTTCAGTCGGAGTGTAGTCTTATCTCAAAGAAGTAGCTTCCCCTGTGAGTTATTCTGAGTTTTCAGCTCTCACAACCTGCACAGCAGCCCATGAACTTTTATACAGACTTATGCTTTTGAACACATATACAGCCATAATTCACAGTGGCACAATATAAGTCGTTGATGCGCCAACTGCACACTACCCACTATATGGAAAGACTCGTTTTAATTTTTCCAGTGGCTTCAATGCAATACGCATGAAGTTATGTGCGATAATGACTGAGCATAAAAAAAAAAAAAAAATTTCCACGAAAGCGTCTTATGTAGGGCGGCACCTGAACGCCAATTCAACACTGTGGTGATACAGATCTCTGTAAAAGAAATGTGTGTTGTTCCTGGCAACTGTGATCACCAGGAAGGCGATCACCTGCAAAGCCTGCCCAGAATCCGTCTAAACCACGAGGAGGTGAGCCAAAACTAAGCGTGAATCGTTGTGTGCTCTAGCAGTCCCATAAAAGAGACTTTGGGATCATTCAGAAACAAAATAATAAAATAAAATTTCATCATCATCATGAACTTGGTCCGGCTTAGGTCTTTTAAGACCTGTTCCGTTGTAGCTCTTGGAGGTGGTTTTGATCTCGCCATCGTTGTCTTGGTCGACCCACATCTCTCTTGCCTGTAAAATAAAATTTCATTAAATACTTTTATTTTATTATTATTATTTGTATTTGAACTGATACATATCCTCACTGGATATGTACCAGTCTCCGGTGAGGTGCTGATCCATAGATACCAAGTAGTCCAAGGTCTCCCATTCAAGCATACTTCAGACCAGCGGCTCCCAAACTACTGAGATCTGTGGACCCCAGTTTGGGAAACGCTGCTTCAGACTATTACACTGCTCCCGCCGATTTTTGCAGCCCATCCCCTATTCGTGAAGCGATCAAGATCTCTTGTTAAGTACGTATTGTACTCCGCACCTGTCTGACTGCATGGTGTAGTTAGAAACAAACTCATCGGACCAGATAACCTTTTCCAGTCGGCCAGTGGCTTAGTCCCGTGACTTAGTCACCCAGTATGGGGGGGCGGGGGAAGGTAAAGTAGAAGATGGCTATGAAAGGAAGCGGAATTGCATCCCAACCCACAGCTGCGATTGTATCGTAGTCATTGTAATTGGTAGTTTAGTGACGAATAGCCCTTGAATTAGTGTACTGACAAGAATTTCTTGCATAGAAATCCTTTAATCCGGCACCTCTGCCAATATAATCAAACAACGATAAACTTGGCTAAGCTTCTTTTGACATTCTTGCATAATATAATCTAGTAGAAAACACGAAATTCGGTTTAAAATATATACAGTGTTACACATGTTTACAACATACGTTTGGTTACGACAACCATACACTTACATCTTTTTTTTTTTTTTTTTAATCTCTGGCCCTTTACAGAGTTCTGTGCTACACAAACAAAGTACAGGCAACCCCCGTATGACACGGTACTTCTACAACCCGGTTTCGCTCTAACACGATTGATTAATTGCGGCAATCCTCGCACAGCACGGTACTTATATAATGCGGTTTCGCTATAACACGGTTAGAGAATTTCGGTAAACCTCGCATCACAGGGTATTTTTGAACTTTTGTGCGGGGAAAACCCTGCTATTATGCTGGATGTAATTTTTCAATGTTTCCATTCTTTTTGAATCCCCACTGTTGACTCGCTAGTCAAAAAAAAAAAAAAAAAAAAAAGAGGAATCCCTGTATTTTATTTTGTAGGGAAATTCCCGTGTTACGTTTGTGCTATTGAACTTGTGGAAAAATCTAGATTTCCAAGTTTTATTTCTATTGGTTAGCACACCAGGCCATCCAAACGTTGAAGTTATGTTCCTACCGCCACAGTTGTACTGGGTTAATACAATTTCTTTCATTGAGCCGTTAGATCAAGGCATTATATCCACCTTTTAAAAATCATCCCATCAGAAAATTGGTACAATGGATTTTGGAAAAAAATGATTCCGAATCTATTGAAGTAATGGAGGCATGGAAACATTTCTCAATTGTGGACTGTATCAGAATCATAGCTTTATCGCTGAAAGAAGTAAAACCGTCAACGTTAAATGAGTGTGGAAAAATGTATGGCCAGAGTCAGTTCATTCAAGAAATATAGTCGAACCGGCAGAAAACGGAATCGGTGCAATAGTAGAACTTGCTACGTCGGTAGGAGGGAAAGGTTTTGATGATGTGATTACTGAAGCCCTCGTGGATAGCACAGTTGATAGAATCGCCCTCCTCCCCACACCGGCTGTAAAAGACCCGAGTTCGAATCCCGTCTATGAAGGAAGGAATTTTTATGGGTATTTTTCACAACGTGTGAGTAAGTCGGGCTCGGGCAGTATGGTTTTTTCTCCCGGAAACTCGGGTTTTTCGTCCAGCAAAACAGAAAATCGACCTCGGGACACACGCAATTTATAGACAATATACACAGAGTAACATGGCCTTAGTCGCCGATGCTCCTAAAAAATAAAAATAAAATAAAAAATAATAATAAAATATATATGATTACTGAAGACGGTTCAAGAATTACTGGTATAAAAGAAGCCGGCGTAGCGGATTTGGTGCAAATGGCATCGGAGATCAAATCAATTCAAATGATGATATAGAAGATAAATTCTAAACTTCCAAATATTACACTAAAAAGCATAGGGAAAGGGCATAAAGTTTAGCCGAGCAATTAGAATCTTATTTTTTGAATGCAGATTCTTGAATGAAAGTAGTCCAAAATTAAAAAGGGAACTTCAAAAATGCTTAGTTCATACGACGAAAGTCACAAAGATTTGTCAATCAAAAGCAAACAAACCCAGATTACTGATTTTTTAAAGAGAGCAGAAGATACACCAAATCTAGAATGGTATATTTTTGTTAGCTTTTGGAACGTAATCCCCCCCTTTTGTATTTTTTCTTAGTCCCATATAACACGGTTTCGCACAACACTACAATTTTCAGGAACCTAATAACTGTTATTCGAGAGTTACATGTACACAACGCAACGCGGTGATGGGGAAAACCCCAGGGGCAGTTGGACAATGAAAACTTGACACGTTTGGTTACTATTGATACTCCAGTTGGAACTATATTCTACCTGAAAGCATAAATACAGTTCAGTTCTATTATTGATAGAAATTTAAGCCAGGGTGTCTGTGGTCTCTTGTTGTTATAACACAGAAACGTATACAGTGATATAAATTATATTTAAGAAACAGGGCTTATCAATGCGGATAAAAAAAGTGTTGCTTTTATTCCTGTTGATTCACGTACTGCAGTGAGTAACGTAGTAACCCTACTCTTAGCGTTTGCGCTAGGAGTAGCGCAAACGCTGTACAGTGGTTAAAACTGAATGAATAAATAAAATATTTAAAAGAATAAAAACGTTGTGTAACAAAATGTCTTCTTATTTATCCTTTTAACCACTATTTTGTCTTAAGAGGCGTTAATCTATGCAGCAACCTTCCGCTGCTTGTGTAAATTGCAGTTTATATTCAAATCAGGAACTTCATCCAGTAAGATTCAATTTAAATTCTGCTTGCTACTGTAGCTTGCAATAATATGAGTTCAGAAACACTTATGCGCTGTCGGATGTTCCGAGTCGCTGACCTGCTTTAAATGTCTGTGTATGGAGGGATGTAATAGTTCATTTCCTTCCTTGAATTTGTGAATAGAGTAATTTAAACTTGTAAGGATAGCATTTGAAGTAGTTTAGTTTAGTTGCTGAAAGTAAGTTGGGTTGTGGCGGGAATTTTTATTTTTGAAGATATGTACTTTTAATAAGTACTGAAAATAAGATTCACTTGTATTATGTAAGTTAACTTTAATTAAACTTTAATGAATAAAAATACAGTTAAATATTACTTTAAATAATACACAACGAATGCATGAATCCGTGCGAGCATTTTATCCTGGGATTATATCTTCCCAAGATTTCCCATACACGCCAAAAAATTTGTGCTATTTATCCTGAATTTTTATTCAAAAAGTAAGAAAGGGTATACGTATGAATATTGAAAAGTTCGGGGTGGTTTACCTCTTTTAAATCTAATTTCATTAGAAGATATTTTGCTTTAGTTTAAATGAATGTAGATTAAAGAATATATCCAGTGTAAAATATTATCCAGTGTGTGTGATCTAGCTGTAGCCCTAAGTTCACGAATCCACAAACAATTCAAAGAATCGATTAAATTCATCATGCCAGACTTCCCACTACCCCTAAAATAGATTGTATAGGTAGAGAGGGAGGTGGACAATATATCTCGAACCAAAGGTTTTATATGAAAAGACATTAACTCTTCATACCAGAAGTGTTCCGTAGTCGGTGTATTGTGGCACGTTAGTATGTCACCATGAGATACTTCGATGAAAGGAGAATACATCTCCCCTCTCCCTATCAATTACAATTTGTGATGTACCTAGAAAATTTGTTATGGGTTTAAAAAGTTGCGGAAGTTCTAGAATAGTGTTTTACAACTGGTGGTCTCGTACTACTGTGAAAACTTCAGTATCAGTTTCAAAATAAAATGTCATTAACCACTTTAAACCCCTTAAACATCATAAGCAGATCACAGTAGAGAAGGATAGTGGAACATGGCTCACGCGCACATTAACTTCATGCTGAGCTTTCTGATATTTTCATCTTTGGATTATCACAAGTCCGTGTTTATGAGCTTGAGACCTCTTTCTGTTTAGTTCAGTTTGGTTTTCGATTCTTGCATAAGAATCGACATTCACATTCAAAGAATCGAAAGTTACTCCTCACATTCACGGAACTAAACCGCTCATAAATCCCCCGAATAGGCAATGAATAGTAACCACGTTACCGCGAATAGTAACCACATGTTACTATTCGCGGTAACGAAGCCCCCTCATCAAGACCCGCCCCCATACGACACCGTTTCGAAGTTGATTGGCTTCTCCTCGATGGGTGGGCAGGTACCTTAGTGTTGCAATAGTGATAACCAAGTTATGAAGTATAACTCCACAATATGAGAGATGCCTGATGGTGTGCATGGCTTAATCTCAAAGATATTTCTTGGCTAAATGCCGAAGAGTATGAAGGGGTTTAATTATGCATGGGTTAAAACTACTTTGGTAGTAGAAATGATGTGCTTGCATTACCCATCCATAATTAAACTCCTTTATGTTAGAACAGTTAAAAGGAGTGAAATTAAGACGAAATTTGAGTAATTGACAGCAGTATTATTATTTATATTAGATATGAATAGAATAGATTTGCAGATAAAGATATTGAGCATATCATTGTTCGTTGTGAACATAGGCAATGTTCACTCTTTCTGTGGTATATTAATGCAACATGGCCGATGTTACAAGCACAACCCCCCCCCCCCTACCTTTTTTTTCAAACTTTCAACTTATCTGTTATGTTTTGGTGCTGTTTAAGATAGGATGTCAAATCCCCGAAGGAAGAGAGATCTGAACTCTTGTGCTGCCACTCAAGTCCATTCTTCACAAAGTTTTTTGAAAATCACTGTCGCTCAGCTTGTTGATAAACATAGACTTGAGGGTAGTTAATCAAAGCCCAACCTTCATTAGACTTGTTATCGTCATTTCAGGAATACAAGTTCTGATGACTTTTTGCAGGGTGACTGTTCACGATCTTTTAACAAAGGCTGTTGTTGTTATTAGTTTTACAGCCCGTGGGCATCTTAAGTCAAATTGCGCCATTATCAAAGCAGCGACTTCTGCACGTGTTCTGTCGCTTTTTAACGTTGTCCAGGTCTTTGCTTGGCCAGAATACTGAAATTTATTATTCACACACACATATGTGTGTGTGTGTGTGTGTGTGTAGTACCTCAATTTCCCTCGAATTACTCTAATACTACTAAAATTTTCATACCTATTAAGAAATATTGTTCAAGGTTTAGGCCTAAATGGGCGACAGAGAAGAATAATGCATGGGATGCATATAAATTATCAAGCGACTCAGAAGCCTATGGCAGATATAAGTTAATCTGTAATCAGGTCACAAAGGAGGTTCTGCAGGCGAAGGCAGATTACGAGAAATCCTTGGCAAAAGATGCTAAGAAAAACAGCAAGGATTTCTTTACTTATATAAACTCTAAAAGGAAGGGGATGAATCTGATTGGTCCACTTGACATTGATGGTTCGACTGTTGATGAACCTGCCCAGATAGCAAACAAACTGAATGAGTATTTTGCATCTACATTCACACGTGAGGAATTATTAGGGTTTGAAAATGGCAGAAGGTTATCAAATTGTAGCAGGATACTTAATGATTTTGTGATAACTGAGAGCAAAGTGGAAGAGAAACTGTTGAAGTTAAACGTAAGAAAAGCACCTGGGGTGGATGGGATCTATCCAGTTATATTAAAGGAGGCGGCAAAGCAACTAAGCAAACCCTTAGCCATAATTATGAGAGCATCCTTGGACTCAGGGGAGGTTCCCACAGACTGGAGATGTGCAAATGTATCCCCAATTCACAAAGGGGGATCGAAGGGTGACACGAGTAATTACAGACCAGTTAGTTTAACTTCTGTTCCGGGTAAAATAATGGAGTTGCTGGTTAAAGATGCATTGCAGGATCATCTAGACAAGACTGCAGCAATAATTCAAACACAGCATGGGTTTGTTAAGGGAAAGTCTTGTCTGACAAATTTGATAGGATATTATGATGTGGTTACAAAGGAACTGGATGCAAAAAATAATTTTGATATCATATATTTGGATTTCAGGAAAGCTTTTGACACTGTTGCGCATGGAAGACTATTGTACAAATTGGAGCAGAATAGTATTAAGGGTAAGTTGAATGGATAAAAGGATGGTTAAGTGCGAGAAGACAGAGGGTGGTAATCGATGGGTGCTGCTCTTCTTGGACTAATGTTATTAGTGGAGTCCCACAGGGTTCGGTGTTGGGTTCACTGTTGTTTTGTATATTTATCAATGATATTGATGAAGGTATATCAGGCTTAGTGTCGAAGTTTGCAGATGATACAAAGGTTGGCAGGGTTGTTAATGACAGTAATGGCAGTGTGCTACTGCAACAGGATCTAGATAATTTGGGCAGATGGGCTAAGAAGTGGCAACTAAAGTTTAACCTTGACAAATGCAAAGTACTGCATATGGGTAGAAGTAACCCCGGAGGAACGTACCAACTGTGTGGTACTACACTTAAGGTGGTAGAAAATGAAAAAGACCTGGGAGTAATTGTGCAGGCAGATATGAAGTTTTCTGAGCAATGCAGACAGGCTGCCAGGGCAGGTCATGGGGTTTTGTCAATGATATATAGGAATTTTGCTAGCAGGGAAAAGGAGGTGATTATCCCTCTGTATAAGGCAATGGTCAGGCCACGCCTTGAGTACTGCGTACAGGTCTGGAGGCCTCATTTTAGGAAGGATGTAGATTTACTTGAGCGTGTACAGAGAAGGGCAACACGATTGGTGAGGGGAATGAAGGGATCCTCTTGTCAAGAGAGGCTTAAGTTCTGCAAATTGCAGTGGCTGGTGACTAGGCACCTGCGCGGTGATCTGATTGAGGTGTATAAGGCCTTGAATGGGTTGAGCACGCTGAATTCTGATGGGATCCTTCCACTTGTTCAGATTACGAACCTAAGGGGGCATAAATTCAAATTAAGAAAGGACAGATGTAGAATAGATGTGCGGAAATTTGCCTTTAGCCAGCGGGTGGTTAATTGCTGGAACAAACTTCCATCTGTCGTTGTGGAAGTTGATAGGTTGAATAAATTTAAGGAGGAACTGGACAGGCATTTGGAGGGAATGGTGTGTTTTTTTTTTTTTTTTTTTTTTTTGGCTGATGCTGCATAAGCTCATACATTTGCTTTCTTGCATCACATGCCACTACTACTTCTAATAGATCTTGAGGTATGAAAAATTAGGGTTAGATAGTAAAAAGTGAAAAGTAAAGAAAAAAAGCATTTATATAATTGTACATGGAATTTAACCTGGAGCGTAACTGCCCGACCCTTAATAAGGGATCCTGGTATGTCTGTAAGAGGACACCTTATAGTGTTAAATAGATAAAGATAATGATGAAATATAGAATAATACAGAAAATTAGAGGAATGGCTAATTCCTAATACCCAATTAATAGCTGATTTATCAATTATTCCATTACAAAATGGTATATGTTCTATACTGAACAAATAATAAAATAAAATAAAGAATAGATAATTTAGAATGACCAATAAATAAGTCAGTAGTTATCAACTGCTTACCACATTGAACTGTTCTGCATGAAAGAATGAAAAAGTTGAGCACATGTTACTATATACCAAAAAATTAGTGACACCAGCGCCCTCGCAGTTCTGAAGTCTAAAGGACCAACTAATTAAATAAAATAAATAATATTAAACCAAAAGCAGCAGCGCCCTCTGAATTTTTTGGAAAAGATTATTGAACTAACTAATAATCTGAAATTACAGTTGAATTGTTTAGAGAAGATCCAGTGAAAATGAATAGATGGCTCTCGATAGGGGGGAAAAATAAAAAAAAAAATATATATATATATAATTTCTGTTTATACTCAGGAATAACCACATCAGTATCAGAAGCGTTTATAAGATAGCAACAAGTACAAAAACATTACTGCATTTAGTAGTCACATGAGCTTGAACCACGGTCACTCAAAGCACGTATACTTCTGTACTTTCGCACTTGAACACTCGGCTACGGCTGCCTTTTTATGTTTTGTCATCAGGTTCTAATAATTTAAATCACAGCAAAATAAGACGTCTGCAAAGCGAAACAACTTTGTATGATTTGTGCTAGTTTTCCTACAGATGTAATTTGGATATAGGAATAAAATATTATCATTACACTTCCGTTTACCTTTAAACTTAATCTTAAAAATTTGTATGTGGATATATATTTATTTTTTCTTTCATTTTTGATTATGTATAAAGACATTGAAAAATTGGTAAGATTTGAAAAACACTAGGCCTTCGATATCGTAGCGAATAAATGACAAAGTACAAATCCAGTATAGAAAAGTAAATATCTTTATTTCCGCAAATACTTGAAGAAGTTATAAATAAATTGAAATAGTACTGATACATATTCTTGCGCTTATTACCTCATAATAATTTGTTGCAAAATGTACATTAATTATAACCAAAAAACTTTGTTACGAAGTAAATGTGTTTTGTGTTGAAACCCTCTGAGATGTCTGCTTGTACACCAGTTTTGTTGAGATGTTATTGGCAAGGCTATTTTCGTCGCGTCGGCTCTAGAATTGGTACCGATATATCAAACACATCGGCTACTCGCTCATAACTGGGTGATTGTAGTTTAGTTTATAGCGCTTGTTTTCAAGAACAGCTGAGTTAAAAGTAATGCAATCCCGTTTAGTAGCAGTATTTTTAGATGTGTTTACCAGTTTGAGTATCCCTTGAGACAGTTGGCGGCTGCCCAAAAGAAAACAGTGATCTGGTCTAGGTTGATATTTGTTGTGCACTGTTCAGTATTATTATATGTTTCACAACCTCTTCTCAAATTCAGGTGATGGTTTCCCTTTAGTGACCTTCTTTAGTGCAGATCACTAGGGATTTTTTTTTCCTTTTTGCAGTTACAAATACATAAAATTCTGAAGTTAAATGGCAAAAATATTTCTTGTTTTTATGAGACATCCCACGAAGCTCAAAGGCACATGCAGGGCATTCAATATCTAGTATATCCAAGTGTGGAACTCTTCTTTCAGTACTGCAACATTTCCTTAACCTTATTCGTCTCTTTATCCAATAAAGATTTTCTACCAATGTAGAAAATCTTTAATAGATTCTCTGCATTGCTATAAAATTTTCTGCTAATATAGTCAGTGGTATGTCTACTTATTTCCAAAATTCAAATTAAGTTCTCATTTTAATAATTGGCTTCAGCTAATTGTAATAAAACTGTAATAACTATGTATAGCAATATAAAATAATTGACTGTTAGCCATTATACGTCAATTTTATAGTTTTAGCATTTGTAGATATTTTTTCTGTCGCTCCTATGTGTACTCAATATGATATAATCTTGATGTACCTCGCACCTCTGATTGTAAATAATACACACTTTTTTAACACATTACCTTCCCTTCCCGTCTTTTAACTTGAGTGAAAAAAGTTTGGGTACCAATGGGATAGAGCATAAGCAATTGCTTTCACTCTGCACCACTCATTAGGCTTTTCCCCTTGATTTCTCGGGAGGCAATAGCAATAAATTTCGTGTTCGGTTGTTGAAGGAGACTGGACTGAACCTCATGTACTTAAAATAAATAACGCTGACTAAAATTTGGGTATAAAATTATACTAATTATTTGGTATAAAAAGAAGAAATCCTCTTTACACCACCTTCCCTATGAAAACCAGCTGGAACGTAATGTTTGGACGATGGTGAGTTCCCATTAGGGAGAGTCAATCAATGAAATCAATCAGGTTGTCGGGGCTACAGAACTATGCAAGCTATGCTTTTAATTGTGAAGTTGTATAGAATCAAGATACTTGCATAGCTTAGGAGTTTTCTAATTAAAAGGACTTTCAAAAACTCTATTTTGTTATAAGTTCGAGTATTCATTGAGTTACGATATTGAATGTTTCTCCTCTGTAATTGAAAAAGTGGATGAATAGGTACCCACTTGTCCTTAGTGTAAGTGCTTGCAGCTACTTGACTTATCCCATAGTTGATGAAGTTTTTCGTAATTGTTTCTGAATGGGATTGGATTGGCATCAATACGAATTCTCCCTACGGCAGTTCTACTGCATTTCTTCTTCCTGTGCTGGATAGAATTGCCTTTTGAACTAGTAAAGGAAGAAATCGAAAGTTGAACAACACTTATAGTGATAGTACATAGTTAGGGAATAGGCATAAACCCTGTTGTGATTAATAAGATGGTTCACAGCGTAATAACTGAAGATGACTCTTCAATAATCTTTTTCTCTTTTTTTTTCCAGAAATTTTCACCCCGAACTTGCTCTTTATGTGCGTCCGACAGTTATTGAAATATGTAGTAACCTCCTTCCAATTAGCTGCAGTGTTTCTCTTGTACATAATTGCAACTTTATTTTGTGTAACTAGGTTCGATCAGTAAATAAGGTTACTGTGTTTATAAACTTAACTATAAGGTTTTTTTTTTTTTTTTTTCCCTTAGTTACTGCTATTATTGAGACAAAACTGCTTTCGTTGTTCGTGAGTATGGTACACTAACACGCGCATTCTACAAATATTAAATGAGGCTTTCGGAGAGAAATCTGGATCACGTAAAGCGGTATTTCAAATAATTTTTCAAGATCGGATGTGGTAGAACTTTAATTGAAGATTAAAGGTTGTTGATGTGTGTGGGGGGGGGGAATTCCGTCAGCAATCAACATCTAAAGCAATCAGCCATATGTCTTCTACAATAGCCACCAAATAGACAAAAGGGAAATCGTGATTCGGGACTTCCTTTTCAGACATTTCTGTTTAGCAGTCCTAGATATTGTTAAGAATAGCGTAAAAGATAATGACAATTAAGTTTATGAAATATAAACCAGAAATTTATTTGCTTCTGAACTGATGCTTCCTTTTTGTATAGAAAAACATGCCCGATCTTCAAGATAACCATAATGATTACATTTACAATACAAACCGGAACATCTAAAACTGATACAATTATATGCTGATGGAGATCACCTGAAAATAATGTATACAGAGTATTCACAAAGCGATACAACAGCTCTTAAAATCAATTTCTTAATCCATTTGCTGCCAGAAGAAAAAGTATAATTTGTTTTAATGTAAAAGCATTTTAGTGTGGATCTATAATGTCTTTAACTCCCCTCCCCATCGTAAACGAAGATCAAAATCCTTCTGTTGCATAGGTTATCTTTATCAGTTATTTTGGCAGCACAAAATAAAGAATTTCATTTTGGTGTGTGCGTGATGCAATTTTGGTATCCAATCAGATATTAAAAATGTCAGACATTGGCGTATTAGAGTTTATGTTCGTATTAAACTTATTACAACTTTAAATAAATTCTAATACGAATTATTGACTTGTAAGGCGTTTTGATGTTGCTTTAGCTATAACATTTTTATTATCATTATTTTATTTTATTTTATTTATTATTATTATTTTTTTTTTTTTTTTGACACCAGTAATTGAGAAACTCTGAATCTCTCTAGCTGCCTACTCGCATTATACCCTCGTTACACGATTTTGAGCAGGCCCTGTCTTTGGGTATATGATAGGAATATGTGTAGTAGGCCTGACGTAGCCCAGTGGTCAGGAGCGACAGTGCATAGCACGCGTTCCTTGAGTGGGCCGGGGTTCAAGCCCGTGACTACTAAATACGATAAATATTTGTATTGACGATTTATTGTAAACTCTACTGACTTGGTTGTCGTGCCGGAGTATAAACAGAAAATTTTAGAAAAGATCCTCAGAAGACCGAAAAATACGGTTGTCGTGACCAGCCATACTTAATTGCTTTCTGGAAAGCGGTTTAGCAATACACTGTTAGCAGAATTTTTGAAAAGGAAATCCAATACCTCATTTGATATTTAGGGGCATCTTGTTTTAAAATAATGCATCGAAATTTACAATGATCCCTAAAGGGGGGGGGGAGTCACGCCATTGGAGGATAAATGAAGGCATATTGTTTACAGCAAGGGAATCTTTTTCTATTCTCTGAAGGAGAGTACCATATTGAAAGTGTTCTACATAACAAGACAACTATAAAATTGTTCTTATTTTGGTTATACATGTAGTTTACAATTATGCTTACATGTACATGTATCATTGTTTGCTTACTCCATTAAGAAATTGATTTAAAATCGTTTATTTTAATGAATTTCCTGTAATAAGTTGTACTAAGTTCAAGTCTGTAAGAGTATCTTTCTTGAAGCAAATATAATCAGTTGATGTATCACAGAAATCAACAGTCCCAGGTAAGCCAATGTTTGAAAGCGTACCGTGCTTGCAAACAATCTTATGACTGTATTTTAATTTAAAATACGTATACTGTCAACGAAATTTAATTTCATCAGAGTGGATATTAAAGTCTTCTGCTTTTTCCGAAAAATCTTATTAAGTCAATCAGCTATGCCGTTACGATTTATACGTGGACAACGAGACATTCTGGAAGTGTTTAAGTAGTTCTTATTTTTAAAGGACTTGAAAATCCCTGTTATATAGATCTGCCAGAACCGTGATCTATTCAGTAATCACCTCGATCACTTAACAGGGATGATTTGGGCCAGGACTTCACTCTGCATAGGGGAACGCTTTCAAAACATGCCAAAATAATACCTATTTCAAAGCTATTGGCCATTTTATACTAACTGGGCACGGTTTGGGTATTGAATTGCTACTTTTCAATGCGATTTATCTGATGGACAACAAAAGTGTTATCTTTTCCGATATGGATATTCACAGGAGATCTAAATTAATGCAATATATATAATGTATCTCTCCCCTCCCTCCCCCGCCTTTTCATTGATTTATAATATATCTCCCCCCCTCTCCCCAAAATCTTTTTACTGCTATAATAATGAACTTTTGGAATATTCTTATCTCTTGGTATTGATATCTCTGGAAGAAGCTGTCTACATAGCTGACTACCAATCTCCCCTGCCAGACGTATAGCGAAGTAGTCAGTTTATGTGGACATACGAATTCCTGTTTGTTCAGGAGGCAGGTTTGTGCAGGGAAGTTGACACTAGTGGCTGATGACAATCTAATGTGATAGCACATATTGGAGGCACGCCTACTAGCAAACATCCCACAGCATTTCCCCCCCCCCCCAAGTCCTCCAAAGCTTTCAAAGATAACACACACTACGCTCGGCCACAAGAGTGCAGGGGATGGATATTGAGGATGCTAAGGATTCGCCATTATCGATTAGAAATAGAGATGTCATTGCAGAAAGGTTTCTAAGATTATTACCAGTTTCATCCAAGGAGCTGCAATGAAAAGGTATATTCTAATCTGTACTACCGCATTGGATTTAATGTAGTTCCTTTTGGGATCTAAGGTTTGTTTGGATATGAATTGTATATTTATATGGTGAGCTGTGGAATATAGGAACGATAAAAAAAAAATGCGCAGTTTTATTAGTTGAACCTTCAGAATTACTTTATGACCGTCATCTTAGAATGATTTTGTTTGAATATCAGTTTTTCATCCAATTGAGAAAGACAGCTTCATACAAATGTCTTTACTGGGGTCCTCCCATCCCTGGGAGTCCGTATACCCGTTCCAGGGGTCCACGAAATGGTGGTCGACCATATATATATATATAACATATGTTATTTATAGGGTCCGCAAATTTTTTTTTTTTTTTTTTAATTTTAAAAAAAAATATATTTTTTAATATATATTTTTATAATATATATTTGAACTTTTTTGATTTTTGAAAGGGTCCGTAGATTTCACTGACCTATACCGCCTTTGACCAAGTGGTCAAAGCGCTTGTACAGTAGAACGCACGTGTTTGAGTTCACCGTTCTAAATATGGCGATTTCCTTGTATTTTCTCTATCTTGTAAACTCCTACGAGCTCATCGGATGTTTATAATCCTGAATGTGGCCATCCCGGATTATAAATAGTAAATTTATTTCAACACTTAGTCAGTGTGTCGTGACGGGAAGTTGCAACGACAGTCTGGTGTATGCCATCTTTCGATGTTACATTAAAAATTGTAATTCTGTTTCGGAGAGGATAGCATTTCTCTTTAAGCTGCCCCATGATGCATTGTTAAGGATTTTTGCGTTTTATGATTTTTCCTAGCTTGAATAATTAGTTAAAACAGGTCAAGCGGGGGAAAAAATGGGACAGATTAACAAAACATAGGTTTATTTTTTACAAAAGAAAAGCTGTAACTGGTTACAAAATATTAATAGAATAGAAGAATTGTTATGTCGGTCCTCAATGACAGAATAGTGGTTTTTTTCGCGATTTGTCCACTGGTTGGAGAGGTCTAGGTTCGAGTCCCGTTACAGACCAGAAAACTTTTTAAACCATTTTCAGTTGGGACTGTAGTTAGCTGATCTCAGGCGGAGAGTAGGGTTCCCTCCGTGATATATTCTGGGTTTTTCAAATTCCAGAACACACACACTTGTAGAGCCATAATACACAATGGTTTGATATGGCCCATGTTCCTAATGCGCATAAAGTGTTAAAAAAAAAAAAAAATCTTTTTTTTTTTTTTTTTTTTTTATTCTTAACATTTAAGACAAAAAAAATCATGCTAAAACTGGATCCGGTTCTAACAAAATTTTATATTCCAGCCAGCGCGTTATTTAGATTTTGTACGTTCCACATGGCCACTGCAAGAATAATTGACATCAATCATCTTGGCGGACATATGCCAATGTTGGGTGAAGCTTTTGGCTTACCTTTCTTATTCCAAAAATGTTTCTTGTGGCCTGCATTCCTCCTCTCTTCGGCCTCAACCAGTTTAACTTTTTTGTAAAAAGATTATATAAAGAATGTAGCTACAGCCGATCGTATTTCGTTTTAGTTGTTTTCGACATCGGCTGTAGATTAAGAAATTGTTTGTTCAGCTGAAATTTGTTTTTGGAAGGTTTTAGTCAGTGCGGTTTCGGCGAACTAGATGCTGTTACTTCCATAGACCTTTCAGCGTTTTCAAAAGAGGATCCTGTTTCAGCTACTTGGCTGTCTGTTGTTGCAGAAGGTGCAAATTAGCTTTCTTCGAATAAATCCAGGTTCAGTAGCCACAGTCCACACATTTTAAGTTGAAGAGTTAATTAATTGTTCCAGAGGTGTTTTGGTGCTTTACCAAATGTACGGTTCAGTAACTTGTTGTTCTCTCAACTCTTCCTTCCATACACCACGCAAAAACAGCGTAGCTGTAGTAGTGTTAATTAGAAATAAAAGCAGGAATATTCAAGAATGGAGTTGTGATGTTTATGGTAGACTCGTAGAACCTGGTTTGGTTTATTTCTTGTGAACCGGGTGACTGCTACCGACTTTGTATGACCAGGTTCAGATTTACCCATAGGCTGATTTAAGCTGCATCCAAACCTTAAGATCATATTATTAGTCATATATGTAGCGTTCAGATTTGCCTTTCTCAGTGAGAACGGTGTAATGGCGATATTTTCACGAGCTTGATCATGTTTTTATGCAATAAAAACATGGTCAAGCTCTTATGCAATAAAAACATGGTCTAGCTCTTATGCAATCATCATCAGCCATTTTCGATCCACTGCAGGATGAAGGCCTCTCCAGCAACTTTCCAGTTCCTTCTGTTTTGTGCAGTGGTCATCCATTTACTACCCACAAACTTTTGAATTTCATCTATCCATCTCTCCGCCGTTGTCTTCCAGGTTTTCTTCTAGCTCCTCTTGGGTACCATTCTGTTGTTTTCTTAGTCCATCTGTCATGTCTTCGAACTATGTGTCCTGCCCAAGGCCATTTTAGTTCTTTAGTTTTGATAAGAATGTCCTTTACTTGAGTTTGTTGCCTAATCCATGTGTTTCTCTTTTATCTGACAGTCTGATTCCCAATATAATTCGTTCCATTCTTCGCTGTGTAGTTCTCAGCTTCTCTTCCATTCTTTTGGTGAGTGCCCAAGTTTCACTTCCGTAAGTTATGGTGGGGAATATATATTGTTATTTTACGTTTCAGACAAACTGGGATATTGCTCTTCAGTATGTGACTATATTTCGTGAATGCTATCCATCCAAAATTTTATTCTTCTCTTGATTTCCAGCCATTTATCATTATTACAGCTAATAACTTGTCCCAGATAAGTATATGACTCCACCTTTTCAATTACTGCTCCTTCAATCATTATGTCCCTTTCTGTGGCATACTTGTTCATCATTACTTTTGTTTTAGCCATATTCATCTTTAGTCCAAAATCCTTACTAACTCTGCATAACTGATTAAGATTTTCCTCCAATTCTTTGGGATCGTGGCTTATGACCACAATGTCATCTGCAAATCGTAAATGGTTTAGGTACTCTCCATTCACATTGACTCCTTTCTGCGACCAGTCTAATCTTCTGATAGCTTCTTCAAGGGCAGCAATAAACAGCTTCGGAGATATTGTGTCTCCTTGTCGAACTCCTTTCTCGATTTTAAATTTGCTACTGTCTTTGTCTAGTCTCCGTAGCCGAGTGGGCAGGAGCGGGAGTGCAGTAGCACACGCTCTTTGAGTAGACCGGGGTTCAAGCCCCTGACTGCTGAATACGGTCGATCTGCCAACCCGCACTGGACCAGCGTGGCAGATAATGGTCCATTTCCCTCAGCATGAATTGTTGAGGAGGCTTCCACCCTGCAGTGGGTTGATAATGGCTGCACTTTACTTTTTTTTTTACTTTTTTATCTAGTCTAATAAAGGAGGTAGCGTTCTCATATTTTCTTCAAAATCATAATATATGGTTTGTCTATGCCTTGTCTTTCCAGTGCCCAAAACATTGCCTTATGCTGTATGGAGTCAAATGCCTTTTCATAATCCACAAATGCCAGGCATAATGGTGTTTTATATTCATTTGCTTTCTCCATTAGCTGTGATATTACGTGAATGTGATCCATAGTTGCGAATCCTGTCCTAAAGCCAGCTTGCTCTTTCCGTTGATTCTCATCAAGTAATCTTTCTAATCTGTTAGTAATGACCCTTGTGAACAACTTGGAGATGTGGAATAACAAGCCAATTGATCTATAATTTCCAATTTATCTCCTTTCTTATGCAGCAAAACTATGATTGCATTATTCCACTGCTTAGGCGTCACACCTTTTCTAACGCATTTTGTGAAGAGCCTTGCCAGTTTTTGTGTTATGTCTCTTCCTCCCAATTTTAACAACTGTACAGTAACTTCATCTTCCCCCAGGGCTTTCTGATTCTTCATTTTCCTCAGCGCCTGTTCTACCTCATCAGGAAGAATACCTGGTATGTTGTATGTCTTGCTAATTTGTGATCCATCTTCCCCACTGCTGGCATCATTCTCTCGCTCCTTGTATAATTCTCTATAGTAGTCTTCTGCTATTTGAATTATGCCTTTTCTGCTATTTATAAGTACACCATCGTTATTCTTCAGTTTCAGTATCATTTGTTTTTCTGTATTACTGCTCATGGCTGCTGATTTAAATCCTTTGTTTTCCCTTAATGCTGTTCTACTTTTCTCGTGTTCTTATGTCCTTCTTATGACCTCTCTGGGCCTCTTTCTAATGGCTTTGCATAACTCAGTATACTCAGTTTTCTCCTTGTCAGTGTTTATCTTGCTCTTCATTTGTCGCCTTCGGTTCATCATAACAAGTGTTTCTTAACTAATTTTTTCTTCTTTGGATTTCTTTTTCCCTATAGGTTTCTTGAGCTTTATCACTTTCTGAAAATTGTAGTATTCCTTGTCGATATCTTGGTCCTGAGCAGTCTGCAGAAGCTCAAACTTGTTCTTAAGTTCCAGTACATACTGCCCTTTCTCCTCTTCTGTTATCTCAAAGACCTTCGTATTATTTACTCGAGTCAGTTTTTTTCCTTTCCTACATCTATATCATTCTGTGATCACTTCCAACATTTACCTTATTCAGGACGGTAACATCATTCACGATATATCTTCTGTTAGTGAGGATGAAGTCGATTTCATTAGTTGTTAATCCCTTTGGACTCTTCCATGTCCACTTTCTGTTCACCCTTTTCTTGAAAAAAGTGGTCATTACTGACAATCCTTGAGATTCTGCAAATTGCACAAGTCTTTCATTTCTTTCACCAATTCCAAAATTTCCTATAGTTCCCCTTTCTGCGCTGTTTTTGTCTTTTTCCAACCTTAGCATTGAAGTCCCCCATAATAATAGTGTAGTGGGTTTTCTGCTCATGTAGAAGACTCAATTTAGGTGTACATTTCTTCAACCTCTTCATCATCATGGCTCGATGTTGGTGCATAAATCATTATTAACCTTTAGCTTGTTCCTCTTAGAAATCTTAAGTATTAGTCTTGACACCCTTGGTGATGTACTTTTGAATTCCAAAATGTTGTTTTTTATATCTTTATGGACCAGAAACCCAACTCCACCTTCGCTCCTTTCACTGTTTCCATTGGTGCACAGCAGTTTTCCACTTGATAAACTTATAAGCGATTCATTTCTTCTTCTTGTTTCAGACAAACCGATGATATCCCAATTCACATTTTTTAGTTCCTTTTCCAGCTCTAATATCCTGCCTTCACCGCTGATCGCTCAACTTATGCAATATTGCGGTGCAAGCATTCATATCTATCAGCTTCACAAAACATCTTGCCGTATTGCTATAATAATTGCTACATGTTCAGAAGTAAACAAAGATGAAAATCCAGTGCTCCTCCAGACTTAGGGACAATTGGGTCACTTAAATGCTGTCTGAGGGCCGATTAACAGGCAAATATCTCTTATCCAGTTTATACGTGCGCAGTAATAGCTACCAAATTTTGTCCAGCGTGCTAGGACTCAAAAGAAGTTAGTAACCGTATATTTTTACTTCTAATCTTATAAGTAACCTTACTGCCCCCCCTCTTTTGGTAACCTAGTGTAGCAGTGGGATGAGTGGCAACTATAAATTATGGGCCCTCCGGCCCCCAACCAAAATTTCCTAACGGCTCCACGTGATCCTTAAAAATCATACCAGACCAGCCATCGCTCTTTTTTCCACCCTGACTCCTTATGCTTTCCTGCATTGGCGGACCTGTGGATATGTTAGTTTCGCCACTGGCAGTGGAAGACCAAGCTCTGTAAACCATAAAACAAGTTTATGAATTAGCATTATGACAACTAAAGTTGATGAGGCGTCAGTATATCGTGTCTGGAAATTACATGTATTATTCCTGCAGATGGCACCATGCGGGAAATCTTCACTTTGATTTGAAGCGAATATTTCGTTACTACTGGCTTTCTTTTGCTATTATCAGTACGCTGTACCCACAAAGCTTAGGTAATGCGATGGTAATTAGTTTGTTCAGAAATGATTTTAATTTTCGAAAAGAAAAATAAGAAATCCTAAAGGTGCTAATGACCATAAAGTTTTAAGCATCAAAAGGATTTTGTATTCACATCCACGAATGAGAGACAATAAATAGCGAGAGGCCCTAAGCAATAAACTTCTAATTGTTGTTTACATTCATATTTAAAATCTAAACGACTAATTTGAAATGTAAAAAGGTCTCTCTTAATTAGCTGTTTAAAAGGATGGTTTACGTCTCACGAAAAGCGTAGAGCTTTTGTTGATTTTTCCATCTTTATACAGTGCAATAATATCGCATTAGGCAATTTTAGTCGAATCATTTCTTTTAACATTTTCTTCTCGTTTTATGTTCGTCTCTACTTTAGATTCAGGTGATGGAAACTTTCCTCTCCGAGCGCTTATAAAGGATTAATAAGATACTGCAGAATAAAAAAAAAAAGAGAGAAATAAAAAAAAAAAAGAGCAAAGAGCTCACTATAAGGGGAATTTTAATGAAGGCTGCTTCATAAAAATAATCTTGCTAATCATCCTTAAAATTGCCGTGCAGCTCCGTCTTTCATTACTTGCGACCTCACCACTTATTGTAATTGTTCTGCCCCCGCCCGAAAAAAAAAAAAAAAAAAAAAAAAAAGCCAGTAACAGATTTAGGAATAACTAATAAAGGAACTATTTCACTCAAAAAAGTGAAAAGTATTGGCAGAGATAATGTACATCCACAAAAAAGGCGCATTTTCCACTTTAAAATACGTTTTCCCGCATGCAGTATGATTAATAGATTTTTTAAGGAGACAGGCATGTCCCCCTAATCCCCTTATTCAATGTATAAATGGATGTAAAAGTTAGCTAAATGGGTAATGAATTCTCCCAAAGGGCATACTATTGTCGAGATACAAGTTCATCAGGGATGAAAGCAGGACGTATAAATTATGATGTAAATTGATGAGTGCTATAAATAGTATGAAATTCTTGAAGAAATCTTTGCCATTCCAAGCGCAGTGGGATTTTCCGAAGTCTACTCTGCTGTTATTGGTACTTGAAAGCAATAAAGATGGAAATAGCCGAGAGGTAAAAATGTGTATTGATTTGCCTGCTCGTGTATCTTAAAGAGCTTTGCAAGTATATTATTTCGACGGTTGATGCAGGTCTTTCGCATCTTTCTGCTAGTAGATAAGCTGAAATAGATTTTAGCCTTGTTATTTATTTATTTCTCAATCTTTTAGTGTTAGAAAAAATGATCTTAATATTTTTCATATGTTGAAATAATGTTACTAAGTGCTTAGAGAGAATGTTTTCAGAAATTCTTTCCCCCCATATATATTTTGATTTTTATTTCTCTTATGGATTTTGTTTGTAAACATAAATGTAGAAGTGAAGATTTTATTTTTCATTTATAGAGAGCAAGCATTTTCTCTTTCAGAAATTGCATGGAATCTAAAAGTCGTAATCTTATCCACCTGTCAGAAAATAAAGTTTAGAATTCTTACAAGTTTGTTTTTTACTATATGAATTTATATCATATCTTGCAGGAGATTAAATCTTGAAAGTGCTTTGTTGATGAAGAAAGTTAGTTTTTGAACATCCCTTGACTATTGGAGTAATAATTTCGGAAAATAAATAAAATTGTGATAATGTACTTATACAGGGTGTCTCAAAAATACACGGCATAACTTCAGGAATGAGTTCCTCATATGTAGACAATAAAAATATTTTATATCAACATAGTTCCGGAAATGCTTGGTTCCCGAGTTATTAACCGGAATGTCTTATCTCCCGCAGTCAATTTCCTTCACCACATGGTACTGACAGAATCTTTATTGTACAGTAAAGATACAATAATGTGCCCGCCACAGCCAGGAGGCCAGGGGCTAACCTGGTGGCTTTCCATTCCGACCATGTACTCAAATCAGAAACAAGCGGATATGCACTTTATGGACGGTTTGGCGGACAGCAATGCTCTGGAGACTCATTGTTTGTACCACGAAAGGTTCCCAGATCGAAGATGTCCAGACAGGAAAACATTTGAAGGTATCCATCGCCGCCTTTGTGAACATGGGACCTTAACACCTCGTGCTGCCAACCGAGGACAACATCCAAAATCTCCTCCTCTACTTCAAGAGTCGTAGATCTTGGTCGTCCTCTGTCGGCTGCACGAGGGGTAAAGGTCCCATGTTCACAAAGGCGGCGATGGATACCTTCAAATGTTTCCTGTCTGGACATCTTCGTTCTGGGAACCTTTCGTGGTACAAACGACGAGCCTCCAGAGCATTGCCGTCCGCCAAACAGTACATAAAGTGCATATCCGCTTGCTCATGATTTGAGTACATGGTCGGAATGGAAAACCACCAGATTCTATCAGTACCTTGTGATGAAGGAAATCACCTGCGGGAGATAAGACATTCCGGTTAATAACTCGGGAACTATGTTGATACTTGAACTCATTCCTAAAGTTATGCCGTGTATTTTTGAGACACCCTGTATATTGTACGTATTTGTGGTGTAAAGATGAATATTATATTTTTAAGTAGCCAAGCACTTCAAATAGAAATAAATGATAACCTTCCATGGAAGAGAAATGTTCTATGTCTCGAGATCGTTGTAGTTCGTATGCATTATGCGAGTGAGGCCGAGCCATATGAAATTAGTGATGTCTGTAATTACAGATGCTTGTTTGTTAGAAAAACCCTTCAGTATAAAGGCATGTAAGGCTCTCGGAGTTGACGACATATACTCTGTAGTTTTGAGTGAGAGCGCGAGGAAGTGTATTGAACCATTGAGGTTAATAATGGAGGGGGGGGGGAATCTTTGGACTAATGGGGAGATAGATTCTTATAGATTGGGGAAGTGCGAATATATCGCCAATACATAAAAGCTGTTCTATGAGAAGTTGGTAACTACAGACTGGTTAGTCTGTCTTCAGTGGCAGGAAAAATCTTAGAGGTAATAATTAAGAGTGCAATCCAGGGGTATTTAGATAGATACAGCATTGTGAAGGACACACAACATGGCTTTGTTAATGGAAAATCACGTTTAACTAACTTATTGTGCTATTTTGCACAGTTAGTCATAAGCTGAATGTGGGGAACAATTTCGACAGTTTATTTCGATTTTAGCAATGCATTTGACTGTCCCTCATGAGAGGTTACTGCATAAGCTTCAACAGGTTAGGATTACTGGTGAGATTCTAAGATGGATTGTTGGGTGTCTGCAGGACAGAAGGCCTAGGATTGTGATTAATGGATATTCTTCAGATTGGTGTAACGTCACGAGTGGGGTCCCTCTTGAACCACTCTTATTTCTCATTTTCACAAATGACATTGACTAAGGGATAGAAGGCGTGATGTCAAACTTTGCAGATGACGTAAAGATTGGCGAAGTCGTTAATGATCAGTGCCAGCAGTGCTTCTTCAGGATGACTTGAAGAGACTTCAAAAATGGTCAGAGATGCTATAAAAAATGGCGTTACTATTTTTTTTTTTTTTTTTTTTTTTTTTCACATTTCAGAAGAACTTTATATTTAGCTCGTCTATTTTTAGTTTTAAAAATGAAATATGAAATATGTTTTAATGCTGCTAAATGCAAGGTCTTACACTTAGGGAATAGCAATCCCCAAATAAATTATGCACTTAGTAGGATTAAATTAAAAACAGTGGAGAAGGAAAGGGATCTGGGAGTTACGATACGGGCAGAGATGAAATTTTCTAAAGCCCATGATGTCCTATCGATGATTTATCGAACATTATCTTGTAGAGATAGTGAGGTCATAATGCCACCGTATAAGGCAATTTTAAGACCATATTTGGAATACAGGCACCTCAGAGGTTACCTGATTGAGGTTTATAAGGCTCTGAGAGGGATTAGCAAAATGAGTGAAGGTGGAATTCTCACTGTTATAAAGAATTCCAGAGCTAGGGGCCATAAATTCAAATTACAGGGTTAATGTTTAGATTAGATTGTAGGAAGTTTTCTTTTAGCTCACCAGTCGTTGAGTGTTGGAACAAGTTGCCCTCGCAGGTAGTTGAGGCTGACAGTTTGAATAAATTCAAGGTCAACTGGTAGTTACCTGTGTGTGGAGGGAAGCGTATAATTTGTATTTTCTTATCTACTTGGTTAGTTTTTTGCCAGTGCAGCAAAAGCCTGTGGCTTCCTTGCACTATATGGCGAATATCAGATACTATTACTATTATTTACAAAATTATGGTATCCATTAGATAAAGGTTTACAAAACTTTTTAGCATGGAATTAACGCTGCAGAGCTCGAGAACTTACCGTTTTTTTTGTGATTTAAAAAAAGAAAAAAAAAATGGCGTTACTATTTTTTTTTTTTTTTCACATTTCAGAAGAACTTTATATTTACCTCGTCTGTTTTTAGTTTTAAAAATGAAATATGAAAGCTTTTATACAGTTTTCTGTAAAGCATTAGAGGTTGGCGCTGAGCTACAATATTGCTGTGACAACACTCGCTTACAGTAATTGTTCCTGGGGAGGATACGTTTCATTTGTCTCAAAGTTATTAAAATGATTGAAGGTAGTCTTTAAGATAGTCTCTAATCCTTTATGTACCATCTTCGTAGCTTGGTGGTTAAATGGAGTGAACCGGATAGATGTTAGCCCAGATGGTAAAAGAGAATGGAGGACGAGTAGACTAGCAGAATGACATACGAGGATATTTAGATATCATAGGGTCAAAGAGTAAAATATCGCGTGGAAATACTCAGCCAGTAATCTGATGAATGGTTACATGTGACAACTGGGAAATTCCCTTTAATGGCAGAACACCTCGTTAATGTGCTCTGCTCACATCCGATTACCGAAACACTTAAAGGGCGTGCTTTGTTCAGCTCTGACCTACCTTTCCATTAATTTCTACGGTACAGATATCTATTAAGTGCGGACGACAAACCAACTTCCTTGCAACGACCGTCTGTACATCAGTACCCGGTGTCATTCCGCCCATTTTACCTTCCGCCATCTGTTCAGTAGCTGCAGATTTGGATTCCGCCTTCCCTTACATACGATTGCTTGACCTACATTTCTATCCGGTTAATGATGACGTGTTGTCAGTGTGCACAAGCGTAGATTTGATTTTGTTTCGTGGCTACGTGATTATCTTGGTAAGTATGGTGGCTAATGTAATATGTAAGTGGTGCGAGCGTAGTTTTCTTCTGTTCGCGCGCACACACACGTACAGAATAGGTTGATTCGCTCGAGTTCCCAGACGTCTTAAAGAATTCAATGGCCTGGCTTTGATAGTACGTTAGCTACATTTCTCAACCCCCAACATTTCCAGCAAGAGTAGCGTTTGCGTGCATCTTTAATGGTAAGAGACTCTAACATTGTTAAATAATTGTGCGCTGGAGGGAAACCTGAACTGGTAAAGGTGAGCGCAGTAAAGTAATGTGAATTCCACGTTATAAACAACTGTAGATGCTCCACATCAGGTGGCAGAAATGGATCCCTCTGGAATTCTAAAATGTCTGTGTGATCGAAGGGAATGGTTCTCGAAATATGTTTGGAGTCGGTGACATGTATAGGATACTTTTATGCTAGCCCATGAAGAACTAGCGGCGCCAAATAAATTAAGAGGGATAAATGATAAATTTTCAAAAGCAACTTGTTGAGAAAATATACAGGAGCCAGCTGTCGACATAGGAGTGCATTTTTAGAATATGCTCCATAGCATTTTAATTTGAATTGATCTAGAGGGTATATGGGTAAACTTTCACGAGCCACCGTTCAGTGGTTGGTGGGTTAACTTTGCACCTTCCTTGTAAACAATAGCTAACTTTCTCCGAAGAGTTCATCCTACCCACGTTTGTTCTGAGACGAGAACCGTAGCGCAAATGTAAATTACAGAAGATCGGATTCAATGAAGTTTGTTCGCCTGTGGACAGAGAGCTGTCAAACACTGGAATAAGTTGCCTCGCAGAGGCGGCGAGCCTGACTAAATTCAGAATGAAATTATATGGTTACCTTGTGGGAATGAGAATAGTATGAATATTCTGTTGTATTTTATTTTATTTATAATTATTGCTTGTTTTGGCTGATATATAAAAATCCGCTTCCTTGCATCATTTGGCGTTACTAATTTTAACTCCTAATTCTCTTTGTATATAAAAACAAAAAAAAAAAAAAAAACGTTGCGAGAATAATGCGTAGTAGGGATGATCAATTGGCTTATCGTTTTAATTGGTTACGGATACATAAACTGGAATACATACTTACTATCCTCTAGGATGCTATGTATTCCAGTTGATGTGTCCTCTAAATTAAATTCTAATATACTTACCATCCTAGAGGGTGGTAAGTGTTTTAGAATTTACCCATCCTCACATACAATACATTAATAGGAAATGTCAAATTTTGGAAAATTTATATCTAGAGTTTGTCGTTGCCAATTTTTTTTGTTAAATGTCTTAAAGTGAAAGCTTTAAAATAATTTTTTTTTTTTTCTCTTTATACTCCGGCACGACAACCAAGTCAGTAGAGTTTACAATAAATCGTCAATATAAATATTTATTGTATTTAGTAGTAATCGTGTAGATCACACAAAAGGTGGGAAGGATCTGGTTTAAATCTGAAGTCCCAGACAACTTTAATAGAAACTGAGCAATAATTAAATTAAAAAAAAAAAAAAGAAGCATCTGAAACGTAATATCTAGTTTTGTGCAGTTTATAGCATGAGAATTAGATGCTCAGTTGGTTAACATAACACGTTCGTTATTTTCGGAAATGGGGTTCCAGACAAATTGTGGATGTTCAAGGTTTTTTTTACAAAAAATAAAATATAATAATAAGTAATAATAAATATACCTTTGACAGGAAGTCAAAGACATGTGGAATATGGAACAAGTAACGACGACCTCATCTTGTCAACCACTGCCATGGTGCCAAAGAGCCTACATAAGAACCTAGCAGCAATACAATAGGCCTCTTAGAGAACACCTAAAAGGAACTCCAGAAAGCCATCATCTTGAACACTTGTAGGGTAGTCAGTTCCTCGACCAATAATAATAATAATAATTGTCGGACATAACGATCACCCCATGCATCTGATACCAGTACCCGTGTTGGGATGGCAAAAACGCATAAAAAGAAAAAAGAAGATTATAATAAAGAGGGACCGACTACTATGTAGTGTTATTTTTCTAATTTCCAGAGTTATTTAATTTGGTTCGTCTAAAGTAAAGCAGTCAGCTTACTTAACAGAAAGGAAAGACACCTTTCTTCTTGTATATAGGACTAACAACTAACCTTCCCTTTATCGCGTAGTTACTGGTGGCACGGCTCCTGCGTCCAAGTAATGAGGCTGAAAACTGGGAGAATAAAGTCTCATTCCTAGGGCTAAAAGGAGCAACGATGGACAACAGAAAACAATCTACCTGTGGATCTTTTGATCCAGACGACTTGAATACATCCCATGCCACTACACCTTTGACGACAGGTTCTGCTACTAAATTTTGCAACCAAAATGAGCAGCCTTCAACCTCACCCCATGTAACAATATCTCTTCATGCCAAAATGAGGGAACCTATCTCAAACTAAACCACGGCGCAACAAACCATCTGGCATTAGGCTTCAAACTCTTAACACAATCTGGGGCCTCAACATGATTAATACACTTCAAGAAACTAGTATGGAATCCCAGCCATGGAAAATGCCCCCGATACTGATAAACATTTTCAACAATGGGAAAGAATAACCTTCCAAATAACATCATGAACTGTTACATTCATTTATTCAATTTTTATTCAACCTTCCTTCATAAACTTTCCCTGAGCCATAGGCTCATCCATGTAGTAGTAGGAGTAGTAGTGGCATGTGATGCAAGAAAGCAAGTGTATGAGCTTATGCAGCATCAGCCAAAAAAAAAAAAAAAAAAAAATCACACCATTCCCTCCAAATGCCTGTCCAGTTCCTCCTTAAATTTATTCAACCTATCAACTTCCACAACAACAGATGGAAGTTTGTTCCAGCAATTAACCACCCGCTGGCTAAAGGCAAATTTCCGCACATCTATTCTACATCTGTCTTTTCTTAATTTGAATTTATGCCCCCTTAGGTTCGTAATCTGAACAAGTGGAAGGATCCCATCAGAATTCAGCGTGCTCAACCCATTCAAGGCCTTATACACCTCAATCAGATCACCGCGCAGGTGCCTAGTCTCCAGCCACTGCAATTTGCAGAACTTAAGCCTCTCCTGCTAAGAGGATCTGTTCATTCCCCTCACCAATCTTGTTGCCCTTCTCTGTACACGCTCAAGTAAATCTACATCCTTCCTTAAATGAGGCCTCCAGACCTGTACGGAGTAATCAAGGCGTGGCCTGACCATTGCCTTATACAGAGGGACAATCACCTCCTTCTCCCTGCTAGCAAAATTCCTATATATCATTGACAAAACCCCATGACCTGCCCTGGCAGCCTGTCTGCATTGCTCAGAAAACTTCATATCTGACTGCACAATTACTCCCAGGTCTTTCATTTTCTACCACCTTAAGTGTACTACCACACAGTTGGTACGTTTCTCCGGGGTTACTTCTACCCATATGCAGTACTTTACATTTGTCAAGGTTAAACTTCAGTTGCCACTTCTTAGCCCATCTGCCCAAATTTTCTAGATCCTGTTGCAGTAACACACTGCCATTACTGTCATTAACAACCCTGCCAACCTTTGTATCATCTGCAAACTTCGACACTAAGCCTGATATACCTTCATCAATATCATTGATAAATATACAAAAGAACAGTGGACCCAACACCAAACCCTGTGGGACTCCACTAATAACATTTGTCCATGAAGAGCAGCACCCATTTATTACCAACCTCTTATCTTCTCCCACTCAACCATCATTTTATCCATTGTAGCAACTTACCCTTAATACCACTCTGCTCCAATTTGTACAATACTCTTCCATGTGCAACAGTGTCAAAAGCTTTCCTGAAATTCAAATACTGTATATGATATCAAAATTATTTTTTGCATCCAGTTCCTTTGTAACCACATCATAATATCCTATCAAATTTGTCAGACAAGATTTTCCCTTAACAAACCCATACTGTGTCTGAATTATTGCTGCAGTCTTGTCTAGATGATCCTGCAATGCAACTTTAACCAGTGACTCCATTATTTTACCCGGAACAGAAGTTAAACTAACTGGTCTGTAATTACTCGTGTCACCCTTCGATCCCCCTTTATGAATTGGGGATACATTTGCACTTGTTAGGCACTTGATTACAATCTAACAGATAAAACCATCGTATTTAAAACTTCTTATTCTCATACTTATATATATATATATAAAATTATATTAGCGATAAAAAAGGAAAGAAAGAAAGTTAAAACGACAATAACTGTAACTAATATTTATGGGTCAATGCAGTTGCAAGTAATCATGCAATACACCCATAATGTCTATAGAATATTAAGAATAATAGAAAATTATTAGAAAAAGTAAATCAGTCCAATAATAATTCCATCAGGACCTAAGAAAACGCAAAAAAAAAAAAAAAAAAAAAAAATTATTATCGCTTTTACCGACAATCTAGATTTTTCAACTGGGACCAACCACCCAGAATGAAGGCAAAAAACGACAAGAAGCTCTCTGTTTCTGTGATGATCAATATATGCTAAGTAATTTAAACCAAATATAAACCAGTATAGGCCAAATATAAATCGAAAAAAATAAATAAATCGAATGATGATAAAAGTTAAGAAAATTTAGAAATATTAGAATCAAAGGTAAGAAATATAAGTAAAATATAAATGTAAGCATATATTAATCATCGTTGACCCGACAAAGAACGTAATTTAATGATTAAAATAAGATTAAATATATAATACATGCTACATATTGATCGTATCTAGGACATAATGTAATAGTCGTCAAAATGTGGTGCCCCCCCATGTGATGGATACAGTAAAAATAAATAAATAGTTAAATTAACGCAAAGAGAAACATGCAGATAGGAAGAAGAAAAACTAAAGGAGTAGGAATAATAGAACCTGAACTCCACAAGGGCGAAAAATAGTGGTACCCGAGCCACAACTCTTCACGGTCATCGTGCACCCACGATGACCGTGAAGGGATGCAGATGGTCTGCAAGGATGGACACGTAACCTGAACTGTTCAGAGATGGACGTACCAGAGATCCCAACGTGTGCCAGTTGAGCACGCCCCAGACCATTACCGACCGTCCACCTTCCTGTACATTTCCTTGTTGAAATGTCGGGTGCATAGCTTCGTGCAGTTTCCGCCAGATATACACCCCACCCCGTCCGCTCATAATAACTGGAAACGGGACTCATCAGACCAGGAGACCCGTCTCCAATCATCCAAGGTTCAGTGCCGATGTTCTTCGGCCCACTTGAGGCGTAGTGTCCTGTGTCGTGGTGTTATCAACGAAGCTCTGGTGGGTCGGCAGCTCCCATAACCTATTGCGGATAACGATCGCTTGGTGGAGACATTTCTGGCACCTCCCTCGTTGAAGTCAGCGGTGATTTGTGCCATTGTCGCTCTCCGGTTGGTTGAAACAATGCGAGATAAATGTCGAAGGCCACGTTTATCCACCACATTTCTCCGCCCACAGCGCTATCCACGGTGAGATATAATTCTGGAAATGGTATATTCCCGATACACTCTTGATACTGTCGAACGGAGATAGTGCAATTTCTGTACCACCTCCGTGATACAGTGCGTCGGACACCCACTATCATCCCTCTTTCAAAGTCGGTTAACACACGACGTTTATCCATACTGACATCAAATTACCATCTAACAAATCAAACAAAAAAACTGCATCACTGTGAATTTTACAAATAATGTGTTTTGTGCTGCATTGTGGGTTGCAGAAATGTTCGAAATCTATTTGTTAGATGGGATATATATCTCTGTGAATGACATCCAATAAAAGACTCCACCTAATATTCCTAATTGCTATAAATATTTTCCCAAAGGGTAAAATGCGTAATCCATGGAAATATGAGAAATCATGCAAATGGCATCCAAACATACATTTTATTGCATTTATGTGTACAAACTGAAATGACAAGTTGACGTAATAGTATTACGTACTGTAAATCAGCAAAATACGTCCTCAGTATTTTGTTGTACCTCCTTGAGCTGAAATTACAGCCTTGCAACGATCTGGCGTAGAGTTAATCAACTGCTAGATATACGGTTGCCCAATTTCGCAGTACCACGCCCTTACAATGACCAACAGTTTTCAGTACGCTTCAAATCTGGACTGTTGCCAGGCCAGTCCAACACTGTAATGCCAGCATTTCTGAGGTATGACTGAACCTTATGGGAGAAAAACGAGGGAAAACATTGGTGTAAGTATGTTTTAAGCCTCGCGAGGCAAGAAGACAAACTCATCATTAAATCTAAATAGCATAAAACAATTTTGCTATGTGGCAAGGTGCCGAGTTCTGTTGAAAAATGCTGTTTTGGACGTCTGCGTGGTGATCCCTAATAACGGGTTTCAGGCTCCAACTCCAAGATAGCAGTGTAAGTTTCTGCCTTCACCATTCCGTTAATAAACTTAATTTGCTCCACCCCTTTGCTTGTTATTCATCCCCGGACCATATGACCGGCGGGGAACTTTACAGCCGGTGTTATGGAGTCAGGATGGTATGCCTCCAATTTTCGCCTTCTGACGTATCGCTTTCCATCCGAGCAATGCAGGTTGAATTTCGGTTCGTCAGAAAAGATGATTGTGTCCCATTGCTCTTTTGTCCATAAAACATGGGTTTTAGCCCAAGCAAGTCGCTTCTTCCTCATTTGTTGGGTCAACAAAGGCTTCTTCTTGGGCCGATAAGCATATTCCGAAAGCCGTCTTTGGATAGTTTATGCACTTTTTTTCAACACCAGAGGACATCTCAAAGTCCAGTTTTAGATCAGGAGCACTAGCATGGCGATTACGAAGGCATAGCCGTTTTAAATATCGATCTTGGGAAGGCGTAGTCACTCTCTTACGGCCTGATCCAGGTCTTCTCTTCACATCACCAGTTTCACGCTTTAATTTCAGCACCGGGGATACTGTTGACAGCCTATTTTATCAGCGATAGCGTGCGTGCAGAGCCCTTCCTGGGACAAAGTAACAGCTACACTTTTTTTTTTCTTGGTGTCAACTGAACATATGGAGCAATGCTTACACCTCCACAAACAGGATACTAATGAGTGTATCCTGTTTGTATCCTGAGTGTATCCCCCACATACAGGATACTATACCCTTCCAACGCCGTATTTATAGAAACGGCTGATGCAACGTTATCTGACGCAGTGCCTTTGCTTTGCGACAAAATGACTATAATCAAACAATATCTTATACTTTTCACTGCAAATGTGCCTTTTTTTTTTTTTTAAGATGATGCAGCTTTTTTTTCCGCCACTGTACCTGCCAAGGGGTGGGTTCGTCGTCCACTAGCGAGAGATGTGACAGCGTCGCGTTGCCCAGAAATCAGGTATCTCATGAATTCTGTCCTTCCAATGTACAACAACAGCAACAATTTTTTTTTTTTGCGCTGGACAAAAAAAAAAAAAAAAATCTTTATTCGTCTCAAATATTTTCATGGGGTAGAAAGGTCAATCTCTCGCCCAATATTACTTCCAGATACTTAAAGTAAAGTAAAGTGCAGCCATTATCAACCCACTGCAGGATGGAAGCCTCCTCAACAATTCATGCTGAGGGAAATGGACCATAATCTGCCACGCTGGTCCAGTGCGGGTTGGCAGATCGACCGTATTCAGCAGTCAGGGGCTTGAACCCCCACTCTACTCAAAGAGTGTGTGCTACTGCACTCCCGCTCCTGCCCACTCGGCTACGGAGGCTTAAACACTGGAGTATAATTCAAGGATCTGGTAGGAGTGCAAACAAATGGCTGCATAGAAACAATTTTCCCTTAACCAAAACCATTCGAGACTTGGCTACCGATAACTCCAACTTATTCCCACTTACACACATTTTTCATTATTTCGGTCGCCTTATCTTCCAACTGTTTTCTAGAGTTATCCTTTATCAGGATAACCAAGTCATCGGCTTATGCTCTGAGTCTCCCCAATCCATATTAAGTATTTCACCCATTACAAAATCCCATAAATAATGATCCACAATCGATCCTTGAGGAGACCCTTTAGTTATCCTCATCTTTATCTCATCATATAAGTTCTGTTACCTGTCTTTCACTCAAATAATCCTCCCACCACTCCAAGTAACTGTGCCAGTTTAAGTCTCATCATCACTTTCCCACCAGAGCCTATCAAATGCTCCTTTAAAATCTATGAAACGGCCATCACACATAGCATCTTACTTGTCCTAGAGAATATAAAATAAGCCTCGTATACTCTGTTTATCGTACATACTGATTCTTTAAGTGCTCTGAATGCTCTGCAGTTTAAATCTCTTCCAGCCATCATCTATAGAAAACATGCAACAAAACAGACAACAATTGCTACAGAAAATTTGGGCACAGTTAATAGAACTTCATGTACCTGGTAAACGCAATTTTTTGTTGGATCCCTGGACACGTTATATTGACTATAAATCCATTATCAAACAGATCTATAAAGAACGGTGGATGTGCATGTGGGAAGAACAAACAAATGAACTTTTTGAAATCGAGAGATAACCCAAACAGTGGCAATCCAACCTGAGAGGAAGCAGAAAGGAAGAAACTATAGTAGCCAGATTGCGCATTGGTCATACATACCTAACTCACAGTTACCCACTCACAAAGGATGATGCCCCACAATGCAGTAACTGTTTATGCCCGCTGTAACTTAGATAATGGAAAACTGCTTTCTTCTCACATTACCATAATTACAATCAGTTAACATTGCAGAGTGTTCTAGGAGATCGACGGGACATGGATGACTTTTTTTTTTTTGTTTTCCTAAAATCGTTTAATAAATATCGCCTTATCTGAACTCCTGTCACTAGAAAAACAAATGAGGAAGACATAAGACAGAAATCAGTGTATTATAGCCTCAGTTGCTATGTACCAACAAACCCTACAGCAACAACAACCACCTCAGTTTTTCGAGCAGGGTCCTGCTTGGTTTACTTATTTATTGCCTGCATTAATGTGCTGTTGCTCTTTCCTGGAAAGGGGGAGGGAGGAGGTGCGCAATAAAAGAAAGATGGATAAATGCAAATGTATGCACACGATGGCTAGCTAATAACATAACCTACTTCGAATGTACTTTTATGGCCCAATGGAAATACAGTTGTCACCCATTTAGAAAGGTACCATTTCGCATCTCGTCAATAACGTGTAGATCTCTTTGCAGTCTTATGCCATGCGGAATTAACCAGACTTTAAATTGATGATGCAGGGTTCCCACCTTTCGTTGACCCTTTTTTTTTTGTCTATAGAAAATTAGACAAAAAGAAAATCGAGGCAAGGGGCACCATAACTTAACGAATGTTGACTGTTTTCGTCTTCCCGCCCACGTGTAATAACTCGACTTCTAGTGTATGGATTTTCTTATAAAATTTTATCTTTGCCTTTTTCAGAAATATTTGTCGAGTCGTCCCAGATTTCATTAAAATCGGGCTAATACAAATCCGGAGTTACTATTTATTTTCGATCTGACAATCAACACTCTGTCCGCATGTAATAATTCGACTCATTCGATGGATTTTCACGAAATTTTTTATTTGGCTGTTTTAGAATGATTTGCCGAGTTATACAAATTTTAAAATCGGATCAAGAGAAATCCGGGAATTATTATTTATTTATTTATTTATTATTATTTTTTTTCCCATACATATCACAGAGTTGTGTGGAACTACGTGCTCGATGATTATTTGGTCACAATGTTGAGGGAACGAACATCGTGGCTTATGCAGATGACCTTGTGTTTCTTGTGGGGAGAAACTCTCGAAAGGAGCTCGAGGAGCGGGCGGAAGCCTGCCTACCCGACTACTATCTTGGGGTTCTCTGCATAAGCTACAGGTGTACGAACACAAGTCATTGGCTGTATTGATTGCTAAGGGGGTGCGGCCACCCCTTAGCAATAAATGCATTGCTAAGATGTGGCCACCAGTTTTCCACTCTGAGGACTTCTCCCTTTGAGTAGGCCATAACGTTTTGTACTTGGGAGTTTACCTTGAGGAGCGGCTGACGTCTTAGTTTTTTTTCTTTTTTTTTTTATATGGGAGGGGTGTTTTCCTTTTTTTTTTTTTTTGTGCTACCTGGAAGCACAAAAAAAAAGCAGCCTGGGAGTGGGAATGTGGGCACCCACCAGTATTGTACTATCTTTGGTGGGCGCGTGGTTTTTAGTGCAATAAGCACAGACAGAATAGTAGAAGCAGGTCCGGCTCTACGTGCCAGGATGGGCACCAGGTAGCCGACACTTATGTGGGTCTGCTCCCTGGTGGCAGAGTGACCTGTTACTAACAACATAAACAACACATTACACTAACTTTCCATTATACTGCAAGCCTATTTTTAGTAGTAAAAGGTAAAGTGCAGCCATTATCAACCAACTGCAGGATGGAAGCCTCCTCAACAATTCATGCTGAGGGAAATGGACCATAATCGGCCACGCTGATCCAGTGCGGGTTGGCAGATAGACCGTATTCAGCAGTCAGGGGCTTGAACCCCGGTCTACTCAAAGAGCGTGTGTTACTGCACTCCCGCTCCTGACCACTCGGCTACGGAGGCCAACTTTACTACACGGATACAAAATTATAGGTGGAGATAGAAGTGTGTCTGGGTGCCATCTTCCGACAGTTATATATACAATACAACTACATAATATCGGTGTTTACCCACAAGTTTAACTACATACGTAGTGTAACGGCATCATTTAGATTTTATCTCATATTGTGGCTACCTTCACAACGAGATAGCGGGTATTGCACTACTTCAAATAAATAACGCTTCTCTAGTAGAGGAGACTACTGTTATTTATTCTCAGCGGGCACCACCCAGACGCGTTTCGAAGCTTGTTGTCTCACTCATCAGTAGTGCAATACCTGGTATCTCATTGTGAAGGTAGTCACATTGAGATAAAATCTAAACGATGCCGTTACACTACGTATGTAGTTAAACTTATGGGCAAACTATGGTCAGTGGTGTATTCGGGCCGGAACGACCTTCCGGTACTTTTTTTTTTTTTTTAGCAATACACCTCTGACTATGGTGTATTTACACTTTGTATAGTTAATTTCAACCCATAACGTATTATGCCTTGAGCATTTAGTCTTCAACAATACAATACAGTGACGTTCTTAGCGAGTGCTAATTACTTCCTGGAGAAGGATTCTCAGACTGGTTTTCGGTGTCCGGTCATGGCCAGCAGACGAGGCCTTTAACATAATACTTGAGCAGAGGAGGATCAGTGATGGACTTGGAGGCCTTATGGCAAAACCAGTGGACGAATTCTGAGAAAGAACGACATCTATATGTCCCCCCTCTGTTCACACCGTAAGCCGGCGAAGGCCTTGTTTCCGGTTTGGATTGGCTGTCTGCCGTGTCCTGACTGGACATTGGCTTGAAGTCGAGGCTGTTCCAGTTGGGCCTGAGATCTTTGCTCTTGAGGAGAGCGGGAAACCGGCCTTCACATTGTGCTTGACTGCCTATTGTATTACAGACCTCCGAACGAGGCTGGAAGGAGGGACCATCGCCCTCACACGGTTCACAGTGGTGGATTTATGTCAAGAAGCTGTATTGTTTTACATATTTGTCAAGTTATATATGTAATCACGTTGACCAATCGCTGGATAGGCTAACCTACCTTCTCGTGGTGTGGGTGGAGACGCCGTTCCCGCCGCGAGGCCAAATGGTTGTTCTATCTAAGTGTCATTTTGAATTTGTTTTGTCGACTTGTGTTATGAAACTGTGAGCTATGCAGCATAGTCCATTGTGGATGGGTTAGTTATAATTCAGTGATCACAGTGTACATTTGCTTTGTCGAACTTATCCGGTGAACAGCCCCCCACCATTTGGGTTTTTATAATGCAAGTCATTTTTCGCCACTGCAATCTCTACCAAATTTGGACATTAATTCACACTAAGATTTTGCTATGCTTTTATCACCCAAGAATTGGTGATTCAATTGTTCTAATGTTATTTAGAGGATGACTCCTTTCAGTTATCCGAAAAATTCCCAGTGGAATTCATATTTCAGCTGTGGGCTTACTATGTTGAAGTTATTCCTGCCTGTTTAAAAACGTTGCTCCACTACCTCTCACAGTGCAGGGTGCACTGTTCTTTTGGAAATAAAAAGCTCCCACAGATTATCATTGAAAACTTCCAATAATGCTCTGGAAAATTGTGGCTACAATCTTTCTGCAGGAAATAGTATTGAAAGGACTTCAGCATAAAATGCTTCTCAAAACTAGCATGCCACCACAGTTGGTGGCAGATGGTACCACTCATTTCTTAAATTCTTAGTGGAACAGCTCTCAAGATGCACACAACCAAAGCGACTGCGATTAGTCTACAGAACCAAAGTCCATCGGTCGGTAGTCCAACTTGCTGTCGCAAAGCACAAGACAGGAAGGCAGTATTTGCGATAATGGGAAATTGTTTGCCATTGAAGGTTATGAAACTGTCACAAGGAAGATGCTGAAATAAAAATAAAAATTTTCCTGCTCTTAGTTGCACTTCGCTCTAATCAGACAGTCCTTTTAGGCGAGGAGGGCCCCTTTTTTTTTTTTTTTTTTTTTTTTTATCTTTTGGTCCATCTGTATCTTGCATTTCGGAAAGTGAACTTATTTGAATGACCATTCACTTCTTCTTTCTCTCTTCTTTGTTTATCGCAGGATCTTCTCACTTAGCAAACAGCTCCTCCAGCTGCTTTCTATTATAATCTTGTGTGAATTCTTTGGTTGACCGATTGGGGAATCTTGCGAAGACGCTGGAGACCACCTGTCAGTATACAAATTAAAAACTTAGTTAATTATGTCTTTTAAGGAAATCCGGAATTGCTTTAAATGAAAGCTGGGAATATCGTAAAATGAAAATTAATTACAGTTTATTGTTATTTGAATTTGAGTTTTGTCACCGTAAACAATCTAATAATGTCAGTATTTAGTGAAATTGAAAATTAACAAAATTTATAATCGCCTGAAATAATTTTATGGAAATGACATACCATGGGAGTCCAGACTTCTGAAGATTACACATTACAGTCCTTGTTCTGTAACAATCCCTGGTCTACACATTCTCCGGACCCAAACTACTGATACTTCTACGGATTTCTTCTTATCATGTCACGTAAGATTTCAGGCGGTGTGCTTCAGAATTCAATTTGAGCTCAACAAAGCAGCTACCATTGTGGATGCACCGAAGAAGCATCCACAATGTTTTTCTGTGGACACTGGCTTCTTCAGATGTCCTCATTATACAAACAGCACATCCAACACTCTTCAAGTGTTACCTCCATTACGAGAGAACAAACGAGCATTTCTCACAGGGTTGTGGGGGATGTCTTTCTTTCCGACTAGCTTACTCTTTGTCCTTTGTACTATAAATAAAGGTGAGCTTAATCTCCCGTGTTTGAAAATAATGCTGTATTCTTAAAGGACTGATGGCTGCCAGGCGGTATTATATTTTGGAAGCGATTGAATCCGTCCTCTGTTTTTCTTGTTTTCGTTGAGGAGGCGTGTAGCAGCAGACGCCGGCAGTACTGTGTCATTCCACCATTGTTGACACAACCGTACATCCTGGTTGAGGGCCATTGACACTAGTTTTTCACTTGGCAAAGAGGGGTAAAGCTTCTTAATCCAGACAGCGTGTCAACATTCGACTGGAGTTTTAAGCCGTTTGACTTCTCTCCTCCTTTAGTATCTTAAAATAGAATTAAAAAAAAAAAAAGAAAGAAAACGGTCTCTGACTGTAGACGAGAACCAACACATGGCCAAAATTAGTTCCCAACACGCTGAGAAATGATTGCAGCATTTCCGCTACTGTAGTTTTTCTATTGAGTTCAGCTCATGGAATGCCACCTAGTAGGTAGCTTTTTCATTATCACATGTTTTGAGTTGGCAGTTGTTAGTTTAGGAGATGACGTATTACTCTACATAGGGAATGTGCAACTCTAGTAGTATCATTGTCAATTCCCAATGGGAATTTTTGAGTTATTTTTCTCTCGGTTAGTTTCAGATTCTTGCCACTATCATTTTTCTATAGAAAGTATCACAGTACATTGCTAGATATTATGTAATACAGTAAAACCTCATTTCAACAGATTAAATGGGGTATGATCTGTCCGCTAAATTCGGTTGGCTTTTAAACTCGAAAGAAATACATAAAGTCGCAGAAGTTGTCAAAATGTTGTGAAAAAGTGCTGCTGTAACACGAAAATACCGTAATTGTAATATTGTATTTTACAAGTTGACGGGTAAGTTTGAAATACTGCCTTGATTATGGATTTTTTTTTTTTTTAATAATGCTGAATCTTTAACGATAGTACTAATACATTTAACAGCACGGCCTCTCAAATATCTTTCCATTAAGTCAAATTTTCAAAAATATTTTATTACGAAATTAAAGATATGAGTAATTATTGTTAATTAGTAGAAGGAAACAAAACAACCAGTTATTTAAAAATAAGAATTAAGAATACCTTTATGTTCAGGGCTTGAATTTTAGTTAGTTTGGTTATTAGAAACATTTTTCACTGGAACTTTATTAAACCTCTTGATAGACAATATTTTTGGTTCAGACTCTCCTTGATGAATTTGAGTCTAATTGCTAAGCTATCCAATCTCTATTGATGAAATATTTATTCATTTCTTCAATTTGGTAATAGAGGTAGGTATTTTAAGCGTTATAGTGAATGATGATTTAATTCGATAATAAATATTTTTGAAAAGTCGATTGTATTCAAAGGTATTTGAGAGTGCGTGTTATAAATGTTGAGTTAGTACTATGATTACACAATTATTTTCAATTTGATATGATAGTCTCGCCCCTGGATGCTAGAAAGATCTACATCGGTTACAAATATTACTATTACTACTATTTACTATTTTCTCTTTATACTCCGGGGCGACCAAACGGTCAGAGGAGTTCACGAGATAGACAGAATACAAGAAACTACACCGTATTCAGTAGTCACGGGCTTGTCACGCAAGGCACGTGTAAAATACTCAGCGTATAATAAAATAGAAGGCCTAATATAAAGTTACAAAAATATTGGGAATAAATAAAATAAAAATGAAACAAGAAGAGTAAATTAAGGTGACTAATTTAAGTAAAAACGACAGGAATATCGTTCTTTATTTTCTTTTTTAAAAATGACTTGCTCTGATTTGCCCTTATTTATTTTTAGATCAATGAAATATAGATATTCTTCAAGTAGTGCGACTTGGTGTTACTTTAGAGAATAACTGGGAGGAGTGTGGATCTCCTGAACGAGAATAATTTGAAATAATTAGCATAGGAGAGAAAGTCTTTGTTTGATGGACAGAAAGGGTTCTAGTGTAGCTTGCAAATAGGGCTAAGCAGAGAACATACTTTTTTTTGGGGAACACCTAGAAATGGTGAAAGTGCTGATGTGCGACTAGGAGATGTCTCTGTTAAAGGATTGATATCTGGCCTTCGAAGAGGTTTCCAGTGGTGTTGAAATTAATTCCAGGACGTGAATGAGAACGAGGATCTATATCCGATACCGCCCTTGATATCGAGGAACAAAACTTCAAGTTTCGATTTCAATTGAAAAGCCCTTTGTATTCGGAAAGGAGTGTCTAGAAGGTCACTTCCACTAATTTCGGTATGCAAATAGAGAAATCTATGGCGAAAACGGTAATCGGTTATTGTTACATGGATGACTCATGTCAAATATTTCAAGCGGGATCCTATATGGACGAAAAGCCTGGTTCAGTGGACGCCGTCCGTTATTTCTGAAGTCCATGAAATTGAAAAACTCAGTACAGTAAGAATTTACTGTACTGGGGTCTTAAATCAGAGACCAGTTAGCTCTCCCGCATTGTTTAACTCCCAGTAGAAGAAAAAAAAGAAGAAAAAAACCCCCAAGACGAGAATCGTTTTTTTTTTTCTTATTCGTATTCTTGAAAGAGCCAACCTTCTTCTTCGGTATATTAGATCTATGAAGGACACTCGTTAAATTTACACTGTATACAAGTATAATTTACAAGTATACAAAACTGTGTACAAGTATACAAAACTGTATACAAGTATAATTTATTTCGCGAAAATAGGCAAAAGAAGCTTTGCGTTGTGCAATTTCTACCATTCCCATGATCACAAGCATTCACTATCCCTACCAAAAACACTTTGAACAAGGGATCAATTTATCCCGAAAAACTCTGGTTTTTCATTCAATTAAAAAGCAAACTGACTACAGAACACACATACTTTACTGATACAGTATACCGATTCCTCATAATCTTGGTTGCCTCGGTTCTAACTCAAAACAACCAACCAGATCAATGGATAACAATAAATCCTTCAACAAGCACATTGTATGTAATATTTTCTTAGAATAAATTAGTTATTTGTTAAATTATTACCTGGCTACATTCCTTGCATTGCTAGCTAAGATATGCAAGTCTTCAATGTAAAAAAATACTTTACTTTTTTTTGTGATTGTGGCCAAATTGTATTCACATTGTTAAACCTCCCGATAACTAAAATTGGATCTACTATCAATACTTCTAATTTTCACAGGGAAGTTGCGATCGGTAATAGATTGATGTTGTAAAGCTTAATACATAAGCGACCAAAATGTTTCCACGGGATAGACCAGATTACTGTCCATCGTGTCGTAACATCTGTGCTTTCCTCGCTAACTAGAGAAACATGGCCCCAGGTCAATTATTGGCGATCCGTTTATACTCGTCGCCTGCTAAGTCATGCGACTGATGAGAACGCATTGCATAAACATTTGTCTTAGCATGTTTCGCCACCAGAAATTAGCGGAGATCGCAGTAATCCAGTTCCTGTATCGTTAGTACACTAATCTGCCGATTCTAGGAGATGCATTCAACCACTAACTGCCTGTACTTACTAACAAAATCGTGCTGACATACACCGTGTTAGCAAAGGTATTGTACAGTACTGACCACGGAAAATAAATGCTAAGTAGAGTCTTCAGACCCTTTGTAGAAGTGCAAAGCTGACATCCCCATGATTTAATGTAATTTTTAAAAACAAAACGTTACTTGTGTATCGTACTTTCATAGTATGGGTATATGTCTCTGAAAGTTCAACTCGGTCAGTACTTGATGATTTCCCTCCACTTTGGCCTTTAAAAACCAGTTTATTTGGGCTACCAGATTTACACTAAAACATGCATTTCACTTCTTCAGAAAAGTGTATGTAAGGAGAAAGCTGTTTTGTAGTCCAGGCGTAGTAGCATTGAGATTTGATCACAATTTGCTAATAATTTGAAGTCCCTCTACTCTTTTTGCTTATACCAACGATTTCAGAATGGTGGGTATGAGTCATTCATGTTATATGGACTTGTATTAACTTGTTTCTTCAAAAGCATCAGTATTTTGTTATTAATAAAGAGCCCTAGAGCTCGTTAACGTTTCAATAATATTGAATTTATTTGGATAAAGATTGAACTACTCGCAGCTTGTGTAGAAAAAACACGGAATTAACTAGACGGATTTATTCAGATTTTAGCACCGTAGCCAGTTATCTATGCTTAAATCCTGTCTACGTAGCTTATTTATTTATTTTTTGTATCTCCGTGACAGGAATTCATATCTAGGACTCGACCCAGTCCTTGGTTTAATAATTCAGCAACTCTCTGTCTCTAACTTAACGATTCCTAACTCGTTTTATTTCTTCCAAAGAGTGGAATGTCCTTCCGTAGTCTATGCTTTGAATCCGAATGTGCCTTAAAAACTAAGGCCAAAGTGGGAAACTTTAGTATCGTTACCTGCTTTTCTACTCAGGAATACGATTATGGCTCCATTTTGTGTGTGTGTTTCGAGCTTTTTTTTTTTTCGTTTTCTATCTACTATCCGAGCGTCCTATTATGTAGCCGTTGTCACCAGAGCCCGTATTGGTCACTTTATTAGACTCATAAAACTTCTTTATGGCCTGTTTACTTGCTACTCGCGGACTTTCTGCTTTTCGCTCTCGCTGTGTCGCTTGATTGCGGCAGTAACACTCAAGCTGCTATTGCTGTAATTTCATTCAAAATCGAAAGAGATGCCCAAGGCTTCTGTTTTTATTATTTTTGGAAGCGTAGCAGAAGTTTAAACATCTTTTGAAAGTTAAAAGACGAAAGTACTTTAATTTTGTCCCGTGTTAAGCTGATTTGAAATGAAATGCTTGTCATTTACGCTCCCATGGAGAGAAAGAAAAAAAAGGGGGGGGGGGGCGGTTCGTAGCTAAATTCATTGTCCTCATGACAAATGTGTCAATACTTATGCTTGGATCTAGCAAATTCTTACTAGCAGGTATTGTATAAGCCCGTGACTCCGTTTCAGCAGTCTACAGGAAATGCACCCAATATGAAGAAGCAAATTTTGTATGACATGTCTTTTATTTGTGCAGTATTCCTATTTTAAAATGTTTTGCAGTATTGCAGGTGGTCTGAGTTGCATTGAAATGAGGTTTAAATTGCTTTGAGTTTTCCCTTCGGCGAGGATAAACTGGCATTTCTAGACGCATAAAATGATGTCAGCTGTACAGGATGTCTTTGAGTGGTCGTCAGTGGCTCCCGCACGTCTAATTTTGGTCCTGTTTGAAACACTTACATGTCTCTGCTTGTCTTGTCTTGTTGGCCTTAAGCGTGAGGCCACCCATGGTTTTGTGGTTTGGAGGTATGCTCCTATAGAAAAATAAACAGCTCAACAGATGTTCGGTTCCACGACTAGTTAATTAATGCTCCTTCCCCCACTCCAAACTGATGTTGTCGATCATGCCGATGTTTTGTGATTGGTGATTCCTGTGAGTCACTGAAAATTGGAGGGTTTTTTTTTTTTTTTTTTTAAATGTACAGTGCATCGATATCTTGGTAATATTCATAGTCAGAGCGAACCAGAAGATATGAGATACTGTATTTTCGGGACACCCAATCAGTAACCATTTTGAACCGCGTATTCCATTGATTAATGAAAATTGTGGATACGATTCCCACTAAATTACCTTCTGTTGGTAATGTTTAATTGTTACTTTACAAAATGTGCTCTTGGCATTATGTGGAAATACAGTACATGTTTTATTTCTATTATAACTATAGCATAGTAAAATTGTCATGTATATGCAGTTAGTTCAGTAATTCTGGGAAAGATTTTAAAACCATAACCAGGGCAGAAGTAAGAATAATTATGACGCAGAGCTATAAAAATGAAATACAGGAGTCCAAAATTATATGGAAATTAGTTAGAACATCTGAAATTACTAATTGAATTAGCAAAATGCTATAAGGAAACCAGAGTTATATAGCACTGGACAGTGGCGGACTGGCCGTCTAGTATCCTAATACAGTGGTTCCCAACCGATATGCTGCGAAATTACGAAAAACTTCCATTTAAGTTCAGTGGCAATCACTATTTAGATGTGCCGTGAATATGCGTCTTTTAACTCCAAGCGTGACTTCAGCAACACAAAAATGGGAACCACTGCCCTAATGGGCCGATTGAGCCAGCTTCAGTAGAAACACAAAGTAATATGTATTAGTTTTATGATCTTAGAAACTTCTCTTCATAAAATGATATGAAATATTAATTATCCATGTGTAGATCTTTCAATTTGGTTTTCTTTTAAATGTACATTATTTGACGAATTTGTTGAAGCCTTACGAAAACAGCCTATAAAAACTGAACTACACCTTCATTTTTACTCTGATACCCTTCCAGTTATGCGATTCCAACATTCTAGTTTATAGCTTTATGGCTCCTTTCAAGAAACAGAGGGTATTATCAGTGAAATATATATTTATTTTTAATTAGCATTATTTGTTAATTAAAAATAAATAAATTAGCTATATCAGAGGATTCTCATATTTTCATATAATAAATTAGTTATTTGTTGAATTATCACCTGTTTACATTGCCTACGTTGTTATCAAAGATATGCAAGTCTTCGATATAAAAAGTACTTTATGCTGCACGAATGCGATTGTGGCCATATTGTATTCATATGATTAACCTCCCGATGACTGAAATTGGATCTGCTATCAATTTTCATGGGGAGGTTTCGATTAGTAATAGTTAGATCGATGTCATAAAGCTTAATACTTAAGCGACCAAAATGTTTCTACCGGAGAGCCGAGATTGTCCATATGTGTTTTCCTCGCTAACTAGCAAAACATGGCCCCAGGTCAATTATAATTGACTTGATCGGCATCAGTTTCTTCTCCTGAAATAATTTCAACAGATTCTCGTAGGAAATATGTTCAAAAACTCTGTGCTTAAAAAGTTCTCATCACCTCCAGTTTTTAAATAGCATAGGTTAATGACCGAAAACTAAGACTTGTAGTTAGTTTAATCATGTTTTCCATCTATTTTATATATTGATTTTTCCCTAGAACTTTCAGTTTTTTTAGAGCATTCTGGAGCTTTCTACAACGTTCAAGAGTGTTCTGGAATATTGTTACGTGCGCAAGAAAGTCGGGATGTTTCTGGAAGGTTCTAGAACTTTCGATGTTCTCTAGAAATATTGTGAGCACCAAGCAAGCATTTTCGTATTTCAAAAAGTGTGTGTGTGTGTGTGTGTTTCAGAGAGCTAATGGTGAACAAAATGAACTAAAATGTTTTAGTGAATTAGTATTCGTAAACAAGTGTTATGTGCATTAGTGAACTGTGTTTAAATTAGAAATAAAAATCTACATTTTCTTAATTGTGTTCTTATGTGCGGGTACCTCAACCGTACAAGAAATACATTTGCAGGGAAGTGGTATTAAAATTGCGGTCACAACTTGTGAGAAAAGTCTATGAACTCTATTTTGGATGTAAGGTCACACATCAAGATAAAGTATGGGCTGCAAAGACTTCCTGTAGCTCATGTTCAAGAACATTAACTGGCTGGCTTAGAGGTAGTCATAAATTGATGCCTTTTGCTATTCCGGTGATATGGCGGTAACCTCGAGAACACATTAAACGACTGCTACTTTTGCATGACCAATATATATATTTTTTTGTTTTTCTGGAAATCCAAGCATAAGGTAGAGTATCCCAACGTACCTTCTGCTCTAAGGCTCTGATTCAAGTTTAGATAAGGAGTCTACAGAAGATGTAAAATCCAGAACGGGTACAGATCCAGATCTTTCAACTCTTGCTACTTCAAAGCGGCATCTAATCACTAAGGCAGAATTGAACTTTTGGTCAGAGATTTGGACCTCTCCAAAACCAAAGCTCAATTACTCGAATCACGGCTTTAGAATTGGAATCTTCTTGAAAAGGGTGTCAAGTTGTCTTTTTATAGGAAGGGGCAATCTAACATAACGAAGATCCAGACTTTTCCACTCTTGATACTGCAAAGCCGCATTATGACTTGCATGCGACTCAGGCAGAATTGAACGATTCGGTCAAAGATTTGGACCTCTCCAAAACCAAGGCTGAATTACTAGTATCACGGCTTCAGCAGTGGAATCTTCTTGAAAAGGGTGTAAAGGTGTCTTTTTATAGGAAGTATTACTCCATAACGACCTATTACTCCATGAATGGTGCTTTGGTTTATTGTAACAATGTCCAGGAATTAATGAACGAGTTGCATCTGAAGCACGTCCCCGAGCAGAGTGGGCGCTTTTCATTGATTCATCCACGGTCAGTTTGAAAGCAGTGTTACTCCATAATGGAAATATATACCAAAAATGGCTAGACCGGGCCAGAAAAATGTAGCACATCTTCCTTTGGTGTATAAGTCAAAAATCTGTTTACCTCCATTGCACATCAAGCTAGGGTTGATTAAAAAAAAAAAAAAAAAAAAAAAAAAAAATATATATATATATATATATATATATATATATATATATATATATATATATATATATATATATTTGTGAAAGCGATGGACAAAAAAGGAGAAGGATTTTCCTGTTTGAGGCAAAAGTTTCCTCGAATCAGTGAGGCCAAGATAAGAGGGGATTTTTGTGAGTCTTCAAATCAAACTGCTATTCCAAGATGAAGAATTCACTAAAAAATTAAATGCTGCAGAAATAAGAGCCTGGAAGGTATTCGAAAACGTCTGCAAGAACATTTTAGGCAATGAGAAATTACAGTGAAGTTGTGGATGAGCTAATTTTAGTATACAGAGTTGAGATGCAGCATGTCGTTAACCCAATCCGCGTCCATTTCCTACATTCCTTCATTTAAACTTTTTTCCTGAAAACTTGGGAGCTGTCTCCGATGAACATGGTAGTTTCACCAAGATATTTCTCAAATGGAAAATGGAGTCCAAATATTGACAGACGGTTGTTGGAATCTTGTAAGGGACAATTATAAACTGCAAAAAAAAAAAAAAAAAAGAAAGACAAAAGTGTTTTTTTTTTTTTTCTTTTTTTTTTTTTTTTTCTTTTAATAAGATTAATAGACCCATTGTTCAATATTTAGTACTGCATATAACATCCCTTCTCCCTTAAAATTGGTGGGTATCACAGCAATATGGTTGCCATATTCGAATTCAGCTCAGCAACGTCAAATGTACAAGAATCATCCTGAATTTTAACAGGAAAAAAAATTTTTTTTTTTTTTTTTTTTTTGTGTGCCGGCCAGTGTTATTGGGGTTGGTTTATATTCGTCGCCCGCTAAGTCATGCGACTTAGCCAGCGATGAGTATAAACGGACTGCCGATCATGATAACTGTTATTAGGCCATGTATCTGGCCTAATAACTGTAATCATTCTAGCATTACTACTGTTCGAGTAGTATACAAAATGATAAAACATCAACTTTTAAATGACTATTTTAGTGGTTATTTACAGGAGAGAATTACATAACGCGTTCTTAAATTTGGTAAAACATAACGGTCTCTATTTCATTGGGGTTTCCAGTGGTCACAGGTTTCACAGCTGAATCGGGCCTTTCTTTTGCCGCTGACACAAATAAATCCTAAAATTTGAGTAAAATCTAAAGCGGGCAGACATTCCGTTGCGAGACCACCTTTGATTTTTGGCTTTGGTTCGGAATTGCTTCCAGTGTGTTTATGGAGATCCATGCTTTCTTATGGTAATGGAGACAAAGGCAATTTTTTTTTTTTTTTTTTTGGCTGTTTCTATGCATAGCACAGTGAACCAGTGTTTCTTCCCCCCCCCCCCCCCACGACATAAAATGAAATACTGTATTAAGCTGGTGTTTATCTTTTGGAATCATTACTGTATACGATGTCAAAGGAAGAACCTTTCTTCACTTGCCTTGAAACTCGCGTCTGTAATTTTCTTACTTCCTTCTAAATCAGTGAGAATATACCGGTAATTATGTATTTTTCTTAAAGTTCACTCCTCTTCTGCATTTCATTTGTGTGTTATATTTTCAAAATAATTGTATGCTTTTTTTTTTTTTTTTTTTTTTTCTTTTTAGTTTACTGAATTTGGCGACTTTGCATGAAACTTTTACCGGCTGTTCACTAACACATCATTTACTGACAAATGATGTGTCAGTGAAACATTTTATGCATGCCAAAATTCGTATGCATAAAATGTTTATCGGCCGTTTGGCGGAACGCATAGACAAAGTCATGTGAGTGATAAAACTTTTATGCATACCAACCTGCTGGTAAATATTAGTCATAGCACCTTCGAAGGTGCGTTCCTCCCCAGAGGGAATGCACCAACTGTGTGGTACTACACTTAAGATGGTAGAAAATGAAAAATACCTGGGAGTAATTGTGCAGTCAGATATGAAGTTTTCTGCACAATGCAGACAGGCTGCACGAGCAGGTCATGGGATTTTGTCAATGATATACAGGAATTTTCCTAGCAGGGAAAAGGAGGTGATTATCTCTTTGTATAAGGCAATGGTCAGGCCACGCCTTGAGTACTGCGTACAGGTCTGGAGGCTCCATTTTAGGAAGGATGTAGATTTGCTTGAGCGTGTACAGAGAAGGGCAACAAGATTGGTGAGGGGAATGAAGGATCCTCTTACGAAGAGAGGCTTGTCTGCAAATTGCAGCGGCTGGAGACTAGGTACCTGCGAGAGGTACCTAGGCCTTCAATGGGTTGAGCACGCTGGATTCTGATGGGGTTCTTCCACTTGTTCAGATTGCGAACCTAAGGGGGCATAAATTCAAATTGAGGAAAGACATGTAGAATAGATGTGCGGAAATTTGCCTTTAGCCAGTGGGTGGTTAATTGCTGGAACAAACTTCCATCTGTCTTTGTGGAAGTTGATAGGTTAAATAAATTTAAGGAGGAACTGGACAAACATTTAGAGGGAATGGTCGTGTAAGTTTTTTTTTTTTTTTTTTTTTGGCTGATGCTGCATAAGCTTCCTTTCTTGCATCACGTGCCACTATTAACTACTACTAACATGGCTGATAATATATATATATATATTTTTTTTTTTTTTTTTTTTTTTTTGTTTCTTCCATTCTATTAAAAAGTAGTGGCGTGGCGTTCTCGTGTTTTCTTTGTTCATGTGTATTTTTTCAAAAATGTTTTAGATTAATTTTTCAAATTATTTTGCTTTGAAGAATTATGGAAACATAGAGCTTTCCTGTGTTGCCTTTTCCAGATGTCAATAGTGATGGTCATAATCGACTATATTCAGATATAAGCGGTTATTTTCGATATGAAGGGAGAGGAGTGTGTGGATTTTCAACAACACCAAACTGTGGTACGGTTCCGATTAGGAAAGCTCTTTATATAAAGTTTTATTTTAAAGTCTTCTTTGCTTTTTTTTTTTTTTTTCTTTCTCCAAGTATATCACTTATATCAGATTTTTCATCTTATCACCTTGGATCCGAGGGGTAACGTCTACTGAAGCAGATTTTGGCATACATGTTACGGGGTATATCAATGCGCCTGACGTCATTCTTTCAAATCTAGGTTTAGTGTATCGTGTGCATTGAGAAAACACTTCCGCAGTGAATCACAGTTTGAATTACAACGACATATTATTATTACAGTGTATTATTATTATTAGCCATATGGTGCAAGGAAGCTTGAGGCTAATGCTGCATCAGCTAAAAAAAATTTCTGAGTTACCCTGTGAGAGAGGGAGAAAGAGTCAGATGTAGAAGGGAATCGCCAAGAAAGATAGAATGATGACCAACTCAGGATCCTTGGTGTGCTAAGCCCATACTCACCAGATGTGTGTGAGCCCCTGAACCATTGTATTATGCTTGGAAACATAAAATTATCAAATTAAAACAAAAAAAGTTGTATTATGCTAATAATATTAAAGTAATTAATAAAAAAAAACATGTCTTTACAATCCGATTTTACCCCAGGGGCTATGGGCTTGGCACACCCAGGGTCCTCAGCTAGATATCATCATTCTTCTCTTTCTTGGTGATTCCTCTCTCTCTCTCTCAGGGTAACTGGGAAATTTTGTTTTGGCTGGTACAGCATAAGCCTCAGGCTTCCTTGCACCCTATGGCTAATAATAATAATAATAATAATAACTCTCCCGTTGCGAATAGTCGTGACTACGAACTAGCTATGGTTAGTCTTAGGGTGCTTATTCCCTGTGGCAAGTGGGGAATTAACATCGAAAACTAACGGATTCATGCGTAAAACGGTTTTCGTAATCAAGAATATGGACACACCTTTTTCCTTTGAATGCGTCCCGAATTGGTGGTGTAAACTAACATAACCTTTAAGTGGTTCAAAATGAAAATCTTAAAAAAAAAATTACAGTATTTCTTTCGTTTGAATAATTCAACGCCAAGAGGGAGAAAGTTTTTTTTTTTTTTTTTTTTTTTCAATCTTCCCCGGGGCTCAAATCTGGTGAATATGGGCTTGGTATACCCAGGGCACTGAGCTGGATATCATCATTCTTCTCTTTCTAGGTGATTTCCTTTTCTCTCTCTCTCCCAGGTTAATTCAAATTTTTTTGGCATCATAAGCCTTACTTAGTTCCTTGAACCATATGGCTAATAATAATCTGTGTATAAGTGACACGATACACTAAAGCTAGATTTGCAAGAAAGACGTCAGGCGCATTGATATACCCCGTAAAATGCAAGTACTGTATGCCCTGATTTTTACCAGGTAATCTTTTATATTAATTTTTGTTTTACGCTAGTGAAACTTCCTTTTTGCATTGGTGTAAAACACAAGGTCAACCTTGCTCCCTAATGAGTGCCGGAAGGAGAAGGTTTACGTTGTGTTTAATTTCCCACTGCTGCCCGTCAAAAGGCAGTAAAGTTAATCGTTCCCCGCCCCCATTGAACGGAACATTTTCACATTATAGGCCCCAGTTCCGGCCACAAGCATGTTCAACCGGTTTTTGTTGAACAGGGTCCTGCCCTCAAATGGTCAAAACAATATTGTTGATTAATGTATTAAATATTATTCGTATTTAAATTTGTTTTCGGTATAATATAATATTATTTAATTATTTCTTAGTTACTGTAAAATTTAAAAAAATCACTATTACAAAAATACTCCGTATAAGTTACACAGGGCCCTCAAATTTTGGGGCCGGCTCTGAATTAGTACCCAAGTGCCAAGCGGTTTTTTTTTTTTTACCCCTGCGACTATATAGTGCTCTCCCAAAGTGATAGTTTTGTTTCTTTTCTAGTGTAACAGTTCTTTCGTTTACTTGAAGTGGTTCTGTGCTTTGAAGGTCAAAAGTAAGAACCCAGAAAGGAAATCCAACATTCTTTTCTTATTCTATATACTGTATTTATTACTAACACTCTACTTACTTAAACAACTGCTTAGTTACTGGTGGCACCACTCCTGGCTCCATGTGGTGGGGTCAATAACCTGAGGGATAAACCAACCCTCGGGGCTAAAAGGAGCAGAGAAGGAAACAAATGAATTTCCACATTTAGAGCCAAAGAGCTGTCAACAAAGGGACAATCTTGATACTAACCATGACTTCTCTCTCTCTTGAAGAGAATGAAAAAAGACACTGGCAGACAGGAATCACCAGCATTCCTGATAATACATTCTTTATCAACACAACCTGTGGGCAAGCTCTCCCCCTTCATTATTCAGAGATGCCTCAAACATGCCACAGGTTCCCCAAAAATAGTGAAACATCTTCAATCTGATGATTTACTAATAGAGACCAGTTCTTGACACTCTGAATTATTATTACTTCTCACATCCTTGAGTGGAATCCCAGTTTACATCACACCACATACCATGCACAATTCTTAAAGGGGGGTGAACACTGAATGTGATTTTTGTAACGTTCCTGAAGACGAAAAAGTTCAGGAACTTAAAGATCAAAAAATCACTCAAGTGAAAAGAATCATGATCCAAAAAGATGGCAGTTTAGTCCCTACCTGGAGTATAATTCAAACTTACCAGCTTCAGTCAAAGCAGGTTATTTAAACTGCCACATTAAGCCATATATCCCGAACCCTCTAAGATGTTTTAAATGCCAGAAATTTGGCCATTGCCAGACAGCATGCCGTGAAGATGCAATATGTGCACAAACAGAATGCAAGGCACGAACTCTGCAGTGTCCTGATTGCAAGGGAAACCATCCAGCATATTCCAAAGATTGTGAAATATGGAAGTTGAGGAGAAAAATTCAAAAATATAAAATTTGAAAAATAAAGTTTCCTACCTAGAAGCAAGAAAACAGATAAAACTGAATATGCCAAAATGCACTTATACTTCTGCTACAGTCACCAATCAGTAGCACATCAGACAGAATTGTCCATCCCTCTAGTCATATCGATTTCAGACTGGGCTCGATCAGTCCTCTCGGTCCAACATTCCTCTCCACCAAATGTAGTAGACCAATGCAGTAATACACCACTGACAATTTCATCGCGGAGACTTCACCATTGTGAAGTAATGGAGAATCTGAAAAAATCAGATCCTGTCGAGCGAGGTAAAGCAATTGCACCTATCGAGCATGGACACAGATGATACAACCAACCAAGAATATCTGCTTTATGCAGTTGGAAGAAATATGGAAGAAAGCAATGACTTGGATGCTCTACTTATTCCAGAAAAGAAAAATCCAAAGTCGACCAATATAAACAACCCACTCACAAAAAGCAGACTGACTCATCTTCCACTTGCAAAACTAAATAATGGAACAAATCATACAGTGGAATTGCAAAGGTTTTCGTAGCAATATCGATGATATCTGTGAATTAATTCACCGTTAACCAGGCCGGTAACCTGGGAGAAGAATCACCCTCTCCCAGGGCTAAAAAGAGCAAGCATGGATTTAAATAATTTTCTGCCATTAGAGCCTTAGCATTAGCATTAGCATTAGTAGAGGCATATGATGCAAGAAAGGAAGCTTATTCAGCATCAGCCAATAAAAAAAAAAAAAAAAAAACAACCACTACTCCCATTTCACCCCTCAATTCGTTCGAAATACCTGTCCAGCTGAGCCTTAAATTTGTTTAGGCTATCAACTTCAACAACAAGCGATGGAAGTCTATTCCACAAACCAACTGCCCGCTGGCTAAAGGCGAATTTCCGCACATCTATCCGACATCCGTCCTTCCTCAATTTGAATTTATGCCCTCTCAGGTGATTATTCTGAGCAAGAGGAAGAATCCCATCGGCATTGAGCATGCTCAAGCCATTCAAAGCCTTGTACACCTCTATCAGATCACCTCGGCGATGCCTAGTCTCCAGGCTCTGTAATTTGCAAAACTTAAGCCTTTCTTCGTAAGAGCAACCCTTTGTTCCATTCACTAATCTTGTTGCCCTTCTCTATACTCGTTCCAGCAGCTCTACATCCTTCTTGAAATGAGGCCTCCAGACCTGTATACAGTACTCAAGGTGTGGCCTGACCAATGCCTTATACAAGGGAATAATCACATCCCTGTCCCTGCTAGAAAAATTCCTGTATATCATTGACAAGACACCATGAGCTACTCTTGCAGCTCGTCTGCACTGCTCAGAGAACTTCATATCTGCCTGCACAATTACCCCCAGGTCCTTTTCATTCTCTACCACTGTCAGCGTAGTACCACAGAGTTGATACATTGATCTGGGGTTACTGTTTCCCATATGTAGTACTTTACATTTGTCAATGTTAAACTTCATTTGCCACCTCTCAGCCCATCTGCTCAACCTTTCCAGATCCTGTTGCAGCAGCATAGTATCAGTAGTGTCCTTAACAACCCTGCCAACCTTTGTATCGTCTGCAAACTTGGACATTAAGCCTGATACACCATCATCAATATCATTTATAAATACAGAAAACAACAATGGACCCAACACTGAACCCTGAGGAACTCCACTAATAACATTAGTCCACGTTGAGCAGTGTCCATTGATTACCACTCTCTGTCTTCTGCCACTCAACCATCCCTTTATCCATAGCAGCAATTTGCCTCGAATGCCACACTTCTCCAATTTGTGCAGCAGTCTTCCATGCGCAACAGTATCAAAAGCCTTTCTAAGATCCAAATATATAATATCAAAGTTATTCCCTGCATCCAGTTCTTTTGTGACTACATCATAGTATCCAATCAAATTGGTCAGACAAGACCTGCCCTTAACAAACCCATGCTGTGTCTGAGCTATAACTGAATTCTTGTCCAGATGATCCTGCAGTGCTTCTTTAACCAGTGCCTCCATTAATTTTCCTGGAACCGAAGTTAAACTAACAGGTCTATAATTACTTGTGTCAGCCTTTGATCCTCCTTTGTGAATTGGGGTTACATTTGCACATCTCCAGTCCATGGGTACCTCCCCTGAGTCCAAAGAAGCTCTCATAATTATGGCTAGGGGTTTGCTTACTTCCTTTGCTGCCTCCTTTAATATAACTGGATAGATCCCATCCACCCCGGGTGCCTTTTTTATGTTTATCCTCAACAATTTCTCCTCCACTTTCCTCTCAGTTATTAGAAAATCATCTAGCTCACTGCCAATGTTTACTTCACCTACGACATTCCCCTTCCTGAATAACTCCTCATGTGTGAATGTAGATGCAAAATACTCGTTTAGATTGTTAGCCACCTGAGCTGGATCCTCAACTGTTGAACCATCAACATCCAGTGGACCAGCCTTCAAGCTCAAGATCAGAAATGTCTGATGTCAATGACACTAATCAACCGAAAAGACTTTGAAGAGAAGCGCAGTACAATGAGATGCCAACCTTTCTGGCGATACACACTCTCTCCACCCAGCCTGTATGCTAGTTATCACCATTTGTTATTCAAAGATATTTGGAATCCATTGCTGGAACACCAAAAATGGTTAAACGTCTACAATCCAGAGACCTCCTGATAGAAACAGCCACTCCAAACATTGAGTGGCTACTGAAAACAACAACTTTTGGTGGGCTGCCAGTATCCGTCACCCCTCCTCCCACACACACAATACGTTAAATTCGTTCAAAGGTGTCATCACAGAGTGGTACCTAATTACAGTGTCTGAAGAGGAATTAGTTCAAGAATTGAGCAATGAAAAGGTAATCAGCGCCAAACGTATGACTAAGAAAGATGGAAATCTCGTTCCGACTCGATCCATAATATTAACTTTCAGCAACCTAGAATTGCCATCCTCAGTAAAAGCTGGGTATTTAAACTGCAAAATTCACCCTTATATCCCTAATCCCATTCGTTTTTTTAAATGCCAGAAATATGGACACTCTCAGTAGGCATGTAGAGGTGATGCCATATGTTCTATTGTGGTTCCAAGGAGCATACACAAGCAGATTGTATAGCCTCAACTCCCATTTGCCCCAACTGCAAAGAAAGTCATCCAGCCTTTTCAAAATCGTGTGAAATGCGGGAAAAAAAAGGGAAGAAAATACAAAAGTATAAAACAGAACATAAAGTGACATACCGTGAGGTACGTAGACAAGTTATGTTGACAATGCCCAGCTGTTCTTATGCATCTCACACTCGAAGCTCTCACTCAATAGCAGTTCAAACTGATGTATCAATTCCACCTAGCACATCTACAGCTAACTGGATTAAAACTACACTAGCCAACTCTGGAAAAGACACACTTCAAGCTAAAACCAGCGAAGTGACCAACACTCCAATTAGCATCCCGACCGATACTCCCAAGGTCCTGCTTGACAGTGAAAAATTGAAAACCACTAAAGAGAAAAAGAAAACTGAATTGCCCACCAACAGCATGGAAGTTGATGTCCACTCAGAATTTGAGGAACGCATACTAGAACTCCATGCAAATGACAATGGATATTGGACACCCCACCTTCCCAAAAAAAGACTGGAAAAAATGCTCCTCATTCAAAAAATAGTCAGATGAATCATCCTCAACAAAACCTAAATGATGCACACAATTTTACAATGGAATTGCAGAGGCTTTCGTTGCAACACAGATGATATCAAAGATCTAATTAACTTATTTGCTCCAGTTGTCCTTTGTCTCCAGGAAACTTGCCTAACCTTACAAATTTCTCCTTCGATAAAGAAATACTGCCTTTATTAAAGAGATCGTAATACAGCTAATGCTGCCCATGGTGGTGTGGCAATCCTCATAAATCCAAAGATCCCAACTAAACATATTCCTCTTCAGACTGAATTAGAAGCTGTTGCTGTTCGTATAACTCTCCATATTGGCATAACACTTGTCTCAATCTATACTTACCGCCAAACCATACTTACTGTTTAAGAAATCTTGAAGATCTCATCATACAGATTCCTCCACCTTTCTGTATATTAGGGGATTTTAACAGGTATCACCCCTTATGGGGCACTCCTAAGTTAGATAAACGGGATAGACTCATTGAAAGATTTCTAGAGGCCCAAAATCTCACTATACTCAATACTGGTGCACACACACTCACGTACAGCTCCCAAATGGACACACCTCAGGAATTGATCTCTCTATTTGTTCTCTAGTATTGGTCCCAACTATAGAGTGGTATGCATTAAATGATCCCATGGGTAATGCCCACTTCTTAATTGTTTGTAACCTGCTCATTACACAACTGCCATTAAACCAACCCTGCAGGAACTGGAAATTCTCTAAAGCCAGTTGGGCCAAATTTCAGTCAGCAATCACTCTGGACAAAAAAACTATTGAACTACAGCCTATAGCTAAAGTCACTGATTATATCACATCCCATCTTTTAGTTGCAGCTAAATACTCAATTCCATTATCAAATCCCCCGACCCAATGGCACTTTAACTACTGGTGGAACAAAGAGTGCACAAAAGCAAAGAAGAAAAAAATAAATAATGCATTTAATTTATTCCATCGATCTCCAGCTACACCCAATCTAATTAGCTACAAGAAGCTAAGGGCAAAAGCATGTTTCATTCTAAGGAAAGCCAAGAAAGATTAAAGGGCTCGGTTCGCATCTACTATCAATAGAAACACCAACTCCAGATTAATATGGAAGAAAATTAGGCAGCTTTCTGGGAAGTTTCCAACCATCTCTTCTCCTCTGGGTATTGCGAATTCCTTGGGCAAAACCTTTGCCCAAGTCTCAGCTGCTTCAAACTACACTCTTGAATTCCAGAAAATTAAGACCACCACTGAACAGTGATCCAACAACTTTCGAACTTTGTTATCACTTCCATATAATTATCCTCTTCAATATTGTGAACTTTTATAGGCCGTCAAAACTACATGAATCAGTGCCACTGGGCCAGATGGCATATATTATGCCATGCTGCAGCATCTCAATGATAAAAACTTACAACTGCTGCTAGTTTTTTTTTTAACTGAATCTTCCTGGAAAATATTTATCCAACCTCTTGGCGCCATGCTACAGTTTTAGCCTTTTTGAAACCTGGAAAAGATCCCTCCAGTCCTTATAGTTACAGGCCAATCTCTTTGTCATGTTGCCTTGGTAAAATTCTTGAAAAAATTATCCACAGTCGACTCATTTGGATCATTTGAAACTCAGTCTACTCAATAATTGTCAACATGGCTTTCGTTAAAACAGGTCATCCTTAGATCTGATGATCAAGGCTGAATTTGAAATTCGCAATGTCTATGTGAAAAACAAACACCTTGTTATGGTCTCCATAGATATAGAGAAGGCATTTGATACCGCCTGGCAGTATGGCATTCTTAGTTACCTTCATACTCTTGGTCTACGAGGCAACCTGCCTATATTTATTAGGAACTTCTTCCAGAGCCGTACTTTCCAGGTTCGATATCAAAACTCTTTCTACTACATTCTTTCAGGAAGAAGGAGTACCACAAGGGTCAGTATTGAGTGCAACCCTATTTGCCCTTAGAATTGATTCCATCACAAAAGAACTCCCAAATACTGTGGAGGCATATCTCTATTTCTTGCCATTCTCAGAACATGGGATCCATCGAACGGCAATTGCAGATGGCCCTCAAAGTGCAAAGGTGGGCTGAGCTCAATGGATATTGTCTTTCCCATCAGAAAACAATTGCGATCTACTTTTTCAATCAATGCAATTGCATATAGACCCTGAACTTCGGATATCAAATTGCACCATTCCAATTGCCAATAATATCAGATTCTTGGGATTGATCCTTGACAGCAAGCTAAGCTTCGTTGAGCACATTAAATTAATATGTACTACCTGTCTGAAAAAGCTGAACATGTTAAGAGCTTTATCTGCCTTGTCTTGGGGAGCAGATTGTACAACTTTAATGCTCTTATATAGAGCATTGATTAGATCCCATTTGGGTTATGGTGCTCCAGTTTATGATTCTGCCTGAAGGGGGTATTACGTTGGCTGGATCCTACACAATACAATGCGCTGAGGATCACTCTTGGTGCTTATAGGACATCTATACACTGAAGCTGATGAGCCCCCCCCCGTACCTCTGCAGAAGAATGTTATTACTTAAATATGCAGCCAAAATACGAAGTTGCTCTCCGCATCCTATTCAGCCATACTTCTTTAATCCACCATTTCGCAATCTCTATAGAAATAAACCAAGTAAAATATGACCAGCAGGCATACAGCTCCTTGAAATAACACAGAATTGGAATGAATGTTCCTCTTTGCAACAGGTAAAAAAAATTACTCTCATCCACCATGGACCATCTTTCCTCAACTGACAAGTGATACATATTTTCTTCAATGGGAAAAGAACTGTCTACCGACTCCAAATGTGCAACAACTCCGTGCTAGCTATATTTAAAACTATGCTGACTTCCTATTGATATACACGGATGGTTCCAAATCTCATTCAAATGTTGAAGCAGCAACAGTGTTTCCCCTCTGCTGTCATACCAGCTTCTCTTCCACCTGAGTACAGCAGCTTTTCAGCAGAACTATATGCAATACAATTAGCACTAGAAAATTTGACTCTTTACTCATCTGCAAAATATTTACTTTACACCCACTCTCTCAGCTCAATTAGAGCAATGCAGAATCCCTCTCATGAGGATCGGCCTGTTTTAAATCAAATCAGGAGTTTGCTGTTGAAAATTGAAGACCATCAACAACTAGTGAACTTTTGCTGGATTCCAGCATATTCAGGCATTAAAGCGAATGAACTGGCTGATATTTCTGCTAAAAATCCATCAACTTTAGACTTAACCTCTGTCTTCATTCCAGCTTCTGATTATAATATCATAATTCAAGCATCATACCATGCACAGTGGACAGAGCTATGGCATAAGCAAACAAATAATAAGCTCTTCTAATTGAAATAAGACCCAAAATTTTGGCACTCGAGCATTCAGACAGTTTGAGAAGAAGTGATACTCGCACAGATTAGAATAGGCCATACTCATCTGACTCACCTCCATCTACTCAGGCCCCTCTGTGGGCAGGAGCAGCAGTGCGTAGCACACGCTTCTTGATTAGACCGGGGTTTGAGCCCGTGAGCCACCAAATATGGAGGATGCAGAAAGGTCAGGGAATGACCACCGCATATCCCCGGAGCAATATGGCCCTAGTTGCTAATGCTCCTAAAAACCAAATAACAACAACCACCACCATCTACTCACAGGCGATGATCCACCTCAGTCTTCAAACTGCTCGGAACATCTAACGGTTAAACATATTTCTATTAACTGTCCACGTTATCAACAACATCGAACTTCAATATTTCTTTCTCTGGCTAATCTCTGAGAATCGATGACATTAAATCTTATCATTGGAGAGGAGGCAAATATTAATGAACTTTACTGTTTTTTGAAACAAATTGGAATTTATGATTGAATAGTTCCTGACCTGAAATGAAATTGAGCTGGCTTCACATTAATTATTTTTTAGCATTCCTATGAATAGGCACACTATAGCCATAGCAACTTGTGCACGATTAAACACCCATACGTGCACACACACAATATATCCATATTAAAAGTAAAGCAAAAAAATAGTAATTTCAGTGTATATTCAGTTATTTAAAGTGGCATTCTTTGTTTGTGTCTTTGCAGACATGATTATCAGGTGCTCATGCAAAATTCCACATTTTGTCTGGTTCCCAGAGGACGGAGATTGGGTTCCTTTAGGTTCCTGGAAGCACTGCAAGTTGGATGCATTCCAGTGTTACTTAGCAATGGCTGGGAACTTCCATTTGGGGAAGTCATAGATTGGAAAAAGGCTGTGGTGTGGGCAGATGAAAGGTTGTTATTGCAGGTACGTTGGACTTTTTTCATTTTTCCATTTGTATTTCTGTGCCAGTGAATTTTCTTCATGACATACACTAAGATTATATTAGATTAACTAGAATATTGAAATATGCAATGTATAACTTAATATTGCAATAGATTAGATAATTTGAAGATCAACCTAAATAGATAGCATCTTAAAGGAATTTTTTTTTTTTTTTTTTTTTTTCACTGCATTTTTCACTTTTGGTATAGTTTTCTTTCATCATTCAAGCAACTTACTGTATTTCCCCATGTATAAGACGCACCTTAATTTTTTGGCCTGAAATTTGAAAAAAAAATGTATTACATAAAGTTATTGACCTCAAGTTTTATTCATCATAAAATTCATACAACTCATCACTGTCAAAACTCCCATCCATTAGCTTGTCCTCATCTGTGTCTGATGACGAATCACTGTCTTCATATATTGCCTCGTCCTCAGTTCCATCAATGGCATTTGAAATGCCACACTTCTTAAATGACTTGACAACGATCTCAATCTTGATATTATCCCAGAATCTTTTCACCCAAGTACAAATTTCTCCTATAGTTGGTTTCTTCACTCTTCCTGCTGGTGTCAAATTGTCCCCAGAAGACTTCATCCGTTGGTTCCATTCGTCTCTCATGTCAGCTTTGAAGGGTTTGTTAATACTGACATCAAGTGGTTGAAGCTGGGATGTCAGGGTAGGACGGCAAGTTTTGATTTTTGCTCTGCTGCAATCTTCTTTGTGTTTTTTGTTATGTGTGCCCTGAACTGATCAAGCACCAATAGAGCAGGTTTGCGTAAGAGCCCACCTGGTCTCCTGCTCCAAACTTTCTCAAACCAGATCTTCATCCCATCCTGATCCATCCAACCCTTGTCATGAACATGGACAATCATTCCTTGAGGAATGTCTTCTTTTGGCATTGTTTTGCGTTTGAAAATCAGCATAGGAGGCAGCTTGGTTCCGTCAACACAATCTAGAACAACTGTATAATGGCTCTTTTCATGACCACTTGTCTTCACAGTTACAGTTTTCACCCCCTTCTTATCAACAGTTCTGTTACTTGGGACATCAGATTGAAGGGGGACTTTGTCCATATTTGCAATCTGTCCCAACTCAAACTGGTGTCTTTCGACATTGAATGACAAAACGATGAAATTCAAGAACCTTCTGCTCAGTTTTCAGGCATCTTTTGGGCAAGACTTGCCCAAAAGATGGTGCATGCTTAGTCCATTCCGTTTCATGAACCTGAAGCACCAATTGTGTCCTCCTTTGAAATCAGTAACTTCTTTTTTAGCAGCAGTTCGTCTTGCCTCACGCTGAACCACCTTTGTGGACACAGGAATTCCAATTGCCCTTTGCTCCTCAATCCATATCTTCAATTCCCTCTCTAAATTAGGCAATTTTGCTGATTTGCCTCTAATGGCCTTCTTCTACCGTGGCGTTTTCAGTAGGGTTTCTTCTTCCCGTAGCCAGTCTCGGATTGTTTTCTCAGTTGGAGGAGGACCAAACTTACGTTCAGCAGCATGATTTCCTTTCACTTTTGACGTAACCTAATATACCGGTAACAAGTGTGAAACAATGAGCGCAAAGACAACAAGCGGGAAATGCAAGTAAAAAAATCTACAACCACTGTATAAGACGCACCCAGTTTTTAGATCACAAATTTTTCGAAAAAAGGTGCGTCTTATACATGGGGAAATACGGTAATTTTTAGAATAACTGGTAAATATCCATTGGATGTTCCTCAGTTCACTTTTTTTTAAATTTTTTTTTTATATTTTTGTAGATTCTGTGTGCGTCTTTAACTGTTTATTATTATTATTAGCTATATGGTGCAAGAAAACCTGAGGCTTATGCTGCACAAGCCAAAAAAAAAATTCCCGAGTCACCCTGAGAGAGAGAGAGAGAGAGAGAGAGAGAGAGTTAGTTATTTGGTTTTTAGGAGCATTAGCGACTAAAGCCATATTGCTCCGGGATATGCGGTGGTTATTCCTGACCTTTCCACATCCTCCGTATTTGGTGGTGATGGGCTCGAACCCTAGTCTAATCAAGAAGCGTGTGCTATGCACTGCTGCTCCTTCCCACCTGGCTACGGAAGCGCCTTAGAGAGACAGAGAGGGTCAAAAGTAGAAGGGAATCACCAAGAAAGAGAATGATGATATCCAGCTCAGGACCCTAGGTGTGCCAAGCCCATACTCACCAGATGTGAGTCCCTGTTTATAAAGCTTTTGAATTCCAAAAACATTTCTGATTTTGAAAATGCAAATTCCAAATAACCAGTTAATTTATCTGTATTTCAACATGCAAATTAGTGAAGTTTATAAAAAATGTTGTGCTTATCAACCTAAGCTGTTTGAAGATTATCATTTTATGAAGGTGTCAAAGCTTACATTTCCATCTGCATGTAGCATATCATTGCACCTATGGGTTAATTTATAAAAATTGTCCCCCAAATAGCCACTGTCTTGTTGTCTGCCTTTGTTTTTTGAACACTACAAACTGCTAGGCCTGACCCTGATTGTCATTTAGAAGATATTCTATGACTTGGAGGACTGTAGAAAGATAAAGTAGGAGATTTACAGGCTAAGATAGGAAAATAACTTATTGTGTTGAGAAGGGTTGTGTCAACACTATAGAAACAGTTTTAAGATAGTAAATCATTGTTAAAAGGGCCCGAGGTACCAAGCAGTTTGTGACTTGGTGATTTCTCTTTGCTTCAATGAAATTAGCTGATTTTTCTGAAGTGGTTACTAGTTCATTTACTTTTCTGCTTTTTGTAAAACTCTTTATTTAATAACCAACTCTTTATTTAATAACTTCTTCTTCGCCTTCTTCCCACATTTATATGGAGTTGGCATTTCCCTCAATTCTTTTCCTCCATTCCTCCCTATCCTGGGCTTCCCCTCTCCTCCATCCTCTCTCTTTTAAATCCTCTGCCTCCTTGTCCTTCCATCTCAGCTTAGGTCTCCCCCTTCCTCTTCCCTATCACCTCCAACGTTTCACACCTCTACCCCACATACTCCTCACTTCTTCATTCCACATGTCCAAGCCACCTCAACCTAGATTCCTGTATTTTTTTACTCAGAGGCCCACCTTAACCGTACCTCTGATGTAGTCATTTCTTATCCTGTCCTTCCTCATCACACCACACATCCATCTTAGCATCTTCATCTCCGCCACTTCCATCTTCTTCTCCTGGGCCCTTGTAATTGCCCATGTCTCAGCACTGTACATCAATGCGGGTCTAACCACAGGTTTATACACTCTTCCCTTCATTCTACAATTTACTTTCTTATCACACAGCACCTCACTCATCTTTCTCCAGTTCAACCATCCACATTTTACTCTATGCTGTATTTCTGCACTCGATCCTCCATCCCTCTTAACGTTCGATCCCAGATACTTAAATTTCGAAACAGATGGTAGCTTTTCCTCCTGCAGTTTTATAGAACTCTCATCTTCTCCATTCAATACCATATATTTTGTCTTTGTTCTACTTATCCTCATACCTCTCTCTTCCAACACTTTCCTCCATTCCTCCATTTCTTCTCTAACTTTCCTTGGGATGGTTCGCTCAGTATGATATCATCTGCGAACAGCATACTCCATGGTGCTCTACTCTTCACTCTTCACTTCTCTCACCAACATATCCATTACCAGATCAAACAGATATGGGCTGAGAGCTGATCCCTGGTGCAGTCCAACTTCTACAGAGAACCTCTCAGTCGTACCTACACTATTCTTAACCTGAGTCACTGCTCCCTCGTACATTTCCTTCACAAGCCTTATGTACTTTTCTGATGCACCCTTCTCCCTCATGCATCTCCATACCTCTTGTTGGGCACTCTATCATATGCTTTTTCCAGGTCTATAAACACCATGTGCAACTCTGCTTGCATCTCCCTGTATCTTTCCATCACCTGCCTTAAAGCAAAGACCGCATCTGTTGTTCCTCTTCCTGGCATGAAACCAAACTGTTCCTCTCCTTATTAAATAATAATAATAAAAAAAACTTTATTTAATAACTCTTCTTTTCAAAAAAATATTTGAAAAGAGTAAGGAAGGAAAGGTACCCTTACTTTATTTTTTCTAGTCTAATAACAAAAGCTTCTTTCTTGAGACCCATATACATAAAACAGAAAAAATGCCACTTACGTTAAATTCTTTAACCAATATATTCCATTACATAATAAATTAAACCAATAAAGCACATCAATTAAACTTTAAAAGAATTAAAAAATATATATATATATTGAACTGATAATAACTGAGAATTAGTCTTAAAAATCCTTGGGGAAAAAAGTCAGCCAAAATTTAAACTGTATGAATGTAACTGACATCTAACCCTAAAGGAAACAGACTCGTATATTCCTATTAATACAGATTAAAACCTTTAAAGAACAACTTAACGTGTTTACTGCCATCTGACACATATAAGCATCAAATGGCACACTAGAAGTAATGTACCAGTATGTATATAAATGTGCATTATAGCCTAAGTTGCTTATGCACCAACAAATCTAACAACAACATCAACAAAAATGTATATAAGCATTCAAGTGACATCCAAGCACTGTGCCATAATGCATATGGGCAGCCATTCTTAGGAATAAATGAGTACTGTAAAAGTAAAGGCATGAAATTAACAACTACTCAATATCAGCATGATTGAACTCCTTGTACACAATGCAGAGATGTGGGGACCCCTGGTGCCATCAGACAACTAACACACTTTATGTAACTTGGTTTCATTTCACACTACACAAGATTTTTTAGGAACCTAACTACCATGTTATATGAGGATTACCTGTACTTGCAATAAAATTGAGGTTTGTCCTTTGTCCTCTTGAATGCAGATTGACTCAATCCCTTGATTTTCAAACTTGGTTCAAAAAGGTTGTTGGAAAAGCCAGCAGAAAAAGTGTTAATATATTTATACAATAAAGCATGATAATCAAATGTGGATTGTGGAGCTGCTTTTGTGACTACAGATATTTTTTGAAATGTTATGTCAATCAGTAGCAGCTCCACTTTTGAGTAATGAAATTATGAACAGCAGAGGAAAGCTGATCTTAGAACTATTTTGTTATCATTATTTGGAGAGGCCTCTTTAGTTGTAAATGTTTTGTCATGCCTGCAGATGCATGCAATGTTTTAAATAACCCCACTGTGTGTGTGTGTGTGTGTACAAATTCAAATTATTATATTAGGGCCACCCATAATCTCTTACATATACCCATATATGTATTATGCCTATAAATTGCGTGTGTTCTCTGGTCGATTTGCCTGTTTTGCTGGACAAAAAAAACCAGTTTCTGGTGGGAAAAACCTTGTTATCAACGCCTGAGACTGACTAACTCAGCCACGAAATGAAAAAAGCCCACTAAAGTTCCTCGTGTTATTGACGGGATTTGGACCCGGGCCCTAGTGTTTTGGTACAGATGTCATGAGTATTTTTAAACTTCTGAGCATATGACTTGCAATTGCATTCTCCTAAGGCTGTATTCTGCAACCTTTTTTTCTTCGCTGCACATCAAAATGTTAATCCTCCAAAAAGCATAGTTTATGGCAAAGTTAATATAAATACGTATAAGTCACAATAGAATCAATTATTATTGTTACAACAATCCAACAGAAATTGGCTCATGCATATATTAACATTTTATGAACCCTAAATCACTGTACAAAAGCAAAACCAAAAAAAAAAAAAATATATATATATATATATATATATATATTCTATTAGTATTAAACCAAATAACTATACACACCTTCAGTGTAATACTCGTGCCTGGTTTTCTGAACAGAGATGACTGATGCGTGGCGAAATCATTGACAATGCAAGCCTCATTTCTTCATCGATGGATCTGAGTCTTCCTTTGATGTTTTAATTTCAGTCAAGGTCGAAAAGCCCAGTTCACACATATGTAGTTGAAAATGGTAATAACACATTAATTTCCATCTTGGAGTTATCAGATCCACAGAATTATCACCCTATAGTCTGGTATTCTTTCCTTATTGACAACCAATATGTGTTCAACTGTACTTCACGATGTTTTAATTGCAATGTTCTGTCCACCTTCAAATCTGTTAGTTCCTCTAGTACATTCATTGGAAGAAATTTTGCATCTGCAACAAATGGATCACGAATCCAGTCAATCTTCAGTGCTCTCTCCAAAATAATCCTTGAACTTCTGCTGCAAGTTATCTAAATGTTCTTTAATGAAGTCCATCACCACTTTATTACCAGCAGCAAGCGGCCATACAGTTGGGAACATCTTGTACATTCATCGACCCAATTGCATGCTTTGTATCCACAAATCAAGCTTACTCTGAAAGCCTTGAATCCATGCTGTAAAAAGATTTTCATTCTTGCCTTGCATTTTTCAGTTCAGCTCATTCAAGTGAATGAAAATAATGGAAAGATATGCCAACTTAGTCACCCATTCATCATCTGCAAATAACTCTGCATGCTCATGCCCCTCAACTGTTAAAAATGTCTGTACCTCCTCCTTAAGTTCAAAAAGGAGAAGGTGCAGACATTAACACTTTACCATGTGACAACCACTGCACTTCTATATGAAGCATGAGTGTGGTGTGTTCAGATCCCATTTCCTGACATAAAACAGGGGAAAAAGCTGCAAATTGAGGGGCCGTGATTTGATGAAGTTAATGACTTTTACTACTTCATCCAACATGATTTTCAGAGCAGATCACAAAGACTTGGCAACAATGGCTTCACGGTGAATAAGACAATGGTCATATCGTATGTCAGGATTCATTTTGCACACTCTAGCTACAAAGCCTTAACCGACCTGTCGTGGAAGCCTCTCCGTTTGTGCAAACACCAACACAATCCTTCCAATTTAATTCATTTTGGACCATATATTCATTAGTAACATGAAATATTTCTTCACCAGTGGTTCTCTCGGGTAGTACTTTACAAAAAAAGAAATTTGTTGAAATTACATATCCATCAACAGGCCCCAGGTGCCAAACGATTCTGTGAACAAGCAACAACCCTGCTCTGAATTGAAGCTAAGGTCAGGAAAGTACACAAAATAACATTAGAATGTATCCAAAACCATGGTGGAAGCTAAAAAAGAGAGGAATAGAGCCTGGAGCCTCTTTGGCAAAAATTCAACAATAGATAATATAATCCAATTCAAGAGAGCCAGAGCTAAGGTCAGGAAAGTATACAAAATCAGCAAAAAAGTGACTTGGATGAAATTCACATCCACTATAACCAGTTCCACACCAGCCACACTTATCTGGAAGATCAGAAGGATGACAAACAGCTCCCAAAGAAATCCCTCCCTATTACTGAATTGGAAAAGGCAGTTGGTCACAAATCCCTTAGATATTGTCAACGTGCTTCGTGAAAAATTTGCCAGTACATCTGCTAATTTTGCATACCCGACTATTTTCAAAACATAATAATGAGGCCGAAAAAACAAATCTAAACTTTTCCACCAATCATAGCAAACAATACAAATTGTTGCTTACAGTAACAGAACTAAAACAAACTCTGCTACAGACGAAACACAGCACAGTTGGCCCCGATGAAATACATTATGCAATAATACAACAATTAGATGAACAATCTCGGTTAGCCCTGTTAGATTTATTTAAAAAGATATACCTTGAAAATACTTTTCCAGACAAATGGCATCATGCAATCATACTAGCTTTCCTGAAACAGGAAAAAATCCTATCAGATCCACAGAATTATCACCCTATAGCTTTGACTAGCTGCTTAAGCAAGATTCTTGAGAAAAGGGTTAATAATAGACTAAAGTGGATACCTAGAAAATAGTAATCTTCTCAATCCAGCACAATATGGTTTTTGGAAAAATCACTTAACATTAGATATGATGTACAACAGGAAAACCAGGTAAGAAATGCTTACCTGGTATTCTTTTCAGAAAACATCAAGTCATGGTTAATTTTGATGTCGAGAAAACTTACGATACCACATGGCACTATGGTATACTTAGAAGGTTACATCAGCTTGGCCTTAGAGGACACCTACCCGTATACATATGCAATTTTCTTAAGAATAGAACTTTCCAAATTCAAATTAATGATACATTTTTGAAAACCTTTGTCCAAGAAGGAATCCCTCAGGGATCTGTACTAAATACCACACTTTTTTCAGTCCACTTCAGCACAATAATAGAGCAAATACCAAACAACACCTTCACACTGTTTATGCTGATGATTTCAGCATTTCTTATCAAGCACAGCATGTAAGGACAATAGAACGGCAATTACAAGTAGCCATAAACAAAGTCATAAAATGGACAGAAACAAATGGATATAGAATCTCTGTGCAAAAGAGTATATGTATATACTTTTGTAGAAAAAGGAATCTCCATCCTGATCCAGAACTCAGGCTGGAAGGACAGATCATTCCATTTGAAAATAGTGTCCTTTTCTTAGGGCTTGTCTTTGACAAGAAACTAACATTTTTGAAGCATATTAGACATATAAGAGTCTGTCTGAAGAAAATGAAGATCGTAAAGGTCTTATCTGCTATATCCTGAGGAGCAGATAGAATAATGCTACTATGATTATATCAATTACTCATCTGGCCTAAGTTAGACTATGGTGCCTCAGTCTATAATTCAGCAAGACCAAGCACCCTGAGATGGCTCCATCCAGTACATCAGTGCCCGCTCAGGATAGTCCTTGGGGCTTTCCGTACTTTGCCTCTGCAGAGCCTGTATGCTGAGGCCCAAGAACCCCCTTTGCAAATCAGAAGGCATAATCAATTACTTTTTTATGCAACTAAAATAAAATCCCTACCAGGACACCCCCTACAGAAAATTCTTTTTACATTAGAATGGAAACAGCATTATCAACGACAACAACAAAGAATAAATAAACCTGCGAACATGAGATTAAAAATCCTTCTCCTCGTTAGAAATCATAACCTGAATAATATCACTCCGCTGACGAAGCAGTCTATGCCACCATGGATAATCAAACTGCCTATGTGCAACTTTTCCTTCCACTTTTGGAGCAAGCAAACACTTCCTCATATAAACTATCAATATGCATGCTGCTTACAAGTCACAATTTTCAGATCATTGCTTTTTATATATAGATGGCTCGAAAATGGAATCTCGTGTGGGAGCAGCGGTTTACTTTTCAGCCGCCACATTGGCCCAAAAGACTATAGCATTTACACTGCAGAACCGCAAGCCATTATGTTACTGCTAAACCAAATCAAACATTCAAGTTCCCAAAACAGCATCATTTTCACCGACTCCCTTAGCTCCATGAATGCAATACAAAATATCAATTCCAACAAACTTACACTATAACAGAAAATTCAATACTGAGTATCAAAGCTCCTTGAACAAGGTCATAATATTAAATTTTGCCGGATCCCAAGTCATGTAAGAATATATGTTAACAAACAAGCTGACAGCAATATTTCTGCATCAGAATACATCCCTACAAACAAGTTATTCATCACGGTGGGGCGCCTCCGTAGCCAGGTGGGCAGAAGCAGCAGTGCATAGCACACGCTTCTTGATTAGACCGGGGTTCGAGCCCCTGACCACCAAATACAGAGGATGCGGAATGGTCAGGGAATGACCACCACATATCCCTGGAGCAGTATGGCCTTAGTTGCTAATGCTCCTAAAAATCAAATAATAACAACAACAACAACATCATCATCACAGTGAATGCATCACTGGCAACAGCAATGGCAAGTCTTAACCAATAACAAACTGCATCAAATTAAAAGTCTGTTCCAACCATGGAAATCCAGCATACAACAAAACAGACTTGATGAAGCGATGCTAGCAAGGTTAAGAATAGGACACACACATTTCAGCCAGTCATCTTTTGTGAGGAGAGGTTCCCCCTCTATGTTCTACATGTCACACTCAACAAACAGTAGAACGTGTTCTACTTACTTGTCCAGCTTTTACAGCTGAGCAATGAAACTGATTTAAGGAATTGATAACCAAACATCAATTCCTCACTCTGAAAGCCGTATTGGAAGATAAGGAAAATATAGCAGATGTTTTTGAGTTCCTCAAGGAAATAAATTTCTATAATCGAATATGAAACCAAATATCTCTACAGTAAGCTATAGTCACTCCATACTCCATGACTCTTGGAAACTATTTGCAGCAAAATATGAGTACAAACAAAACTGTTGTAATAAAACCTTCCTGGCACATTTCAGCCATAGTAGCTCTTGCACCAAGAATTCTTAAATCAATCAATCAGTCTTCATCGATGAACTGAATGTTAGCAAGGAGTTGAACGTGATCGCTAACATCTGTGGACTCGTCAATCTGAAGTGAGAACTTCTGACTGCTGTTGATTTTCTCTTTCATAATGTTTTAAATGTCACTGGACATATCACTGACGCAGCGACTGATTGTGTCAGTTGAGAGTGGAATTTTTAAAATTTCATTAGTAGCTTCTGGGCCTGGACTATTTTAACCATTTACAAGCTGGCATTAACAAAGTTTCAGCTATTATTGTATGTGGCTTTTTGGTCTTTACGATAAGTTTGGCTACTTTATAGCTAGCTTCCTGTACTTTTTCTGAAACACGTACCGACAAAGTCATGAACATTGCCTGTTTTTTGTTTTGTTGCAACACCATCGAAAATATTGATATCTTTGCATGACAGAGAAGAATGTTCATTGTCTATTGTTATAAAAAGAAACTAGTAAAATCAACATCATTTATGGCTTGCGATCACAGTTTTCTGACTATTGCAGAGCACAGCTGTAAAGGAACTGAAATTAATAGACATGAGACCAGTACTCTTTGAACAGAGGAAGGGGCACATCTATCGCTTTAAAATATTGTCTTATAACAAAGAGTGGGTGCATTGGCACAGGAACAAAGTAATAAAGTTGAAGTAGCATGAAAAAACAGGGACAAATATTTTAAAAAAAAACAATAAAATAATAAAAGATGGGGGATGTTTTGCTAATCCTTGCACTTTTAAGGAACAGCACGTACGTATCTAACTTTAACAAGTGGCATCTTACTTCAGTCAGCGCAGTGACAAAACAAGATATATTGGAAAGGCAAACACACAAATTACTTTAGAAAGCAAGTATTGGATACTCGTGTGAAAAATATACTGTCCCACACTTAAAACATTGTATTTCAGTAAAAATGGCATATTGTGAAATATAACAATGAGTATCATTACAAACATATATAAAAACTATAATTGTGAGTAAATAATATAGAGTTAATTTCTTACAATAGGTAAAAGTTCTCAGTTGTCAATTTCTAATCATAATACCTATAGTATTATTTATAGGTATACAGCTTCAGCAAAGTTCGCAGCACACCTTTCATCTTGTGGCGGTACACTGGTTGCGAAACACTGTCCTAAGGGATAACTGAGAATAATTCATTTACAGTTCATCTAGACTTAGCAGTGGCTTCAATACGTATTTGAGGGTTTCTATTGAGCAGTGGCTTCTATTTGTATTATCAATATTTGTAGAATAAGAGAAATTTACCTCAATATTATATGTAGAACACTTCCATATGCTACTCTCCAGAAATTAAAACAAATATAATATTAATGCAAAATGATTACAGAAAAAATAATAAATTGAAAATAATTAAAAAGCAAAAAATTAATTAAAAAAATTAAAAGAAGTTTAATGCAGATTTTGAAAAATGATTTTCATGGAGGAAGGAAAGTCATTTTTCAAAACTGCGCTAAACTGTTTTTAATTTTTTAATTGTGTTTAATTGATTTTTAATTGTTTTTTAATTATTTTCAATTTATTATTTTTTTGTAATCATTTTGTATTAATGTTATATTCATTTTAATTTCTGGAGAGTAGCATACAAAGTGTTTTACATATATTGGGGTAAATTTCTCTTATTCTTCTACAAATATTGAAATCAACATAGAACGTATTGAGCATCATAGCTCTGGTTTATACTATCAAATTTGTATTATCAATAATGCAGCTGGGTTTGTTCAGATTTTGATATTAGTGCTTTCAGTGATTGAATCAAGTAAAGACTTTTACTTTTCTGAACAGATAACTTTCCTGGTATCTGCTCAGATTTCACTGAGCAGATATCATAAAAGATATCTGCTAATTAAAAAAAGGAAATTCTAACTATGAAATTTTAACGTGTATTAAAACTCTATATATGATACATGTATAATACATACATGTTGGCTTTGAGGGCAGCTGTGGCATTATTACCATTTTGATAATAACTGTGGACAAGAAAAATAGTGTTCCAAAGAAAGCATTACTTTGTTAACCGGTGCCTCGATGGGCAGGAGCAGCAGTGCGTAGCACATGCTTCTTAATTAGACCGGGGTTCGAGCCCGTGAGCCACCAAATATGGAGGATGCGGAAAGATCAGGGAATGACAACCACATATCCCCGGAGCAATTATGGCCTTAGTTGGTAATGCTCCTTAAAAAAAACCAAAAAAAAAAACCAAACTTTGTTAACCACAAATTCTGCTGTTATGCACATTAACATATACAGTATTTTTAAAACACTTACACTTATTGTCTTCACTAGTTATTTTTTCTTTGTCCTCCCATCCACATGTAATAACTAGAATACTCAAAAGGGCTCACATCTTCACATCTGGTGAGTATGGGCTTGGCGTACCCAGGGTCCTGAGCTGAATATCATCATTCTTCTCTTTCTTGGTGAGTCTCTCTCTCTCAGGGTAACTCAGTTTTTTTTTTTTTTTTTTTTTTTTTGGTTGGTGCAGCATAAGCCTCAGATTTCCTTGTACCATATGGCTAATATTAATAATAATAAATGTATTTTCGTGAAATTTTATATTGAGCCCTGGTAGAGACTTATCAAGCCATCCTGAATTCCGTTAAAATTGTACCAATAGAAATCTGCCAGTTATGATTTCTTTTTCTGTCCCTATCTGTACATAATAACTTGACTCTCGGTGGATGGATGGATTTTCATGAAATTTTATATTTGGCAATTTTAGAATGATCTACCAAGTGTTCCGAGGTTTCAGTAAAATCGAGCCAATAGAAATCTGGCAATTATTTCCTTTTTTAATATACTCATACATTGTAATTGAAGCACTGGATATTATACTTGTTGCTTTGTGCTGACCAAAGGAATTAATGACCAATATGGAAGATGTGCAGAAATTAAATGCTTTCACTCCATGCAGAAGTTGTTACCCCCTCCTCTCTTTTATAAATCATGTGTTATTATTATTTGTTAATTGTGCCAGAAATGTAATGCACCGCATACATTAACTAACTTATTTTACCTCCCATTAATTTATGAAATGAGATTCAAAACAAAAATAATAACTCACAAATAATATTGATTGATTTGTTCCGTATTTGCATATTTTCCTGGAAACTTTGATGTCTAATAATTCCCTGTAATTAAATCTTTTTCCTCTCTCTGTCTCTCTCCTTTTATTATTATCTTAATTGTATGAATTATTGCTACCATTTATTAAGTTGTATGAAATATATAAAATATAAATTTCCTAAAAACTCAAATTTTATTCACTATTTTGGAAAGGTTATTTTAATCATTTCAGGTGCCTGATGTCATCCGTTCCATTCCGAGCACCAAAGTCCATGCTCTTCAACAACAAACACAGGTCCTTTGGGATAACTATTTTTCCTCCGTCGAAAAAATTGTGATGACAACATTAGAGGTAATTTCTTTTTATTCCAGCCAAGCAGCTGTTACTGGAAAACATAAATGGCTTAACATATATATGTAATAAAATTCTTAAAAGATTAGACAAATTATTTCTAGCTTTTGTGAAAAGCACTTTTTAAAATACAATAGTATACTGATATAGGATTATATTTCAATGCAATAGTTGAAATAAGATTAAATTTTTATGCCATATTGTATTAGATTTCAATCATGGAGAGAGCTTTGCTTTTATTAAAGACAGAGAGCAGAGTTTTTGATCACCAAAACTTAGGCTTTTGTTCAATTTAGAGACAAGTAAATATCATTATCCGTGATTCTGCCTGAGTTGTTAAATATTTTTAAAATCATATAGCAGTACTCTTAAACATTAAAAATCTGAGGCACAGTTAGGTTAGCTGTTTCAAAGCTTACTGCCTTCTCATCGTTTGTGGTCTCTGTTAATGAATGTATGACAAGCTGTGAATAATGTATTTTGTCTGAATAAACAGCTAAGATGCATAGAAGTACCTTTTAACCTCTTAGAATTGGGCCACATTTAATTGAAATCAAATAAAAATAATATGCTATTATTATTTTACAGTATTTGTCGTACAGTATTTGTCTCTAACTTGAACATAAGCCCAAGCTTTCGTATCTGAAAAGTCAGGCCGTAAAACCGTTATTTCGTTCAAATCTTGCAGCCATTGTTTTTGTATAGAGTGATAGGAGATTCAAATTTTTAATTGTGTTAACTAGGTAGCTCTAATGTATAATTATATAGCATAATACGCATCACTGTTTCTATTAGATAGCGTAGTATTGATATTTAATTAATTAAATTTATTGATCTTATTTTGATATTAATAAAATATTAATTCTTTTATATTAATAGATTGATATTAATTTAAAATATCATGCCCCAGAGTAGAGCAGCAAAGAAACGGGCACAAAGTGGTAGGAGTGCTGTGACTTGGGGGAGAACTGAGGGGGGGGGGCGATTCTCCAACGCATCACAGCTTAAAAAAATGTGCAACTTGTGAAATGTTTGCCGAACTCTGTAACAGAACATGATATTGCCATGGGGGTGTCTTTGTGTGTGCGCGATGTAAGGAGTGTAAGGAAATCAGGCAACAACTCAGCGTTGTTATGGGCCTATACGAGAGCTTGAAGGACAGGGTGTATGCCCTCGAAGGATCTAAATTGAGGGCCCCATCAAGCTCTCAGCTTCCCACATCAACACCAGAGCTTGCACTTGGTCATCGCGTGACACGGCGGCAACCCCCAAGGCAGAATGCACTGGTCCCAGGGGAACTAGTAGTTGTTGGTGACTCTATTGTCAGGGAAACGGGGAACATGCTTTGTAAAAAGGATAGGTGGAACAGGACCAGAGTATGTCTGCCAGGGGCACAAAGGTTGATGACGTTGTAGAGCAGATATCATCTTTTAAGGGCACAAAAGGTGATATAGTTGTACACGTTGGCACTAATGATATTAAGAGTAGGAGACCGGCAGAATTATTTAACAAGTACAGGTCACTGTTGAATAAAAGCCGTGAATTAGGGTTGAATTTGAAAGTGTCTGCAATTCTGCCCAGACACGATAGGAGGGAGTATATGATGAGAGCCTTGTCGATCACTTTGGCCCTGGAAAGATTGTGCAAGGCTCAAGGGGTAGAATTTTTTTCCAGCCTGGTCTGTACTTGTTAACAGGAGAGACTGCTTCTACAGGGATGGGATACACTTAAATAGAAAGGGTGCAAGAATATTTGCTGATGCTATCGAGGCAGTGTTAGGTGGATCAGAAAACTGCTAGCTTGGTGGGGGATACAAGGACTAATAGTTTAACAGTAGCCGCAGGCAGAGGTGAAGGTGATTCTTGCACAACTTCTATTAGAATAAGTAG